>NW_021703774.1:95529637-95987379 GCF_005190385.1 Monodon monoceros
GGAGGGGCACTGCCTGCGGGGCGGGCCTGCGGCGTCAGAGGCGGTGTGACGTTGCGGCAGAGGCCGGCGTGACGTTGCACCAGTCTGAGGCCCGCCGTGCGTTCTCCCGGGGAAGTTGCCCCTGGATCCCGGGAACCTGGCAGTGGCGGGCAGCACAGGCTCCGCGGAAGAGGGGTGTGGAGAGTGACCTGTGCTCGCACACAGGCCCCTTGGTGGCGGCAGCAGCAGCCTTAGCGTCTCCCGCCCGTTTCTGGGGTCCGCGCTTTTAGCCGCGGCTCGCGCCCGTCTCTGGGGTTCGCGCTTTTAGCCGCGGCTCACGCCCGTTTCTGGAGTTCCTTTAAGCAGCGCTCTTAAACCCCTCTCCTTGCTCACCAGGAAACAAAGAGGGAAGAAAAAGTCTCTTGCCTCTTCGCCGGGTGCAGGCTTTTCCTTGGACTTCCTCCCGGCTAGTCATGGTGCACTAACCCCTTCAGGCTATGTTCAAGCCGCCAACCCCAGTCCTCTCCCTGCGCTCCGTCCAAAACCGAAACCCGAGCCTCAGCTCGCAGCCCCGCCCGCCCCGGCGGGTGAGCAGAGAAGCCTCTCGGGCTGGTGAGTGCCGGTCGGCACCGATCCTCTGTGCGGGAATCTCCCCGCTTTGCCCACCGCACCCGTCGCTGTGCTCTCCTCCGCGGCCCCGAAGCTCCCCCCTCCGCCTCCCGCAGTCTCCGCCCGCGGAGGGGCTTCCTAGTGTGTGGAAACTTTTCCTCCTTTACAGCTCCCTCCCACTGGTGCAGGTACCGTCCTTATTCTTTTGTCTCTGTTTTTTCTTTTTTTCTTTTGCCCTACCCAGGTCCGTGGGGAGTTTCTTGCCTTTTGGGAGGTCTGAGGTCTTCTGCCAGCCTTCAGTCGGTGTTCTGTGGGAGTTGTTCCACGTGTAGATGTATTTCTGGTGTATTCGTGGGGAGGAAGGCGATCTCCGCGTCTTACTCTTACGCCATCTTCAAGGCCCCCCCTAATCAGTTATTATTATATTATTATTATAAAATAGAAACCTTTTGTGTATATAGACTAAAGTTATTTTCTAAAGAATACCACTCTGATACGGTCAAATAAGTAAATTTTTGGTGTTGTGTTTGCATATGTATGTTTTCCTCTGCTATTGACTGTAGAAATGCTTGATTATAGGAAGACTCTAGGGAAAGTTGAATCACTGTTATGTATCTGTGCTTTTTCCCCTTCTAATACATATTTGGTAGCTATTGACTAGAATTTCTGGTGGGAAAATTCTGGGCTACAAGTGGATCATATGGGGACTAAAGAAAACTAAGTCTCTAATGATTGGTTCAACAGAGAGGTTTCCTATTAGAGTGGTATAGATTTGGCCCTAAAGCTGTCTTAGGTTTCTTTGCAACTATTTTCCATTATATTGAAATGTGTTCTTTTTTCTTCTATATATGTGTGTGTTTCTGTGTATGGTATACACATATTATATTGCATACACACATGCACATATAAGTTATGAAACAATCCTTCTTGGTTCTGGGCAGGGTTTTTTGGAGGGGTGGTGGGGTTGTTTATTTTGTTTTAATTCTTAGCTACCAGCCTTTTGCAATTTAACATCAACGTTCTGAGATATGGAAGCTTGAAGAGGATAAAGTGAGGAAAGAGTAATTTTTCAAAGGCAGCATAATCTTAAGGTTATTTTCATTCTGTCGCCCCTTTTTTTCTGTGGAAGAAGAGTCAAAAAGCAGTCTAGGGAAAGCAAACCTCACTTCTAGACTTTAAAAGTTTTCTAAGAATCAAGAACAGGGACCAAAATGAGGCAAAGATTAAAAAATGTTTTGACTCAACATCATATTAAAAAAATAGTTTTGAATAATTTGACATATGTAGCTGTATTTTTTTACTTAATTATGCCCATACAACCTGAAAATGCTATTTGAAAAATCTAATATTTATAAGTTATCTTTAGAATCCAACTCTGGCATCACTGGAAAAAATATTAACAGACATGTGCTTAAAGTATTAACAATAATAAATGACCTTCATTCTTATAATTTTTATAATGCTAAGGCTTTCACTCCCATTATTGCTTATATTACTTCATTCAGTTGTTCATTCAGTAAATATTAAATTCCTGATAGGTGATTAATATGTCCTTGCTATCAAGAAGCTTGCAGTTTTAAGGGGCGATAAACAAACATTTCCTGATCGTTCCCCAGGTAACTCTTTCTTTCTTTCCTACAATATGTAACATGGTGGCACAGCCTCTAAACATTGTATTCACTTACTTATATGTGTTCCTATTAATTCATCCTAGCCATTAGCCTCTATAGGAAAAAGACAAATCAGGGAACATGTAGGAGGCAGAAGATGAGGAGGACACCAGGTATAGGGAATGTCATCTGGAACAGCTCCATATTGTTGCTGGAGCTTTTACCGCCAGGAGTGTGTGCTAGAAAGTAGGGTCAAACAGATATAACCCAGTCAGATTCTGCAGATGTTGCATGATATGCCTGTGAGTTTAGTTTAGTTAGTTAGTGTATTTCCATTTTACTGTGGAAGATGAAGGAATGTGATGTGAGAGGTAAGAGATGAGAAAGATTAATTTAGTGGCACTATGGAAATGGATTGGGGAAGGACAAGATCAGATACTGGGAGATTTTACATTGAACCTATTGCAATAATTCAGGTAAAATAAAATTGAGGGTCTGCAGTAGGGCTGTGAGAGCTGAGAGCAGGGAACAAATGTGAGGAAGTGTAATGAGTAGTTCTTAGCACATGATTAGATATGGTCAGTGAAGAATAGGAGCAAGAATCAGCAATGCGGGTACAAAATTTAAGGAATAGCTCTAAGTCAGGATGTCTTCAACACTTCTTTTGACCAATTGCATGGTGGTGTCAGTTTACCAGTAGAATAAGAGGGGAACATTATGAGTTCTGATTTGACCTCTTACGTTTAGGATTCCTGTGATATCCTGGTGGAAAGATCCAGTAAGCCCTCGGGTATACCTGATTATGTCTGTAAATCAAGTGTGAAGTGTGGGCAGGAGAGGTGGATTTGGTATTACTTGCTGTATGCTCTAGCAGAAAAACTATTAGCCTTAAAGCTGGTCAAATTCAGTTATTATTCCACCATTCATGATTATTGGGAGTAATAGAAATAATGTAAGTTATTTTTTCACTGAAATTGGCATGTGGTAGGAATAAAAAAATGGCAGTTGTTAGTATTATCAGCTTATAGGTATTATGTGAAGCCATGGTATCAGTGGGATTACATATTTGTTCTTCATAACCGCCCTATGTGGCGTGAGAAACTAAGGCCCAGTGAAATTGTATGACTGCCCACGCTCACAGAGTGTGATATTCAGACACACTGCAATGACTATGTTCTAATTCTGTGTCTAGGGATATTATTTCAACATGATTTATTCATAGTTATTTTTAGTTCTGTTATTGTTCATTCTTTTGACCTTAGCATAGATTAGATAACTCTGGTTAGAGGGATCTTTTGTGATAATAGAGAAAAAGTAAAGTTAACTCACATGAGTACTGAACTTCTGTGGCACGATGCTAGTATTAGCTGCTGATGTACAGAGCCAGTATTCTCAAACCTGGTTATTACTTGCTAAGGAGTTGACTTGGAAATACTGGATATTTGTCATAAGTAAGTTGGAAATATTAAATAATTACATGAAAATATACCTTTTAAAAGAAAATTTTGTATAATACATGTATATTTAGAAAATAAATGAATTGGGAAAGAAAACTTTTACTTTAAAAACCATGATCTTGCAGTCCTTAAAAAAGCAAATTTCCTTAACAAGAATTAACATAAGATATAGTTTATAAAATTTATTAATTTTTTTTCCCTAGAGACATGTTTATCATATAAAGTGAGATGTGAGTTTACCATCCTTTTTTCAATAACCAATAAAATTCTTTTGCAAAAGAAATTCAATTTTGCCATAATTTGTTCCTTTTTAAGTTTGCTTCTTCCCTAGAGTATTCTTACTGGCTTTCTGTATTTTCTCTTTTGTCAAAATGTAGTACTAGTATATGGCTTAATACATTTAGAAATTCTCTCAATTACATAACTATTAAATAGATACATCTCTAAAATTAACATTTTGCCATCATTAGAGTTCAATGTTGTATTCCCTTAATGTCTGGCAAGAAAATATACATTATGTATTATGGAAATGTAAAATCAATCCTCACAGATTCTTTTAAGTTTTCACAATGCAGAATAACTGAACGTATGGTCTCCACAAACCACTGTAGGTTGATTGGTAGAGGAAATAAAGGAGTGGGGAGGAAAATCTTAGGCAAGTTATGATCTCAGGATTTATGTTTACCCTCTTGACAAAATGAATTTGTATTAATGAGTTGCATTAAACTCTACCCAATACTTATTACTACAGACATAATTTATGTTAAATCAAATAAACAGATCTTTTTAAACACTGATAACTGTTGTTTTGCTAAATTCTTTTTCCCTCATCATTGTAACTTTTTAGAATCCTGGTAACAATATATAATATTAACCACTGGTATTCATTATTTGTATTCAATTTTTAAAATTACACTGGTTTCATTTCTATTAAAAAATAATTTCCCAAAAATGCTTAAACCTGCTATTAAAATCACCTACCTTTCAGCTGAAAAGTGATGTATACTTTTCTTATCAAATTGGCTTTAGTGGAGAGTTCCTTTTTATTTATAACAGGATGCTGAAAGGACTCTGGGATCCTGCGGGAATTTTTACCATGTTCCTGATCATTCCACCAACCAGTGTAGATGAATGACAGGACACAACACAGGCTTGTTGATCACAGATGTGAGCTCTCCTTAAATGGCTACAATGGAAATGAACTAAAATTCTGAGCCAAGTCATTCAGAAGATTTTAAATGTTTATTAATCAGGCTAGCAAATGTTTTGTGATTACTTTGTGAAGACTGTTTTGAAATGCAGCTTTTTTTTAGGGTCCTGAATCTAAGTTGTGGTAATTGCCTTTGTTGAGTATTTTGAAAGAGCCTTAAAAGCTCTATCAGTAACTTGATTAACTTGAGAAAAGTAAGAAAAACCAATAATTCTAGAAAGTACACTTGGTGTTTTTGAGAGTTTTTCTTACCTAATGCAAATAAATCACATCTGTCCCATTGCAAATGGGACATTGTAAATGTCAACTTTGGCTTGAGCCATCAGTGCCTAAGTGCTTTGCTAACGTTTTTTTTTGAATGCCTACTATATGTTAGAGGCCTTGCACATATGATCTCATTGGATCTCATGTAAACTGCCCTGTAATCCCAGGGAGCAGGTGTTCATTACATCAAATTTAATGCTGAAGAAACTATGTCTAGGTGGAAAAGTGGCTTGCCTAAGGTCACCAAGGCTCTCAAGAACTAAAGCATATATCCAAAGTTTGTGGTCTTCTTACCATTCCGCAGTACCCCATACAATAATCACAGGAAAGTAAGTAAAGAGTGGTAAAGTGGCTTAAGGAAAGAGGAGCGATGAGAAAGTTGTAGTTATTGCTTTAATAGAGAAATCTGAATACACTTTCTGGCAAGGCAAGAAGTAAATGGAAAACAAAAGTTTGAAATATTTAAAGAGGAGAAGAATAAGAGACGAGCAAAGAACAGCATAGGCAGCTGTGTTAGTGTTTGAAAGTTGTAAAGATATTTTTCCTCATTGACAGTTTGGTGATGATGGAAAAAATTCTAAGGTAGAACATGAGAGCCAAGTGAGTGGCGGGGGAGTGGGGGAGGGAGAGAGAGAGAAGAGAAAACCTTATCTCCAGGAGTACACACCAACAGAAAATGTTAAGTGGGGAAAGGAAACTCCACAGCAAAGTAGAGAAATATAGAGAAAGAACATTAAAATGTTCCTTAACTACTTTTACATTTATGGGAGGTCTTAGCCAGTTAACTTTTATGGGATAGAAGGAAGAAAAGAACAAAATAAAACATTTTATTGTAACAGATGGAACAAGTGGGAATGATACCTTTATTGAACATTAGTTTTATTTTTTATTTGTATTTAAAAAAAGTAATATCTCTTGAATGTATTACAATGAAATCAGTTATTATTTTTTCAATGGAATTCTAAGAGAACTACAAAATTGTTATCCCTTCAAGCATATAAAAATAAAACCAACACACAAAGCTGGTTTGAGCCAGTTTGTCTAGCTATAAGTTATACTCAGCTATAAATAATTAATTGCTTTGAAAAGGAGTTAATACTATCAGATCACTGAATAACCTTGTTAGTAACTTATTATGACAAATATATTATTTTCAAAAATGCAGGAACAGTAGTATTTTAGCAAATTACTAGTCCGTAGCAAGAGCTTGTGTTTTGCTTGAGTATAGTGATGAAATCTGCCACCATGCCATTAGAGAATATTACTATTAGGAAAAATGTAGGGCATTTTGTAAGTTAAAGATTGAAGATAAATTCATCCTTAAGCGTATTATGCTATGTTACTGGAGCTTTGTAGGCACCGGTAACCTGGATGACTAAAATGAATGTACTATATGAATGATGACTATATGAATGTACAATACTCATGTATGAGGAGGTGGAAATGGAAGAAATGAAAGTGAATGAGGAGAAAGAGACAAGAGAGCAAAATAAATGTATGTAAAATTCAATAAAGTATGACCTAATTGAGCATTCATTCAAAAACTTGAGTTCTTATACTTTGTGCATGTATTTCACTTTTAAATAATCTAAGTCAACTATAGGGCATAAGTGAAAAAAAATAAGTTAAAAAGTCTTATTTGCTGACTTGAAAAATGAGGTGATTCATTTTGAGCTAAGCCTTTAGGCCAAAACTTTAGTCAAAAGAAAAAAGTGAGTTCTGCCAAAGACTTACTTAGCCATATGTTAAAGAACAATAGTTCAATATATCTAGTATGGTAACTACTTCTTATTATGGATTGACCTTTTTAAACTGTAACTGTTCAGAACAGTACAGATAACCGAAGAATTTCCATTACTGAATATATGGAGCAGATACCACCCATATACTGGTGCACAAACTGTATTATGTAATATAAAAAAGATCATTGGAGGGGCTTCCCTGGTGGCGCAGTGGTTGAGTCCGCCTGCCGATGCAGGGGACGCGGGTTCGTGCCCTGGTCCAGGAAGATCCCACATGCTGCGGAGCGGCTGGGCCCGTGAGCTGTGGCCGCGGAGCCTGTGCTCCGCAACGGGAGAGGCCACAACAGTGAGAGGACCGCGTACCGCAAAAAAAAAAAAAAAAGATCATTGGAATCTTTCTCCCAAATCTCCAGTGTGCCAATTTACAAGCAGCCTATTTGGATTATCTAATTATATCAAAATTTTATATTCATCCTACAGATATTTCCCATGATCTCTTTTAGTAGTAAAAACATTCCAGATTTTAAAAATTTCCAGCGAATTATCACCTGGGCCTGGAATTATAGAGGCAGTAAAGCAATAAAAGTTAGGAGCAGGGAATTCAAGGTTAGAAAGACCAGAATATAATCCCAACTCTGTCTTATATTAGCTGTGTGCCCTTGAGTAAATTCTTTTAACTTCTCATTGTTTAGGTTTCCTTATCTTTTAAGTGGAGATAATAATTTGCCTCATGGGGGTTACTCTGGTGATTAAGTTAATTTAGCACAGTGCTTAGTACCAAGGGCTCAGTGGTTGTTAGTGTAATTTTCATTGAAATTATGGATTTCCCTTAAAATCCTTGGGATCATTAGATAGGTTAAAAAATACTTGTGAGAAAGGAAAATTAAAAAATGAAACATTAAAATTTGAGAAATAAATTGTACTTCATTAAAATTTTAAAATGCTCTTCAAATGAAATGGCAAATACTCTCTCTCTATATATAGAGAGAGAATTTGTATATTTCCTGAATATGGTAGGAATTCTTCATGGCATATAAGGTAAATAGTCCAGTTAAAAAAAAAAAATGAGGCAAAAGGTTTGAACTGACGAATGTGTAGGACTAGCCAATAAGTATATGACAAAGATGCTAAACATCAGTAATCATTAGAGAAATGCAAATTAAAACCACAGAGGGAAACCACTTCACACCCACTAGCATGACTAAGGTAAAAAGACTAATAATACCAAAGGTCGGCAAGAGTATAAAGCAACTGGTACTTTCATACATTCCTGGTTGGAGTGTAAAATGTACTTTGGAAAGCAGTTTAGTAAATTTTTATATAGTTAAATATATACCTACCCTGTGATGACACAGCTAGATATTTAACCAAGAGAAATAAGAACATGTCCACAACAAAGACTCCTACATGAATATTCATATTAGTCAAAAATGGGGAAACCCCCCCCACAAATGTCCATTAATAGATGAATGGATTAAACAAATTCTGGAATATTCACCAATGAAATATTACTCAGCAACAGAAGAGAATGAATTAGGGATACATGAAACAACATGGATGGATCTTGATAGACATTGTATCGAACAAAAGAAATTGTAGGTACTGCTTGTTAAGCATTCAGTAACGGGGAAAACATTGTACTTGGCTTCATGAAGACTAAAGACTCACGGGGGTGTAGAGTAACATAATTTCAAAACATCGTGGTAATGTATATAGTAGCTGAGAGTTGCCCAGTTTTGTGGGCACAGTGGGGATGCCCAACATTATCCATGGCCCTGATGAATTTAAGTGTAAGAATGTTTTTTAGGGTGGGGGAAGGAAGTCATGGATACTTACTAGAGGGAGTGACATCTTTACTGAGTTGAAAGAATGATTAAGAGGTAGCAGGAAGACAAATACCGTATGCTAACACATATATATGGAATTTAAGAAAAAAAAATGTCATGAAAAACCTAGGGGTGAAACAGGAATAAAGACACAGACTTACTAGAGAATGGACTTGAGGCTATGGGGAGGGGGAAGGGTAAACTGTGACAAAGCGAGAGAGAGGCATGGACATATATACACTACCAAACGTAAGGTAGATAGCTAGTGGGAAGCAGCCGCATAGCACAGAGAGATCAGCTCGGTGCTTTGTGACCGCCTGGAGGGGTGGGATAGGGAGGGTGGGAGGGAGGGAGACGCAAGCGGGAAGAGATATGGGAACATATGTATATATATAACTGATTCATTTTGTCGTGAAACTGAAGCTAACCCCATTGTAAAGCAATTATACTCCAATAAAGATGTTAAAATGAGAAAAAAAAAAAAGAGGTGGCAGGAAAAGAGAAGTTGGCGGGAGGAGGTTATTTCTGACAGAAGGCTCAAGAGAGCAAGTTCTCAGTGAACTAGCATAATAAATGCTGAGTACTTTAGTGTTGTTGGAGTGTGTGAATCTCTAATTGTTGAGCGTTTGGGTTGGAGAGTTAGGCAAGAAGCAGATCACGGAGGGCCAGCTTAGTAAGCTAAGGAACTTGGGCTGTTATTCTATTGAATATGAAAGACGATTGAAAGGTTTTAAGCAGCATAGTCTGTATGGATGCACTTGAGAGTAACAAAACTGGACATGTGGAGGCAAGCTGGGCAATTGTTATACAATGTAGGTAAGAGGTGATTAGAGCTTGAACTTGGGCAAAAGATGAGTTAAGTAATTAATATTTAGGTCTAAAGTCTTAGGTCTTTTTCCTTATGATTTAAAATTAGGAACCTAAATGAGGACATTGGAAAACAAATGGCCACTTAGTAAGTAGCTATTAGAATTATATATACAGTCTTTTACTCTTAAATTCCTGTAGCTTAGGCTTTTCAATGTTGTATTAATCTCTGTGTACATAGGATAAAAATCTAACATTCTCATAAAAGTGAACATCATTATTTTCACCAAATAAAGCTATATTGTCCCAGCAGTGACATTATTGAAATGATATACTTTGATCAGCATTTTCAGACTATGTAAGATTATTCTTATAATTGGTTTCAAAGCATTTTCTCATATTTATCACTTGGAATATTAAAGCTTATTAGGAAATGTATATTTAGATATTTGAGAAGATTAATTTATAAAACTAAACATAACAACTAATTGAAGTGCTTAAAAGGGCATCAACAAAAATTGAATTCTGGTATAACTAAACAAAATGTTTTCTTGATGTTGTTCTTGTGGTTTATTTGATGCAAACTGCAGGTACTGTCTGTAGAATAAAACTAATAGAATTTTATGAACAGAAATAAGCAACTAAATAACTTTTAATTTCTTTAGGTGTGGTCCTATAGGTATATTGAACCATTAGTTGGGCTTAAAATTATTTTAATATTTGTATGAAATTCAAATGCATAAGCTGTATCTGTTTTAAAAACTTTGCAGGAATAATTCTAATTAGCCAATTGTTATACTTAAATGAGAATGGTCTCTGAGAAGAACTGAGGAAACATCATCTTCAATATCCCCCATTAGTTATATAATAAATATATTTCTATTTGGAATATATTATTGATGTTAACTTATTAGTTTTCTGATACCACTAGCAGAAGAAAAATGCAGTGTGAACTGAATTTCCTGGACACCTGTTGCTCCTTTGTTAGGGAACCATTTTTTATCAGATGTACCTGTGACTATAAGAAAATGGATGGTTTATCATTTACATACAATGTATTAAAAATAAAACCATTTGCTTAGTCTGTAACGGCAATAGGATGTGATGTCATTGATTGACAGAAGCCCCAATACTGTCAAAAAATAATTTGGTTTTATATTACATTGGCTCATATAAAATATTGACAAACTTTAAGAGTCACAAGCGTGAGGCAACTCATGGGCAAGACTGTATGTTAGAATTTAGAAATTTAATTTAAAAATACAAATTTTAATACTTTCTAGAAGTTTTAGTAAATAAATATCTACAGAAAGCCATAGCTGATTTTTTTTTGCCTTACGTCTTGCTTACTGGTGTGATAATTGTACAGTGAAGGTGCTAAAGAATACAGTTATGCAATGGGCTTAAGAAATTACAGTTGAACTTAAAAGTTCAAATTCATTCTTGGAATGTAGACCGAAGAGAGAAAAGTCACACCTACAAATAAATTTTCTAGTTCTATTCAGGTTATTGAAAAGAAAATAGAAAATTTTCCAAGTATTAACACAAAGTAAGATATGATACAGACGTTCTTATTTTTATAATTAAAGTGAGGCTTCTATTTGAAACTGTGAGGCTGAATACAAGCATATGCTTCTATCTTACCCTGAATTGCCACTAAAATAAAAGCAATAGAATTTTTCAAATGCCATAAACCCAGAAGAAAAAAGAGTAGGAGAGAAAACAACAATAAAACTTTAGAAGCCGAAAATCAGATGGCTATATGGGATCGGACTGAGCAGACCCTAGAAAATTGAGTCCTGAACTGGACAACAAGGAATCCACTTAAACTTTCAATATTAGTAATACCGGGCAGCTGTGAGTGTAGGAGTAAAGGAAGAGATTTGTCAAAAGTCTGTTAAAAAGCAGCTAAATCTCTTGATCCCTTGTCCACCTTGAAGAGTTTAAGAACTCCATTTGTTCAGGAGAGTAAACCCAGTGCCTAAACTAGAGGACACGAGGCACAAGGGTACTCTAGTGAAAAAAAAGGAGGATTAAGTGGATTTCTACATTTTGAGTGAGTGAATTTCTCTATAAGTTGAGAATCTTGCGGTACGCGGGGCCTCTCACTGTTGTGGCCTCTCCCATTGCGGAGCACAGGCTCTGGACGCGCAGGCTCAGCGGTCATGGCTCACGGGCCCAGCCGCTCCGCGACATGTGGGATCTTCCCGGACCAGGGCACGAGCCCGCGTCCCCTGCATCGGCAGGCGGACTCTCAACCACAGCGCCACCAGGGAAGCCCGAGAATCTTTTTATCCTTTCTCTCACTGAGCTCTCAGAGCAACTGCTTTGTAGGTAGAGTATGACAGTTAGGCATGGTTGTTTGTTATATAAGATGTGTTGTTATGACTTGTAAAGAGATCAATAGCTAACGGAAAATGGTACCTTAGATTTATAAGAGAAATGGAAATACAGTAACGTCAGAGCTCAAGAGATGTTGCTTTTTTGAAAAGTTCCTTCAATCTTCTAAGTCCTCATTCTTGCAGAAGAAATTATGGTATTCTTTAGCAATTATTTTTCATTAAAAATTAAAGAGGAAAATGTGGCCTTATTTTGAGTTTCCTAAGCATGCTATTCCCCCCTTTCAGTCTTATTTCCCCGCAAACAGTGAAAACTAGATGACTCAGAAAAAATATTTAAAAGTCAATATTTTTATTAATTGCCTCACAACACAAGATAACACAAGTCCGTTCATATTTATCTCAAATTTGTACAATTTTTAAGTTTTTGTTTTCTTGAGTTGGAGGAGATGCCAGCACTTTGTGTACTCATGTGTGTGTTACACTCATTTGATTGCTTCTTCTATAAGACTATTTTTAAATATTTTAACTTTTATTATTGAATTCCAAAGGTTTTATTTTCCTTGCCCTAGCTGAGTTTTAGGAATCGATGTGTTTAAACAAAAACAAAATTAAACTGTGACACTCCGTGAGAGATTACCACTCTCACTTTGGAGCTGGGATGGCTAGATGTGTTTCAGCAGGCAACATGGAAAGAAACTCACAAAAAGCATCTTCTGAGCGCTGAAACAGCAGTCACAAATGTGTCTCGCTCTGTTTGAGGCTTAACAGAGTAGTGGAGCTGAGCTTCAGTGAGATCATGTTTTTAGCCTCTAAGGAAAAAAGGGATATGTACTAGTTTGTAAGAAAGTGGTGTAGTAATTTTAAAAATCAAATTCATGACACTTCATTGTGGGATCACATAGGATTTTATTTTCAAAATGCCTCATTGCAAAATTAATTGTCAAGATTTTTTTCTTGGGAAATGCAAGTGTTTAATCATATTTGTGTATATTCAAGTAGAACACAATAGATAGAAAATATCCCTTTTATGGTAGTCTATATTTGATTTTGATTGATTATTTTTCAAGCTATTTTTATTATTGTTTGCTATTTAATATTTTACTTATTTTTATAAAAGATATTTCTGATAGGATAATTTAGTCATCGAATCATTTTTTTGAAAGGTATGTATTTGCTGCTCAGATCAGATAATACATATTAGTGATTCTGTATAGAAAGGTTATTAGGATATCAGGTTATAGCCTTACAAAGGTTATATAAAGGTTACAATAAGATATCTCACATAATCTTGAAAATTATATGGAAATATATATATATATATATATTTTATTACAATTCCCAAGACTTCTTCAAATATTAAAAAGCCAAGTAAAGAAATCTTATTCCTTTGGTACAGTTACTATTGAACATTGTTATATTGGTCAGTAAATTTTATATATTGATTGGTATAACAAAATTTCTTGAAAAAAATAGTCTCTCGTGATGAATTGGTAAACCTTCTTTCATTAGATATTGATATCTATGTAGTTTATAATCATCTCATTTTTACTCCATTGCCAGGAAACTCAGAGTTAATGTGAGTGTTCAGTCATTGTAATTATCCAATTATTAGATTATCTCAAATTTTATACTATCTCAAATACATTATGAAAGCAGGAGAATATATATTATAACTACATATCTGTAACCTATTTGGCCTTACACAAATTTGTGAATGGCATCTCTACTTATCCCATTAATTTTTGAGATTGTTGGGTTAGTTGAGATAAGATGGGGGTTATAAACTATAGATGACACCTTGATAAGTTATTATACATACAGATAGCACATGCACAGTATTGATCACTGGTAGACATTAAGTTCAGACTTAAATAGAGATCTGAGTCTGATTTCTCTCCTCAAACACTTTTAAACCCAAACCTACAATTTCACAGCTAAAGGCTTGTTATTTAGCATAAGGACAACATCATATGCTTATCTTTAGTTAAATACATATGTGTATGGAAAGAATAAAATTTTAGCACTATCACTTATTTTAAACCTAATACAAAAGTGTTTCAGATCCTTTCCTTGTGGGAAACTAAAACGAGAAGATAGAATGGATAGAGAAAGAAAAGGGGGGAGGGGTTGATTTTATGAAAATGTAAGGACAAAAACATATTACGGCATAAACAAGAAATTCAGATTTTGACTGGTAAAGACAACTTTTACCCATGTCCATTATTTTATTCAATTATTTGTCATATTTTTAACAATGATTATTGGTCTAGGCACTCTACTAGTCACTAAGAATTCCATGATTATTTAGACATACTTCCTGGAGACTCATAATTTTTTTTTTTCTTTATAATTACTGTACTAATGGGAGGGTGGGAGTCTTTTAGACAGAGGTGAGGTAACTCCATTGCTGGCAGAGAAGATCGTGTCCACCACAACACAGGAACTTGAAAGAATGGAGTGAAATTTGAAAACTGTGGCAAGTATTGTATGATGTATTCCTAAGATTCATGCTGAAGGGTAAGAAAGTATATGACAGGGATAGGGCATGACAGTAGGGCATGAATAAATTGTTATGGGTCATATATGAGGTTAAGAAGTTTATGGAGTTTGGATTTATTCCCAAGGCAGTGGGAGGCATCTGGATTTCTGGATTGATGACATCGGAGCCTCTATGCTTTAGGCCTCCAGGCTTAGGAGCATCACCATACAAAAAAACTTGCCATGGTACTGTTACTCTCCCCTCTGCCCTCAAATTAATATTCTGTAAGGTTAGTTGATACCTGAGTGAAACCATGGTAACATGTTTTTCATGTTGCTTTTCTTACTGACTTTGAATCCCTCAGATCTTGATCTGAAAAAGGATCTTGCAAAAATTCACATAATTTTTATTATAAATTTACTGGAATGGGTACCATATCAATATGTATGGCTTTTAGCACCATACCTTAATGAGAGAAAGTTTATGAATAATCACTAATGATATCGATTCATACTGGTGAAATGAAATATTTATAAAGCATTTCCTTTACGCTTAATTGGGTGGGGACTTCCCTGGTGGTACAGTGGTTAAGAATCCTCCTGCCAATGCAGGGGACACAGGTTCGAGCCCTGATCCAGGAAGATCCCACATGCTGTGGAGCAACTAAGCCCATGCACCACAACTACTGAAGCTGGCGTGCCTAGAGCCTGTGCTCTGCAACAAAGAGTAGCCCCCGCTCACCACAACTAGAGAAAGCCCGCGTGCAGCAACGAAGACCCAACACAGTCATAAATAAATAAATAAATTTAATTGCATGGCAGTCTCCAGTTCATGAATTTATTGTAAAATCAATTTTGGTCTTAGAGTTGGCTTTGAGTTCTTATTGTTCAAGACTTGTTAGTCAAAGAGAATGATTAACATGAGACTGTGTTTTTGAAAAGAAAATGAAAGTGATGCTCAAATTCTTTTTTGTAGTATCTGTATTATTGGGCTATCTTTAAGGCAGTAAAGAAATGCAGTTTACATCAGTTGTCAGTTCTTTAGGTCGTAAGGATGTTATGGGGTGTCTCCAGTGACTCATGATCCATAAGATCATCCATAATATCTTGTATTACAAGTCGATCCATTTTCCATAATGTGTTTCCCTAGAGAGAAAAAAATTCAGAAAGATTTTACAGTTGTCTCTTTGTTCCAATTTCTTTTTGTAGGCTTAAAAATTACTGTGGGTAGACAAATTGCCCTTCATTGTCTTCTGAAATGATTTAAATAGCTTAAGCAAATTTTTTAAAAAGTATGTCCCTGCACCTGTGTTCTAGAAATTTGATGTTAGGAATATTCATAGAAGCACAGCATACATTATAAATTTATTATTTTTGTGGATATAATTCTGAATGGATATTATGACTGCATTTATTTGCCATTTTAGATATGTAGTGTGATTTAGCTCAGGATAAAGCAATACAGAATCTAAAAAATATAATACCATTTAGGATTTTTGCTGTAAAATCTATTACACTGTAGGAGGTTTCACATTTCTAAAGTGAAAGCAGTGAGTACTGTGGGGTCAGGGACTAACCAGTGAATGAAAGTCAGAACTCAAAATGAAGTGCCTTTTCTGTTTAACACTGGGCAATGATAGAAACTGATAATGTTTGATTAATGAACGGCAGCCTTGCAGCGGGTGAAAATATCTGCAAGAAGTGATTTATTATTTCAAAGGTATTGGAAGCTTGCAGTATCTTGCAGATTTAAGTATGTGTGCCTGAGTAAAATAAATGAGATGCAACATGTGAAAAATGAAAACGCATTACTTGTAAAGGATGTGTCACAAGCAGGGTATTTTTGTTCAAGTACACTTTGTCATGGGGACTTTTAATGCTGTTCTGAATACAAATCATTTAACTGGTTCATAAAATCGCCTCAGTTGGAATTCTTGCATCTATCATCCAAGACGTAAATGAGGGTTAAACTTAATGTGGTGTAACAACATCCCTTAAATGTTCAAATTCTGCATCATATACAACTATTAAAATTGCACATATGTTTTATGCATAAAGATGAATAAATTGTAGATACTTGAAACAACAGCCCCCAAACAGAAACAAGGTTTGAAGTCTTGAGGCCTTAACACTCATCAAATACTCTGAGTTGAGGATTTCACTGCAACTTTTATAGCTAGACGTTTGAATAATCTATCATTTCATGATTGAACAATTTTTAGTTATGTGACATGTTATATGATAAATAATAGAATGCAATAAAGGGAGTGGTACTATTTTAAGCACTGCTGTTGGAGTTCTGATGTGCGTGTGTGTTGTGTATGTGAGTGTGTGTGTGTACACAACTGGAATTATTCACTGTAAAAATTATACCTTTTCTATAAAAGTAGTTACCTTATATTTCACATATACTAGATAATTATTTCAGAAAATAAAATTCAAAATTCTTTTAAGTTACTAGTAACCTAATAATAGTCATAGTGGGTTAAACCCAATGAAAAACAATGTGAAAATAAACTTGGAACAGTAGCAAAATTATGCCATCAGGACTACTAATTCCTTTTTGTGTGGTTTGTGAGATATATCTGCTTGTTTAACTCACCTCTAAAAGGCACTTTTGCAAAGTTTGGTGTTGTTACTAATGAGGAACATCCTCTTCAGCTCAACAAGATTTTTAAAAATGTAATCACTGTCATAAGAAAACTAACTTCTATGGAAGAATTTTTTTAATATTATGGAACTTATTATATGTTATTCTTAATGAATTAGAAAGTAAATTGCAGCAAGGTTTATGCATCCCTTTTGCCTATGGTAGCTTTAGGACTGAGCATAAACTAAATCCTTATTAAATGTTTAATTGAATGATTGAATAAAGGAAGAGATTAGTAAAGAAAATATTATTCACTGCCAATTTACTCATTCATTTAACAGGGTACTGGGAAACCTGCTTCATGTCAGGCATTGGGCAGGTTCTGGAAATATATACGTGAAGAGGACACACATAATCCCTGCTCTTAAGGAGATCCTAGGCTGGTGGGAAACAAATATTAAATACAACACATACCACATCGTGAAACAATTTTAAAAGTGATATAATGAATTGTAAAGGACTATGAGGCTGCATTCCAAGGGGACCTAACCTGAGTGGGAGACACGGAGGGATCATGTAACCTGAGCAGGGAGAGAGCAAAGAAAGGAGACTAGAGGCCAGAGAGGCGAGGTAGCTGGATGGGGAGTGAAAGAATCAGATTTCCATTTTTTTTTTAACATCTTTATTGGAGTATAATTGCTTTACGATGGTGTGTTAGTTTCTGCTGTATAACAAAGTGAATCAGCTATACATATACATATATCCCCATATCCCCTCCCTCTTGCATCGCCCTCCACCCTCCCTATCCCACCCCTCTAAGTGGTCACAAAGCACTGAGCTGATCTCCCTGTGCTATGCGGCTGTTTCCCACTAGCTATCTGTTTTACATTTGGTAGTGTATATATGTCCAAGCCACTCTCACTTTGTCCCAGCTTACCCTTCCCCCTCCCCATGTCCTCAAATCCATTCTCTACGTCTGTCTTTTTTCCTGTCCTGTGCCTAGGTTCTTCAGAACCATTTTTTTTTTCTTTTTTCCGATTCCATATATATGTGTTAGCATACGGTATTTGTTTTTCTCTTTCTGACTTACTTCACTCTGTGTGACAGACTCTAAGTCCATCTACCTCACTACAAATAACTCAATTTTGTTTCTTTCTATGGCTGAGTAATGTTCCATTGTATATATGTGCCACATCTTCTTTATCCATTATCTGTCAATGGGCACTTAGGTTGCTTGCATATCCTGGCTATTGTAAATAGAGCTTCATTGAACATTGGGGTGCATGTGTCTTTTTGAATTATGGTTTTCTCAGGGTATATGCCCAGTAGTGAGATTTCTAGGTCATATGGTAGTTCTATTTTTAGTTTCTTAAGGAACTTCCATACTGTTCTCCATAGTGGCTGTAACAATTTACATTCCCACCAACAGTGCAAGAGGGTTCCCTTTTCTCCACACCATCTCCAAAATGTATTGTTTGTAGATTTTTTTGATGATGGCCATTCTGACTGGTGTGAGATGATACCTCATTGTAGTTTTGATTTGCATTTCTCTAATGATTAGTGACATTGAGCTTTCTTTCATGTGTTTGTTGGCAATCTGTATATCTTCTTTGGAGAAATGTCTGTTTAGGTCTTCTGCTCAGTTTTGGATTAGGTTGTTTGTTTTTTTGATATTGAGCTGCATGAGCTGCTTGTAAATTTTGGAGATTAATCCTCTGTCAGTTTCTTCATTTGCAAATATTTTCTCCCATTCTGAGCGTTGTCTTTTCGTCTTGTTTATGGTTTCCTTTGCTGTGCCAAAGCTTTTAAGTTTCATTAGGTCCCATTAGTTTGTTTTTATTTCCATTTCTCTAGGAGGTGGGTCAAAAAGGATCTTGCTGTGATTTATGTCATAGAGTGTTCTGCCTATGTTTTCCTCTAAGAGTTTGATAGTGTCAGGCCTTACATTTAGGTCTTTACTCCATTTTGAGTTTATTTTTGTGTATGATGTTAGGGAGTGTTCTAATTTCACTCTTACATGTAGCTGTCCAGTTTTCCCAGCACCATTTATTAAAGAGGCTGTTTTCTCCATTGTATGTTCTTGCCTCCTTTATCAAAAATAAGGTGACCATATATGCATGGGTTTATCCCTGGGCTTTCTATCCTGTTCCATTGATCTATATTTCTGTTTTTTGTGCCAGTACCATAGTGTCTTTATTACTGTAGCTTTGTAGTATAGTCTGAAGTCAGGGAGCCTGATTCCTACAGCTCCTTTTTTCTTTCTCAAGATTGCTTTGGCTATTTGGGGTCTTTTGTTTCCATACAAATTATGAAATTTTTTGTTTCAGTTCTGTGAAAAATGCCAGTGGTAGTGTGATAGGGATTGCACTGAATCTATAGATTGCTTTGGATAATATAGTCATTTTCACAATGCTGATGCTTCCAACCCAAGAACATGGTATACCTCTCCATCTGTGTGTATCATCTTTAATTTCTTTCATCAGTGTCTTATAATTCTCTGCATACAGGTCTTTTATCTCCTTAGTTAGGTTTATTCCTAGGTATTTTATTCTTTTTGTTGCAATGGTAAATGGGAGTGTTTCCTTAATTTCTCTTTCAGATTTTTCATCATTAGTATATAGGAATGCCAGAGATTTCTGTGCATTAATTTCTTGTCCTGCTACTTTACCAAATCCATCCATTAGCTCTGGTAGTTTCCTGGTAGCATTTTTAGGATTCTCCATGTAGACTATCATGTCACCTGCAAACACTGAGTTTTACTTCTTCTCTTCCGACTTGGATTCTTTTTGTTTCTTATTCTTCTCTGATTGCTGTGGCTAAAACATCCAAAACTATGTTGAATAATAGTGATGATAGTGGGCAACCTGATCTTATTGGAAGTGGCTTCAGGTTTTCA
Source organism: Monodon monoceros (assembly GCF_005190385.1). NCBI lineage: Eukaryota > Metazoa > Chordata > Mammalia > Artiodactyla > Monodontidae > Monodon > Monodon monoceros. The sequence goes on from NW_021703774.1 coordinate 95,549,448, forward strand.
ACATTGAGAAAGATGTTGGCTCTGGGTTTGTCAGATATGGCGTTTATTATGTTGAGGTAACTTCCCTGTATGCCTACTTTCTGGAGAGTTTTTATCATAAATGGGTATTAAATTTTGTCAAAACCTTTTTCTGCATCTCTTGAGATGATCAGATGGTTTTTATCCTTCAGTTTGTTACTGTGGTGTATCACATTGATTGATACACATATACTGAAGAATCCTTGCATTCCTGGGATAAACCCCACTTGATCATGGTGTATGCTCCTTTTAATGTGCTGTTGGATTCTGTTTGCCAGTATTTTGTTGAGAATTTTTGCATCTATGTTCATCAGTGATATTGGTCTGTAGTTTTCTTTCTCTGTGACATCTTTGTCTGGTTTTGGTATCAGGGTGATGGTGGCCTCGTAGAATGAGTTTGGGAGTGTTCCTCCTGCTGGTATATTTTGGAAGAGTTTAAGAAGGATAGGTGTTAGCTCTTCTCTAAATATTTGATAGAATTCACCTGTGAAGCCATCTGGTTCTGAGCTTTTGTTTCATGGAAGATTTTTAATCACAGTCTCAACTTCAGTGCTTGTGATTTGTTTGTTTATATTTTCTATTTCTTCCTGGTTCAGTCTCAGAGGGTTGTGCTTTTCTAAGAATATGTCCATTTCTTCCAGGTTGTCCATTTTGTTGGCATATAGTTGCTTGTAGTAATCTCTCATGATGTTTTGTATTTCTTCAATAACAGTTGTTACTTCTCCTTTTTCATTTCTAATTCTGTTGATTTGGGTCTTCTCTTTTTCTTGATGAGTCTGGCTATTGGGTTATCAATTTTGTTTATCTTCTTGAAGAACCAGCTTTTAGTTTTATTGATCTTTGCGTTGATCTTTGTGTTTCCTTATTTACTTTCATTTTGGATGTCCTGTCCATCGGTGAAAGTGGGGTGTTAAAGTCCCCTACTATGATTGTGTTACTGTCGATTTCCCCGTATATGGCTGTTAGCATTTGCCTTATGTGTTGAGGTGCTCCTATGTGGGGTGCATACATATTTAGAATTGTTATATCTTCTTCTTGGATCAATCCCTTGATCATTATTTAGTGTCCTTCTTTGTCTCTTGTAATAGTCTTTAATTTGAAGTCTATTTTGTCTGATATGAGAATTGCTACTCCAGCTTCTTTTGATTTCCATTTCCATAGAATATCTTTTTACTTCCCTTCACTTTCAGTCTGTATGTGTTCCTAGGTCTGAAGAGGGTCTCTGCTTGTAGACAGCATATATACGGGTCTTGTTTTTGTACCTATTCAGCCCGTCTATGTCTTTTGGTTGGAGCATTTAATCCATTTACATTTAAGGTAATTATCGATATGTGTGTTCCTATTCCCATTTTCTTAATTGTTTTGGGTTTGTTATGTTAGGACTTTTCCTTCTCTTGTTTCTTGCCTAGAGAAGTTCCTTTAGCATTTGTTGTAAAGGTGATTTGGTGGTGCTGAATCCTCTTATCTTTGGCTTGTCTGTAAAGGTTTTAATTTCTCCTTCAAATCTGAATGAGATCCTTGCTGGGTATAGTAATCTTGGTTGTAGGATTTTCCCTTTCATCGCTTTAAATAGGTCCTGCCACTCCATTCTGGCTTGCAGAGTTTCTGCTGAACAATCAGCTGTTAACCTTATGGAGATTCCTTTGTATGTTATTTGTTGTTTTTCCCATGCTGCTTTTAATATTTTTTCTTTGTGTTTAATTTTTGATTCTTTGATTAATATGTGTCTTGGCATGTTTCTCCTTGGATTTATCCTGTATGGTACTCTGTGCTTCCTGGACTTGATCAACTATTTCCTTTCACATATTAGGAAAGTTTTCAACTATAATCTCTTCAAATATTTTTCAGTCCCTTTCTTTTTCTCTTCTTCTTCTGGGACCCCTATAATTCGAATGTTGGTGCATTTAATGTTGTCCCAGTGGTCTTGAGACTGTTCTCAATTTTTTTCATTCTTTTTTCTTTATTCTGCTCTGCAGTAGTTATTTCCAGTATTTTATCTTCCAGGTCACTTATCTGTTTTGCCTCAGTTATTCTGCTGTTAATATTCTGCTGTTAATATTCTGCTTCTAGAGAATTTTAAATTTCATTTATTGTGCTGTTCCACATTGTTTATTTGTGCTTTAGTTCTTCTTTATCCTTGTTAAACGTTTCTTGTATTTTCTCCATTCTATTTCCAAGACTTTGTATCATCTTTACTATCGTTATTCTGAATTCTTTTTCAGGTAGACTGCCTGTTTCCTCTTCCTTTGTTTGGTCTGGTGGGTTTTTACCTTGCTCCTTCATCTGCTGTGTGTTTCTCTGTCTTCTCATTTTTCTTAGTTTACTGTGTTTGGGATCTCCTTTTCGCAAGCTGCACGTTCGTAGTTCTCCTTGTTTTTGGTGTTTGCCCCGAGTGTCTATCATTGGTTCAGTGGGTTGTGTAGGCTTTTTGGTGGAGGGGAGTTGTGCCTGTGTTCTGGTGGATGAGGCTGGATCTGTCTTTCTGGTGGGCAGGTCTGCGTCTGAGGGTGTGATTTGGGGTTTCTGTGACTTTATTATGATTTTAGACAGCCTGTCTGCTAATGTGTGTGGTTGTGTTCCTGTCTTGCTAGTTTGTTTGGCATAGGGTGTCCAGCACTGTAGCTTGCTGGTCGTTGAGTGGAGCTGGGTCTTAGCATTGAGTTGGAGATCTCTGGGAGAGCTTTTGCTGTTTGACATTATGTGGAGCCAGGAGGTCTCTGTTGGACCAGTGTCCTGGACTCGGCTCTCCCACCTCAGAGGCACAGGCCTGACACCTGGCTAGAGCACCAAGACGCTGTCAGCCACATGGCTCATAAGAAAAGGGAGAGAAAGAAAGAAAGAAAGAAACAGAGAAAGAGAGAGGGAGAGAGAGAAGGGAAGGAAGGAAGGAAGGAAAAGAAAAGAAAATAAAGTTATTAAAATAAAAAGTAATTATTAAAATTAAAGAAAATTAAAAAGTAAGAAAAAAAGAAAAAAAAGAAGAAAGTAAGAAGAGAACATCCAAACCAAAAAACAAATCCATCAATGATAACAAGCTCTAAAGACTATACTAAAAAAAAACAAACAACAAATAAAATGAGACAGAACCCTAGGGCAAATGGTAAAAGCAAAGCTATAGAGAGAAAATCACACAAAGAAGCATACCCATACACTCACAAAAAGAGAAAAAGGAAAAAAATATATATATATCATTGCTCCCGAAGTCCACCACATCGATTTGGGATGATTCATTGTCTATTCAGGTATTCCACAGGTGCAGGGTATATCAAGTTGATTGTGGAGATTTAATCTGCTGCTCCTGAGGCTGCTGGGAGAGATTTTCATTTCTCTTCTTTGTTCGCACAGCTCCTGGGGCTCAGCTTTGGATTTGGCCCTGCCTCTGCGTGTAGGTCACCTGAGGGAGTCTGTTCTTTGCTCAGACAGGACGGGGTTAAAGAAGCAGCTGATTCGGGGGCTCTGGCTCACTCAGGCCAGGGGGAGGGAGGGGTATGGAATGTCGGGTAAGCCTGTGGGCAGCAGAGGCCGGCTTGATGTTGCAACAGCCTGAGGTGCGCCGTGTGTTCTCCCGGGGAAGTTGTCCTTGGATCCTGGGACCCTGGCAGTGGCGGGCTGCTCAGGCTCCCGGAAGGGGAGGTGTGGAGAGTGACCTGTGCTTGCACACAGGCTTCTTTTTGGCTGTAGCAGCAGCCTTAGTGTCCCATGCCCGTCTCTGGTGTCCACACTGATAGCCACGGCTAGCACCTGTGTCTGGAGGTTGTTTAGGCGGTGCTCTGAATCCTCTCTCCTCGCGCACCCCAAAACAATGGTCTCTTGCCTCTTAGGCAGTTCCAGACTTTTTCCCGGACTCCCTCCCGGCTAGCTGTGGTGCACTGGCCCCTTCTGGCTGTGTTCACGCATCCAACCCCAGTCCTCTCCCTGGGTTCTGACCTCTGAAGCTCGAGCCTCAGCTCCCAGCCCCCACCCACCCTGGCGGGTGAGCAGACAAGCCTCTTGGGCTAGTGAGAGCCAGTCGGCACCGATCCTCTGTGCGGAAATCTCTCTGCTTTGCCCTCTGCACCCCTGTTGCTGTGCTCTCCCCCGCGGCTCCGAAGCTTCCCCCCGCCGCCACCCGCAGTCTCCGCCCGGGAAGGGGCTTCCTAGTGTGTGGAAACCTTTCCTCTTTCACAGCTTTCTCCCACTGGTGCAGGTCCCGTTCCTATTCTTTTGTCTCTGTTTTTTTCTTTTTTCTTTTGCCCTACCCTGGTATGTGGGGAGTTTCTTGCCTTTTGGGAGGTCTGACTTCTGCCAGTGTTCAGTAGGTATTCTGTAGGAGTTGTTCCACATGTAGATGTATTTCTGATGTATTTGTGGGGAGGAAGGTGACTTTTACGTCTTTCTCTTCCACCATCTTGAAGGTCTCTCATGACCCTGTCATTTCTGCAGCTGTTTCAGCTCCCAGTTCCATAGTAACCAGATGTGGATACAACCACTTTTCATTGCTCTTCCCAAACTTCTCCCAAAAATGTGTGAGTGTAGCAGACTTTTCCAAAGTTTGGTGCTTTATTTAAATCTTTCTTCTTATATTGAGGAAAAGTTGAAACCTCCACATCACCAGTATCAACTGCTGTTATGAAGCCACAGTGAACCACCTCCTGTGTTCACAAATCACCTTACAGATCCCAGCATTCTTAAGCACTCCTGGTTCTTCTGCCTCAGACTCTTTTGTCCACAGAGGCCACTTGGTCACAGGAGGCACGGGACAGGTGAGGGTGGCAGGGACAGTGGTTTCTGAGTGCCCAGGAGCGGGTGGTGTTTTGAGTGAGCCATCCTCGGTTAAGCGGCACAAAGAGGAGACAGAGAGCAGTGGCCTGCGTAAGGAGAGGGAGGGCGGTAAAAGCAGACAGTGCCGGCTACTATCTGGTGGGCTCCATTCTGGTGGCCTCCTGCCCCACAGCTCCTAAGTTTCTGATATTGGGAAGGAACGGTGGCCTCCCATCGCTGAGACCTTGATCCTTGATAGGCGCATGTGGCCGCCTCCATATTTCCATTTTAAAGGAATCTCTTTGGCAGCTGTATAGAGGGAAGGGTAGAGGTAGGAAAATCATTTAAGAGGCTTTACTAATAGGAACACAAGATGATGGCATTGATTCTGCTCTTTTCAGGAACACAGATCTCTTCCTATTATGGTCTCTCAACCTCTCCCCTGTCTCTCATTTTCTCTGTTCTCTGGGAGTATTCATGGCCTAAAAATAAGGGGCTTTTCATCATTACTGTTTGGTACCTCCTAACTCCCCCTTCTTATATTTAACTTAGAATTATTTATGAAATCTTAACTGTCATTTAAATTAAACACAGGAATACTTGTCTGGAAACAAGACAGTCCCCCCAAAGTTTTCTTTGTACCTTTTGCTTATTTTCAAAATTTTGACTCCTCTGAAGTGTCAAAAAAATTAATTACCATCTTTTAATTACCAAATAGTAATACATGGTTAATTGCATTGTGATTAGATTTAAATACATTACTATATGCAGCCACAGAATCATTCAAAACTGCAAAAGAAACATTATTTTTTAAGTAACTTATTCATGTGCAGACAAAACTATAACTAGAAAAAGAAATATGAAGATTTATTTAATAACAGTCATGAAAGAATTTCTGTAAGCTTTGTGTTTTCTAAAATTTGCTAACCTTCACTGTCAGGAATATTTTCCTCATCTTTTTTACTTATAAATCAGTCTTAAGTGGAAATAGGCATGATCATCTTGAGAGCTCCTTACGTAGCTGAAAATCTTCATTAAATTGACTTCTCCAGGCTGAATAATTACAGTTCCAATTAATTAAAGACTAAAAATTGCTTCCTCAATTAAACTGAAATGTGTAGGCAAACATATGAAAATATAAGCCTTCTAGATTTAAGAGTTTTCTTAGAACTTCTTGCTAAGATGTCAAATATTAATATTGCCTAGCATCCTTAACATCAAAGAACATACAGAGGTATGTCCTTCTTTCTAATTATGTAGATATAACATATGTAAAACAAAATTAAGATCCACGGCATACTTAGTAGGAATCTAATAAGAATTCATAATAAATATAGGTTTCTGGTTCTTTCTGTCTTTAAACTGGATCTGCAGCCCTGGACAAGTCACACCCTTCCCAGGTCCCAAATGCAGGGTTGATATGATGATGAAAAGAAATGACACATGTGAAACCTTGATAATTATGCATCAGTCTGTAATCCTTATAAATATTAATTGTTGGTACTGACATTGATTCCCACTTTTCATCTCATATAAAACTGAGCATAGTTTCAGACTCATATAAATGGCATAAGCAGACTCTATGTCCTTATGTGCGTCCTTCATAAGAAAATTTGAACACCAACCAATCCCACATTAAGATTATTTCTTGCAAGGTTTTGTACCTTCAGCTTAACATTGTGGGGCATTTTTTAGGCTGGCTGTGGGGACGGAAGGTAGCACTTGGTGATTTAAACAACTAGAAGCTAATTGTCAGTATTGAGAGATTTTCATAATGGACGAAAATTTGACAGTTTACACTTGCAGTAGGGTTTCTGTTGTAGGAAAGAATCCAGGGTAACAAGAGAAAGAACCATAGTTTAGGTTATTTTGTAATACAAGTATGAATACATACAGAAGGATACCTATGTGCTTTGGGGGAGATAGTTCAGAAAGTGATTGTAGACAGTGAATATTAAAAAGCTGTATTAAATAGCTATTTAAATAGTCTTTCTCCATTCCTTTCTACATATACACACACATAAAGCTGTCATCTCAGAATAATTTGAACTAAATGATTTTGGGATTTAAAGACAGAAGTTGAAGTGACTAGTACCCCATAAAGTCATACAATATTTTATATATGTGTATATATATAATGTATATAATATTTTATACACACACACACACACATACCCACACATATAGAGAGACAGAGACCGAGAAATTATATAGTATAAGCCAGTCATATTGGAAATGAGAGTAAAGCCCAAAGGACTTGAGAAAGTATTGAAAGATAGAGGGTAATAAAACAAAATATCAAGAAAGACCTAATTTAAACAATCACTGTCAACAAGCAGATTATGAAATTGACCAATCAGGAGGAATAACCAGGATGACCAATTCTCTAATGGATTTTTGTGTTTAAAGTGTGTCAATTACCTATTGCTACATAACAAACAACCCCACATTTATTTGCTTATGATTCCATGGATGGCATTTTGATCTGGGATCAAACAGAAGTTCTGCTACACGTTTTCAGCTGTTTTTACATGAATTGGAATCAGTTGGGAGGTTGCTTAGAAGCTGGTTGGCCTGGGATGGGCTTCTCACATGTCTCAGGTGTCAATTGGGAAAATTGGATTTTTTTAATCTACACATTTATCCCTCTTCACATGATATCCCATCCTCTATCTCTCTTCACATGGTATCTCATCCTCAAGGAGGCTAGCCCAGTTGTTCACAAGGTAGGTTTGTTCCAAGAGAATGAATGTACAAGCTTCAAGCCTTCTTGAAGCCAAGGCTTAGAAGTCACACAGTGTTATTCTCACCCCATTATTTTGGTCAAAGCAATTGTTACAGGATAATCCAAATGCAAGGGCAGGGTCATAGATTCCCCTTAAATTTTAAGGAGAGGAATGGCAAAGTCATCTACAATGGGTCATGCATACAAGGATGGAAGGAGTTCTTATGGCCTTCTGTGCAAACAATCTACAATCCACGGATAGTATGTTATATTGAGAAAAAAAGTAGATTTTATTTTTTCCAGGTGGTTTCTCTTTCAGCATAGGCTTCCAGCATGAAAACTGTTCTATGGAGGATCTCATCTGACTGAAATGAGATAGCAGGAGTCATATGCCTATGCATAGTTTCAAAGAATCATGTATTCTAAGTGATTATGATTGAAGATTCCAGAACTGTAGTGCCTGGGTTTAAACTTAGTTATTTTTATTGAATGAGTTACTCAGTAACTCCTTGTTTCAGTCTTCTTAACTTTAAATCTGGAAAATAATATAACTGCCTCACTGGATCATAGACAGGATTAAGTGATTTGGTACAGATAAAATGTGTAAAATCGTGCCTGGCATAAAATAAATGCTTAACATGTGTTAGCTATTATTATATCTTAACCCCAGTTCTCCATACAAATGGTGAAATTTTTTGTTCTAGTTCTGGGAAAATGCCAGCGGTAGTTTGATAGGGATTGCATTGAATCTGTAGATTGCTTTGGGTAGTATAGTCATTTTCACAAAGTTGATTCTTACAATGCAAGAACATGGTATATCTCTCCATCTGTGTGTATCATCTTTAATTTCTTTCATCAGTGTCTTATAATTTTCTGCATACAGGTCTTTTGTCTCCTTAGGTAGGTTTATTCCTAGGTATTTTATTCTTTTTGTTGCAATGGTAAATGGGAGTGTTTACTTAATTTCTCTTTCAGATTTTTCATCATTAGTGTATAGGAATGCAAGAGATTTCTGTGCATTAATTTTGTATCCTCCTACATTACCAAATTCATTGATTAGCTCTAGTAGTTTTCTGGTAGCATCTTTAGGATCCTCTATGTATCGTATCATGTCATCTGAAAACTGTCACAACTTTACTTCTTCTTTTCCGACTTGGATTCTTTTTATTTCTTATTCTTCTCTGATTGCTGTGGCTAAAACTTCCAAAGCAATGTTGAATAATAATGGCGAGAGTGGGAAACCTTGTCTTGTTCCTGATCTTAGTGGAAATGGTTTCAGTTTTTCACCATTGAGGATAACACAAAAGACCCAGAATAGCCAAAGGAATCTTGAGAAAGAAAAACGGAGCTGGAGGAATCAGGCTCCCTGACTTCAGACTATACTACAAAGCTACAGTAATCAAGACAGTATGGTACTGGCACAAAAACAGAAATATAGATCAATGGAACAGGATAGAAAGCCCAGAGATAAACCCATGCACATATGGTCACCTTATTTTTGATAAAGGAGGCAAGAATATAAAATGGAGAAAAGACAGCCTCTTCAATAAGTGGTGCTAGGAAAACAGGACAGCTACATGTAAAAGAATGAAATTAGAACACTTCCTAACACCATACATAAAAATAAACTCAAAATGGTGTAAAGACCTAAATGTAAGGCCAGACACTATAAAACTCTTAGAGGAAAACATCGGCAGAACACTCTATGACATAAATCACAGCAAGATCCTTTTTGACCCACCTCCTAGGGAAATGGAAATAAAAACAAAATAAACAAATGGGACCTAATGAAACTTAAAAGCTTTTGCACAGCAAAGGAAACCATAAACGACGAAAAGACAACGCTCAGAATGGGAGAAAATATTTGCAAATGAAGAAACTGACAAAGGATTAATCTCCAAAATTTATAAGCAGCTCATGCAGCTCAATATCAAAAAAACAAACAACTGAATCCAAAAATGGGCAGAGACCTAAACAGACATTTCTCCAAAGAAGATATACAGATTGCCAACAAACACATGAAAGGATGCTCAACATCACTGATCATTAGAGAAATGCAAATGAAAACTACAATGAGGTATCACCTCACATCAGTCAGAATGGCCATCATTAAAAATTCTACAAACAGTACATTCTGGAGAAATTGTGGAGAAAAGGGACCCTCTTGCACTGTTGGTGGGAATGTAAAGTGATAAAACCACTATGGAGAACAGTACGGAGGTTCCTTAAAAAACTAAAAATAGAACTACCATATGACCCAGAAATCCCAGTAATGGGCATATACCCTGAGAAAACCATAGTTCAAAAAGAATCATGTACCACAATGTTCATTGCAGCTCTATTTGCAGTAGCCAGGACATGGAAGCAACTTAAGTGTTCATCAACAGATGAATGGATAAAGAAGACGTGGCACATATATACAATGGAATATTACTCAGGCATAAAAAGAAACGAAATTGAGTTATTTGTAATGAGGTGGATGGACCTAGAGTCTGTCATACAGAGTGAAGTAAGTCAGAAAGAGAAAAGCAAATACAATATGCTAACACATATATATGTAATCTAAAAAAAAAAAAAAAGGTTATGAAGGACCTAAGGGCAGGATGGGAATAAAGATGCAGACCTACTAGAGAATGTACTTGAGGACATTGGGAGGGGTAAGGGTAAGCTGGGAGAAAGTGAGAGAGTGACATGGACATATATACGCTACCAAATGTAAAATCGATAGCTAGTGGGAAGCAGCCACATAGCACAGGGAGATCAGTTCGGTGCTTTGTGACCACCTAGAGGGGTCGGATATGGAGGGTGGGAGAGAGGGAGATGCAAGAAGGAAGAGATATGGGGATATATGTGTACGTATAGCTCATTCACTTTGTTATAAAGCAGAAATTAACACACCATTGTAAAGCAATTATACTCCAATAAAGATGTTAAAATAAATAAATAAATAAATAAAAATGAACCATTACAATACACTGAGGTAGATGTAAAAAAAAAAAAATCCCAGTTCTCAATAGTGAATAAAACTATATGTCCTTATGATATAAATCAATATAATCTCTAGTTTTAATTGTATTTCTACGTGTTTCCTGTTACTGTTTACTTGTATAGCTACTTTATTTCAGTAATTATGTTCTAAACTTTATTCTCAAAACACTAATTTTAACCATAATTGTATAACAGAAATAAAGTTTATTCCCCAAGTATCTGGTTTCCTATCAAGCCCAAGACATAATACCTAATGAGATGATACACAGGCATTAAATTGCTTCTAAAGCTCAGCTCCCTAATTCCTTTTCTTGTTACGTTAACACAGTCCACAGCACCTGGCCCACTTTTACTTTAGTTTTAGATTAGTTTTCCCATAGTGCCTTAGACATTCACTGTAAACCACAGACTGATTTCCACAGTCCTATCAAAGGTTGGGTTTTCTGCATGACAGCTGCTACTTGATTGAATCCAGGATGGATCTCACCACCTAGATTCCTTACTACTATTTCTGTTAGACCTAAACTATACCGATAGTCTCAAACCGTCACCTAGTAACAGCTGCAGTTAAATCCAGACCTGATATTTGGTAGCCTAGCTATGATCGCAAAGTTCCTTTCAACAATAACTTTTCATGTTTCTATGAGGCCTATTGTCAAGGTGAAAGATAATGAAAACTTGATTTGGTAGTAGCAGCAGAAATGAAAATGAGAAGATGAATGAAAGAGAAAGGGCAGAGTTGACTCATCAGTAATTGGCAAAATATCAAATGTATGAATTGGAAAAAAATGGAGGAGAGTCTGAGGAGACTTTTGTTTTGGTAATCCTATTGGACATAATTTTTGTGATGATATAGTACTTGACAGTGTAATAATTTTAATACTTCGTTAGGAAAACAAATACAGAGTGAATTTATATATCTTTATTTTCAGAAGTTATATAATTATACAAAGGTACTATGCAGATATAATATAGTCTGATAAGTATTTTAAGATAAACTTTCTTTGGCTTATTTAGAGAACTTATAAAGATGTAGCACTGTTGAATGAAATAACGTTCAGTAGTTTATTGCACATTATAATAGGCAAATTTCCCTCTTTGAAAACATGTGTGGTCTTGAATTTAAAGTTTTCTGCTTTTAGTAAGAAACACATACTATATAAGTATATATTAGAATAAAAGCTGTATATTATACTGTTATTTCTGTTTTTCCTAGTTCTATACATGGTATATCTCACCTCCAGGGAATTTGTCTTCTATTTCTAATCAGATAAATAATTGGGCTCTGTACTTCCCATTGTTTTGGGCGACCAAATATAAAATTTGCTTAGAAAAAATATATAAACTCATGTTAAATTTTAAGAATAATATATGTCAATTTAATTTTCTGTATTTGTGAAAAGGACACCAAAATATTTAAACTTATATTTTCTAGTAAGCTAGCTTACATTTCTTCTTTTTTTTTTTTTTTTTTTTTTTTTTGCGGTACACGGGCCTCTCACTGTTGTGGCCTCTCCCATTGCGGAGCACAGGTTCCGGACGCGCAGGCTCAGCGGCCGTGGCTCATGGGTGCAGCCGCTCCGCGGCATGTGGGATCTTCGTGGACCAGGGCACAAACCCGTGTCCCCTCCATCGGCAGGTGGACTCTCAACCACTGCGCCACCAGGGAGGCCCCTTACATTTCTTCTTAAAGTCAACATCAATAATATCAAAAACATCCAAACACATTTTTTTTTCAGTAAAATCAGAATATAGATATAACTGGTATACTCTGAAGTATTTTAGGAGCTGCCAAGAGCTGCTTAAATCAGACAAAAACTGTAGAAGAGAAAGTGAAAACAAATATTATAGAGTTAGAAGTGAGAGATCTCATACAGCATGGCAATTTGCCCTTCTTTGCATAAATAAGTGTTGGAACTTGGGTGGGCAATGCTTGTAGGAAAATACAAAAACAAAAAGCTCTTCCTGTACTTGATTTTGTTCAGCAAAACAGAGTAGGTGAAATTACTCAAGCAATCCCACATAAAAAAGCTATATTTGCAGGAAGCCATCTGTGTGCATGGCTGCAAAAAAGGGATAGAACCTTTGGGTTAATAATCTTGGAATGTTACCTTCTCTCACTGCCTAACCACCTCTGCAGGATCATCCTCTAAATAACTAGTCTAAACGAAGTCAAAACATTAGGTAATGAGTAATAAGATATTATTGTGGCCTTAAAACATAAATACTGTAAAGAATTGTGGAAAAAAGCAAATACATTTACCAACAGATGAATCATACTCCCCAGAAACATACTGCAGTTGAACATATAAAAATAATGACTCATATTTTGCTATTCATTTAAAACAAGAAAACATAGTGTATCATCACCTCTATGAGTGAAAGCTGTAAAGCCTAAGTGCTAGAACCAAGGCAGAAAAATAGGAGGAGATAGAAAATGAATTGGCAGAATATAAGAAAGATGACCAAAAAACAACATAATCACTGAATGGAAGAAAAATTAATAAAGATTGCAAAGCACTGTAAAGGACATATAACATGGAAATGAGAACAACAAAAAATGATATGGATAAAGGGAAAGAATTATAATAACTATAAGAAACAGCCAAAAGAGATCTGACATACACATAATTGGAGTCCTTCAGAAGAAAGCCTCTTCCTCCTCCAATGGAACACAACAAATATTTGAAATAATAATTCAAGAAAACTTCTATGCATGAAATAAAAGATTATAAATGATACTTTGAACATCTTGCCAGGAAAAATTACCCTGGAGTGCCTAAGACTGTGAAATATCCAAGGAAAATTAATGGATTTTTTTAAAGAATGAAAAAATATATATTTTGGATATGTAAGGGAAAAGATCATGTCATACTTAAGAGAAAAAATATTAGACTGGCTTCATACAACTCTGCAGCATTATTCTAGAACAGAAAACACTAAAGCAATACCTACAAGAGAGTCAAGGAAAGAAAATATGAGCTAAGTATTTTATTTTTAGCCAAACTGTCTTCAGGTATAAAGTCTACAGACAATCATTTTGAACATTCAAGAACTCAGGAAAGATTGTTTTCAGGAGACCATTCTTGGTGAAACTATTAGAGAACAAACTTCAGTCAATCAGAAAAGATGCTGAATGGTGGGTCAAAAGTGTTAGTGAGTGCTACAAACATAACTGAAGAATAAAGTCTAGAACAAACGTGGGGATCATGGTGATAGAACAGAATATGAATGAAATGTGCTATGATTATGCTGAAATGATAAAAATAACAAATATGGAGGAAAAGTGGGAAACAATGTGAGGCTTTATCTTTAATACTAGGTAATCATTTAAAGCTGACTGAGTCACTCAATAGAAGTATAAGCACACTGAGCTTAACATAAGCACATTACTCTTACATGTAATGGAAAAACATGAGGATGGAAATAGTATTGACTGAAGGCCAGTGGTGGAGAATGGGTGTTAGGGGAAGAAATCTTATCATTTTTCGTATTAGGGAACTATTGATCCTATCTAAAATATTAGTAGGTTGAGGGTATTGTTTTTGTAAAAATATCGAAAGAACTACCCAGTTTATTTTATTTTTAACATCTTTATTGGAGTATAATTGCTTTACAATGGTGTGTTAGTTTCTGCTTTGTAACGAAGTGAATCAGCTATACATACACATATATCCCCATATCTCTTCCCTCTTGCGTCTCCCTCCCTCCCACCCTCCCTATCCCACCCCTCTAGGTAGTCACAAAACACTGAGCTGATCTACCTGTGCTATGCGGCTGCTTCCCACATATATATGGAATCTAAAAAAAAAAAGAAAAGTTGGTCATGAAGAGCCTAGGGGCAAGATGGGAATAAAGATGCAGACCTACTAGAGAAAGGACTTGAGGATATGGGGAGGGGGAAGGGTAAGCTGTGACAAAGTGAGAGAGTGGCATGGACATATATACACTACCCGTTTTAAATTTTTAGAAAGCAGCAGACCAAGTGGTAAAATATGTAAAAACCAGGAAAAATAGCATGAAATAAGATGACTTAGCTGACCAACTCTATTGACTATATCATAAAAGGCACAGAACAAAAACGAAAACAAATCCTTTAGATTGCATCTCAAATCAAGACCCAATTCTATGCTTTATTTAATAGGTACAGCTCAAACAAAGTGAATTGGAAAGGCTGAAATAAAAGGATGATAATGTTACACAAGGTAAATGAAAACAAAAGTAAAGCAAGGGTCATGATGCTAATAACAGGCAAGGTGAAATTCAGTTCAAAAGCAATAAAATGAGAAATAGGGCACTTTTTAATACCAAATGCTGAAAATCACAATGAAGATGTAGTAGTGATGAAAATCTATGCACCGAAAGCAGCAAATTTCCTATAGGCATATTACTAGTAGGAAACTTATTTCACCACTCTCAGTCCAAGCTGATCAAGGTGACCGAAGTGAGATAGAATTAAATAACATAATAATCAATTGCTAAAACACATAAACAAAACTCTGTACCTCGAAACTGAAAATACATCTTCCTTTAAAGCACCCATGGACAATTTTTAAATGAGCATGTACTATGCTATGAAGAAAATCTCAGTAAATTTTCATGAGTAAACACAATATTGATCACACTGTAACAATATATTGGTATTGATTAGCTGATCATGATGGAGTAAATACAAACAAACAATAAAAACACTGTATGGGAAATACAGGGGAAGAGATTTCCTTTAAACTACCTTTGGGTCAAATAGGAAATACTTACTGAAATAACAGAATTTGTAATATAAGTGGGGGGGAGATCAAAACTCTACATATAAAATCCTGTGGAATACAATTAATTATAGCCTTAAATAACTTTATCAACAAAAAAGAAAGAATAAAACAAAGATTTAAACTTCTGACCCAGAAGGTTAGGTTTAAATTGAAATAATAAAATAATAATATAATAAAATAATAATATAATTTAATATATTAATAAAAATAATTTAAATTGAGAAAAAAGAAAAGAAGTAATTAATAAAGACAAACTCAGAAATTAATGACTTAGAAAACAGAAAAATAGAATTAAAAAAAATAAATCTAATAGCTAGTCTTTGGCTATAAAACCAAATATATTAATTAGGAAAAGAGGAAAAAGTGAACAAACAAAACTACAAAAAATATGAACTCTGAGTACTAAATAACTATAAATAACAGAAAAAATTAAGTAAATTATAAAAAGTTCTTTATAAAATTCAGGGCAAATACATTTGAAATGTATAATTCTTTACTAAAATAATGTTTACCAAAACTTACCTCAAAAAGAGAGTTGACTGATTTCCACAAAGAAGAAGAAAAATATGTCATAGTTCACCTCACAAAAGTCAGGTTCAGAAATTTTTATAAGAGAGCAAACAACTTCATTATTATTTAAATTGCTTGGAAAGTAAGGAACACTTCTAAAGTTTTTCCTATAACGTTCATAACTTTTATGCCAAACCTGACAAAAGTTGCCCAATTCTCCCCAAAAGAAGAAACAAAAAACAAACTATGTACGAGTCTTACCAATCTCACTTATAAATATTAATACAAAATATTAAATGAAATTTATCAAGCAGACTCCACCAACACATTTAAAGAATAATGCACCAGGAAAAAGGGAGGTTCATTACAGAATATAAGCGTTGTTCAACATTAGGGAAAGCTAGTGATATACTGTATTAATAAGTCTAAGGAGAATATGATAATTTATATCAAAATTGGGAAGTCATTTGACAGAGTTCAAGAGTCATTATTGATTTTCAAAGAAAAATACTGTAAGTAGGATGAGATGGATATATTCTTAATACAAATATATATCTATCCTAATGCAAATCTAACATAGCATTTCTCTAATGGAGAAACATTCTCAGTAAACTCAGGACCAAGACAATAATGATAATGTCCATTATCATTATTGTTATTTCACATTTACTGGAAGTAGTAGTCAGAACACTTAGGGGAAAGAAAGAAGATAGAGTTATAAGAATTGTATTGGTTGAGAAAAAATATTTCATTCTAGATGAGTACCAAAGAAAAATCAACTGATAAACTTTCATAAACAAATTTCAGGAAAACTGGAGTTCAAAATTTGTGTACTGAGATCAGTAGCTTTTATATATGCAAACAAAAAATGATTCTAATTAACCTATTAGAAGATGTGGTGAAATGAAAGTATGTATTTATAAAAGCAACAGAAGTTAAAATATATTGTAATAAACCTAAAACATCATTAAATCTTATCAATTAAAATAATATGGTATTAACACATGAAAAGACAGATCAACAGAATAGATTAGAAAAACCCAGAAATGGACACAAATGTACATGGGAATTTAGTATATGTAAAAGGTGGTATTCCAAATTAGTGTGGAAAAACAAATTATTCATTACATGGTTTTGATATAACTGGGATATCCTCTGCAATAAAGTTGGATCTATGTTTCACATCCTACACTAAGATAGAATAGCATGTTTCACAGAAAAGGAAATAAAAAATGACCCTTAAACAGTTGAAAAAATGCTGAACTTCACTCATAATAAAAGAAATGCAAATTAACACTCCATTGAGGTGCCATTTTATCTATTAGTCTGGCAGATTGTTGATGAGGCTGTGAGAAAACAGACACTCTCATACAATGCTTATGTAAAACCATCAGTTCCACTTCTGAGAAATTTCTTTACACATAAGAAATGATGTGTCTACTAGTTTATTAACTGCAGTACTTTTTAAAGTAGCAAAGTAATGGAAACAACCTAAATGTCCATCAGGAGAGACTAGCTAATAATCAACAAATAAATTATGGTATATTTATACAACAGAATACTAGGAAGCTTTAAAAATACTGAAGAACATCTTTATATATCAATGGGGAAATATCTCTGAGATGGATCAGTAAAGTGAAAAAAGTTGGTGTACAACAATATATGCTGTCATTTATGCAAAAAATAGGGTAATAAGAATATTTACTTGTGTATGCATGAAAATTTCATATATTCAGTGCTATCCAAAAAAGTTAAACCAGTGAAGACACTAGGGAAGGGGGACTGTTCACAATGTATCTTTCTGTATCTTATCTTTGAACTATGTGGAAGTATTACATATTTCAAAATGTAACTTTAAAATATTTTCCTTTAAAAACATGTGATAAATTTCACTCTATAGTGCCTTATCATCTGATATATATACACAAATATTTGCAACATGTGGAGCCCTGATAACTAAGGGTAGAAAGCAATGGGAAGACATTTTAACATGACATTTTGGTAGTTATACAAAGTTACAATTTTGTTTATTACATCTTAGAGATGGAGGAGCTTGAGAGTTCTAGTTCAAATTTTATAGACAGTAATAATAAAATATGTTTGCTGTGTTTTTCTCAGTGGTAGTCTTCTTTGCAGAAAGCCACAGAAGCTAGCTCAAGTTAAGAGTGATTCATTGTAAATATAGGACATGAGATGTTGCCAGGCTTTTTGGGAAGTAGAAAGCATCAGGAATAGAGATAAAGCTCTTCATTTCTTGGTTGCCAAACACTCTTGAATCTGATCTGTCTCTTTTTGTTTCTGCTATTTTCATCCTCTACTTTTCTCTATAACTTTACATGTGCTTACTGTACTTGTCTCCAAAAGAAGTCCTTAACCTTCTGCATTACAGATACCAACCAAATTCCCCACTACGGACTGCATATAGTATCTGGGTGGACTGATCAGAGGTTAGGACCTGGATTAAGCATTCATCCTCTGTCCAACCAGTTGTGTCCAAAGGAAGAATCATTTGGTTTATTCCCACTGCAAGACTTGGGACAGGCTAAGCAGTGACATATGTCTTTTATATTCCATGCATGTGTCAGCTAGGCAGTCATAATCTTCATCTAAGAAAGACAGGGAAGCTAAAAATCACTTTTCACATTGAAGAGGAAAAGTGAAGCATTGACTTCATAATAAATATTTTATGCTAGAACACCAGCTACTGGGATCTATCTCTTTAAGGGGATTGACCTCTTAAAGTCATAGCAGGCAAGAATAAACAAGATATTTAGACTAACTTGCAGACCTTAGAGCTAGAGCACCAGAGTCAAGTATGAGTCACCCTTTTCTGCTATCACTTTACTGACCTCTGTGACTTTTCTATAAAAATGACCATTTTATTCACCCAGGAAAAATTTCCATGACGCATGGCATCTGTGAAGGGTCAGGAGCCTCCAGGCAGTGACAGTTGTTGCAAATGTAGGCTGTGTCCTAACTTCTCCAAAACTACCAGGGAACCACTTAACACTGGTTAGGCCATGGTGTTGGATGTTGGCCTTGTTGGCCATGGTGTTGTTATGCGACCGGTACAATTACAGACTCACATAATCTTTTAACAGAATAAATATGTCAAGAAAAACACCTCTGCTAGAGGTTGAAAGCAATACTAAAAAAAAAAAAAAATCTTAAGTGCCTCAAGGGGAGTTGGAAAATGCCCTTTCTCCTCCTTAGGAATTTATTTTTAAAAAACAAATCAATGAATTTGTACTCTTTAAATTCTGCAAGTCACTGTTTAACCTGACTTCATTTATATATATTTAAATATTTTGATGAGTTGTCAGTTATATATGCAGACTAGATAAAGAGGTAGATTCTCTGATGATTGATTGCCCTTGGGTTACTTCTGTTTCAATAGTTAACTCCTTTTTTGTGATATCATAAAAATACAGTTTCTGTCCCTATATTTCAATTAGGTTGAGTAGAATAAGAACCAGCTTTCACATGACTGTTGACCTTATCAGTGTCACTCAGAAATCATATCAGCTTGCATAGGAATGTGAAGCATCATTTAGTGATGCATACATGTGTTTGAGGATCTAATTTGGTTATATTTTTTTAATGCATCTTAAGCCTCCAGTGGGCTCCTTAAATTAACAATGAGATAATTGGAATCAATGTCATAGCTGAAAATCTTATTTCTTTGTTTACCTACCAATTATATGAAATTAAATACACAGACATACACCACTGAAACTCAAGGACCCAGCTTCATAGACTATTTGTAAGACTGCTGTCATTTTTAATGAGACCATTGACTATTTGATATAACACATCACTTTAATGATCATTAGGAAAGGAGATTTCTTTAAACTTTCAGAAAATTCAACTGTTTCTTATTTATACTTTTTAAAATGCACAGTGCTTACAAATTCTTATTTCCAAAATGTCTGTAATAGATAAGAAAAAGACAGGATGGGAGGAAACAACCAAATAAATATGCACAAAGTAACAGTTAATGTTGAGTATAGTATGGTAGTTTTGTTCAGTGTCTGAGCCATGGGACAGTAGATAACAGAAGATAATAGAACATTATTCTTAATTCAGTACACATACATTTATTTTACGATAATAGCATTATCAATAAGGGGTAAGGAATGAGCATTTATTAAATGTTTATATATATCAATCATATACAATGACTTTTTAAATCATTGTGGCAATTCTAGAATAGAGTCTTATTCCCATTTTATAAATGGGGAGAGCAATAGCTGCACCCTGGCCACCCTTAGCCCTTGGTTTGCAGACATGACACTAAGGATGGTATAATAACCAGAGGCCGCAGGCCCAGGAAGCAGGCTCAGGCCTTTGGTGAAAGGAATTCCATCCTGAAGAGTGGACTCCAGGTGGGTACATAGCTTAGGCTCTACAGAACACCTCACCCCTTGCAGTACGGCCAAAAAATTACTAGAACATTACCTTCTGAAATCCAGAGCCAGGGGCACAGATAGCCTAAGTCTGGAGGCAGTGCTGTTCCAGACCCTCTCTTCAAAGACATCACTCTCAACAGATCTCTTATGGTGCTTTGTGCCTCTTCGCTTTTTTGAACACCCCATCTAAGTAAACAGAGCATGGACTGAATACATTCTTTCTTCCTGGTTATTTGCATTTTAAGCCTTTTATCTCTATCTACAGATTGAAAGTCTTTGTCTCCAGTTAAAGGAATTTCAGGCAATTGCAACTAGATGGAGGAGATTAGATTTGGTCCTGAGGGTTTTTCTTTGTCCCTAAAAATCCTGCTCTTGTCAGTTGTACTACACTGAGACATGAATAGGTTTTATTCTGACACTGTTCTATAAGCCTTGTGGAAACATAAGTGCCCACTTTGGCAACCAGTGTTAAATACTGTAAAATACTCACCTACTATTTTTTTAAATCATACTTCTCTATTTTTCTATTTTATTCTTGGAACTTCAAAGACATCTGTTGGTATCTTTCATGTTGTTCCCGGTGAATTTGAGGTTCTTTCTTCATTGCGAAAGAATTCGGAAACGAAGTGATAGGTAAAAAGTGGATTTATTTAGAGGGTAACACACTCCGCAGACAGAGCGTGGGCCATCTCAGAAGGTGAGAGAGAGCCTCGAAATATGGCGTGGTTAATTTTTATGGGCTCGTAATTTCATAGGCTAATGAGTGGGAGAATTATTCCAATTATTTTGGGCAAGGGGCGGGGATTTCTAGGAATTGGGCCACTGCCCACTTTTTGACCTCTTATGTTTGGCCTCAGAACTGTCAGGGCACTGGTGGGTGTGTCATTTAGCATGTTAATGTATTACAATGAGCATATAATGAGGCTCAATGTCCACTGGAAGTCAGTCTTCCTTCATCTGGGACCCAGTTGGTTCCAACCAGTCTTTGTCTTGTATTATGGCTATATCATTCTTTTAAAGGTTGTCCCTGCCCCCTTTCCTCCTGCTTCAATATATTCTACCTACTTATTCATGTTTTAGTTTTTATTCTGCCTTGTGGATGAATTTTTCAGTATCATTTCTAATTATCTTTTTGACATCTTCATAGCAAGAGTTATTTTTTCATTTATTGTTATTTTATTAATTGTATTTTATTTCCATTATTTTTTTCAAATCTGTTGTTTCATATTTAATTTCCCTCTTTTTGTACCAGAAGTTGATACTTTGTTAAGAAAAACCAATATATCATTTTCTGTTCTAAGCATTCTGGACATTCTTATTGTAATGTTTTTGTCAGAGTGTTCCATAAAATGTTTATTTTTTTGTAATTCCTGTTTCGCATATTGACTTAGATGGTTTTCTTTCTTAGCATTTGAATCCTTTATAACATTTGTTTTTGCATATTCATTTTTAATAGAATTTAAAAATTTTGTGTTGGTTTACTTTTCTTTCTCTCCTCATCTGTACCCTCCTTTGCCTATCCAGTGGTTTTGCAGTTTCCTAATCTGTTCCTCTAGAACTTTAGTCTTGAATCAGGTCTTTGAAGGGAATCAGAATATGCCTCCCCAAAATATGCCTCTTAGTCATAAGGATTATTTTGAATTGAAAGCAATTAAGAATCACAGATACAGGAAGAGTACTCTGCCCTCCCCTTATCTGCCTAAAAACAGGGCATAAATTTCTCTTTGTGGAAGTGCCCCTTAGTCATGCCCCTGACCACCGTGCCCTGCCCACCAGGAAAGGAAGGGAAGAGGACCTCAATGCCAAAGATTGGATTCAACACTTGAGATGAGTTTGCATAAACAGACTTTACTAAAATAACCCTTATCTTTCTTTATTTCCCTCATATATTTCTTAGTCATTTCCCCATAATTTATCTTGCCTTGTAGCACAAACCTCCTTTCCTTTGTTAAAAGAGTATATAGGCCCCCAAGTCAAACTTCCTCTTGAGTTTTGCTTATTTTCTGTGAGCTCTTATGCATGCAAATATTAATAAAAACCATACACCTTTTCTCCTGTTAATCTTTTATTTGTTGAATTCACAGGTCCCAGACACTGAATCTAAGAATAGAGTGAACGGTTTTCCTCCTTGACATCTTAATAATGTGTCTGGGGGCTTCTTCCCACAGTGATCTAATGTCTGAAGTGGTTGATGTCTTGGTTTGATTAATAGTGAAGAGGCTGTGTCTATGCCCAACTATCCCCTGTAGGCTCACATTTTAAAATGTCATAGTTCCAGAGGGCGTGTTGGCAGTGGTTTTGGCCACTTTTCCCTGGCAGGTTAGCCCAGCCCCAGACCTAGACTTTCAGGGGAAACCTGGTTCCATATCCTTATCTCATTTTTAGTGCCCTTTATTTTATGAGGGCCTTAATATTGCTTGCTGTTTTATATTTATATCTCATTTTCTGGCCCAAGATGACCTTCATCTTATATTTGACACTAAGTCTTTTCTTTTTAAAATTTACTTATTGTTGGCATATCCCATCTTGATTCATAATTCTTATTAAGATGTTTGACTTCACATTTTAGATTTAGCTTTCAGATCTCTTAAATATTATCACTATTTTTTTGGAAACTCTTAATCAAAAGCATGTAATTAGCAAGAAAACCAAAGAAAGTTGTGTGGCTTCAGCAAATTTGTTAGTGTTAAAAAAGCATGCACCACAATTTTGTTTTAGAATTACTTACATATTTTTGAAACTTGGGAAGAAGCCAGGGACATTTTTTCTTAGTAATGTGCATGTTGCCTATATCCTTAGGCTTTAACGACCAAACTAAGAATAACCAGAAACTGCAAAAATGTTGACTGCTCTGAAACCATTTTGCACATTTCACGTTAAAAAATAGCCCATCCTCAAACTTAGGTATATAGTTTATACAAGTGAAGGTAATGACACCTGTATGTATATTAAAAATTCTGGGACTATCATTATAAGACTAATGACAGCGAGCAATCATTTCAACAACGAGCGTATCACCCAATATCTGTGTTAGTTGAAATTGTGAAAGTCACCAGCAAGATTGGGGCCATTATTTGGCTTAAAAGTTTTCCAGTGAGAGTCAAACATGATGAATAGCAATGGACATGTATGACTTATATTCCCAGAAAGATTTTTTTTTACATGTTGTGTGTATTAAAATATTTTGTTAATCTCATTTATGTCCAGCTTTTGAGTAGATTTGACAGTATATCTGTATATCTGTAGTATGACTAATTATCTCTATATACATTTATCATTAAATAAACCTCACAGGAGACAGCAAGATTGTTTACTTAAGCAGTATAATACCGGGGATGGTAGATAGCTCTAGAACACAAGATTACATTGCCAGAATGGCACTATTTATTAAGCTATGATAACGCTAATGTTCCTCTGTGATGTATAGCATGTGCGACTTCAGCTGAACTTGTAGAGAGCCTTAAGGATGTTTCATTGAACATTTAGTATGGCAGCCAGCCAGAATACATTTAGCCTAAGCCCAGATGACGGGCTGGTAATGAGGTAGTGATTGATGACCACAGCTTCCTTATGAAAACCTGCTTGATATGCTGGGGGGGGAAATGCATTGCCAGCTCTTTTCATTTCACTCCCTGTTATATTAGTTATTTTTACTATGGAAGAAGTTACATGGTCTTGTGCTTATGTACTCTTGGCATTACTTTTAGGTTACAACTGAGTGGTGGTATGGAATTTTAGAAGTCCAACCCTGTGGCTGTATTTATGTATAATTCAAGTCTCAATTTCAAAGGGGTCTTTAAAAATCATTTAAAAAAACTATAACTGTGTTATCCATAAAATGATCTAATATTCTTATTTTGCATCTTTTAATGTTATGGTTTCTCTGACTCTTTTATCCCCCTACTGTATTATAAAGATCTCTCCACAAATTTTTTTTCCTACTCCCGTACCTTTAAAGAGCAAACATTTGTCCAAAATTGCAAATTATGTTTCAAGAAAATTCCATTTTCATTTCTTTTTATAGTTTAGCAGTTTGCATGTGTTTCCTTTTTCCTGAATAAAACATAGAAAAGTTATTAATTCATATCTACTTTTTTACATGAAATTCCTTCAACTTAGTTCTGAATAACAAGCTCCTTAGAAGCACATATTGTTTTGTCCATCTCTTTATTGCTTTATGCATTTGATCTCTTACTCTTTGTCAACATAAATCATTTCTCAAATTGGTTTCACATAAGTGCTTATGATTGCAAAATGCCACTTTCTAGAATGACCACTTTCATTGCCTACTGACCTGGGACAAGGTGGAGCAAGGCCCAAGATTGACATTTCACCCTTAATAAATCTTGCTTGTTGAAATGCCAGCAACAAATAGGGTTTTCTAGATTGACAAGAGAAGATAAACTATACTCTGAGCTGGATTGATAGTGGCTGGCTGGGCTTTCAATTTTGCCAGAAGAGAGTTTGTGCCTGTTCTTGACTTACAGTCTTTTGGGCTTGGAGTGACTAACAGAATCCCAGTACTCTTGATCCCACTCCCATCATTGGGGCAGCTCAGACTATGACAGTTTGAAGTGACTGGGAAATCCTTCTGGGATCCCTGTAAGCCAGCAAACTGAAAATCGGTAAGCCACTCTCAGAAGCCTGTTACGTACCTACCTTTTAGTTGTTGTTTCAACTACCTCCATTTCTTCAATTGTTTAAGTTATTATAGAACCTAGAATGAAGCATATCAAGACAACAGGAGTATTAGTGTTCCATTGAGGTTTGGCTTATGTCTTGAAGCTTTTGACAGCACCGCCTATTGACAGGCTTTCTGAAGGGCAGGAAGCTGTATTACCACCGTAATTCTTTGCTTTGCTCCCCAAAACAAAAAAATAGTAGCAAATAGTGTTGTACCTAAGTGGTAGGCTTATGCCTTCCTATTATAGAACTTATCTTTTATTAATAAGTTGCTTAGCACTAGTACCACCAAACCATACTTTCGTACCGGAGATAAAGAAACTTATTTACTGGGAAAAGTTTCTAGTAACAAAAACTTGACCTGAAATGAATTATTTACAGGTTTAGAAGGAAGACTTGCTAAGTCAATGCTACAGCTGAGAAATAAGCCAACACTTTCTCCAAAACAGCTTGAAGCTGACAAAACATTAAGCTCCGAGGTCCTAGAGAAGCAGCAGTTCAGGGTTTTGTTAGCTTCAAGCGGCAGGAGAGACAATACTGGCAGAATGCTCAGAGGAAGGAACAAACCCTCCAGGAGGAAGATGTGGAGGGAGCTAGAAAGAGAGTGACTAAGAAGTCATGGAGAAATAGAGCAGCGCCAGATTAGACACATAAGAGATGGCATACAGAGTATTTGAAGGGACCTAGGAAGCAAACAACAAAACAAAACAGACAAAAGTAAGTGGTTAAGGAAGGAAAATGGAAATGAAATAAAATGAACCGTATGGAAAACTTTAGTACAAAATATTAAAAAGTGTTAAGTATAAGAACACTGCATTTGTAGTACATTTATATAGCACTTTATAGCATATTTGTATTGTTTTATTCAATTCTTATACCCCTGAAAATAGATTTTATTATCCCCATTTTATAGGTATAATAATAAAATTTAAAAGATTTGTATAAATCATAGTGTTGTCTAGATCCTAATTTCTAAAACCCATTCATAGTATTTGCTGAATATATTGATCTTGAACAAAAGATTGTTAACATTTGAAATAAATTTTTGACTTTTAAGGGGAGCGGGGTGCTATTTTAAATAGAATGATCAGAAATGGCATCTCTGAGGAGAGTCACTTGAGTAATTGAATTATGTGAGGATGTGGGTCATGCTGGCTTTACTACATTTGATAAAATATGGCTGTATCAATCTAAAAAGTAAGGGGCCAGTATGAGATGACAGTGGAGAGGCAGCATGTACCAAAAGAAATAATGCCTCTGTGAGCCACCTTCAAACTATCACTGATGCCCCCTAAATGCTCCAGTTACCAGACCCCCGGGATGGGATAGCTCTGAGGCAAGTGTCCTACATTGGCTCCCAGAATCCCTAGCAGATCTGAGCTTATTACCCATGGGTTAACTTTTTGGAAAACACCCTTTGTTTTCATTCTTGCCTTCCCTGACTCATGTCCTCATCTGCCAAGGATGTAATCATCTCCCAAATAAAGTACTTGCAATTGATTTCTTGTCTTAGGCTGTTTCTGGGAAAGCCCAAACCAAGTGGTAGCAACCTAAGTGGTAAAAAGATGTCAGATTTAGCATGTGACTTAGAGGTGGACAGATAGCATTTTCTGCTAGAGTAGTTATGGTCTGGGAGGAAAACAGAAAATCAAATAAATCAGTGATTTGCTTTTTTTTTGTTTTAAAGATAACTATTAACTTAAAAGGAGCAGAGATAATATCTAATGTGTGTGAGAGTTTACTAATGGCCAGGCATTCTTCTAATTCTGTTACATATGTTAAGTCAAATGAATTATGCGTATCTTCCCATCATTGGGATTCCCAGTTGAAAATTCATCCCAAGTCCTTTTGTTAGTATGTAGAGGCTAGGATTTGAACCCAGGTGTCTAGTTTCAAAGTCTAAGCACATAATGCTCTTTTACATATAATACATGGCCCATAAAACAGCACAGTCATACATTAGTATTTACTAGTTCTGTTTGCATATAATGAAATGAGAATCCTGAATTTTTCTCCTTTTAACCATTTTATTTTGCATATATAAATCATTTTGCAAGTCTAAGTAGGACTTGGCTGTCACCTCACAAATCATGGTTGTTCTCATCTCCTAAAAATTATGAAGAGGTATTATTATTATCATTGTTGTTATTATTGGCAAGATTTCCAAGTGGTACTAGATTTCCTATAATTAACTGTTATTGATACAGTTGTTTGAGACTATTGCTATGTACTTGATTGCAGGACCTAAAACAGCAGGCAAAACATATATGATGCCAAAAGCATTTTTTCTTATTACTAGTTGATTTTCAAATGGCAATTTAACCATTAATGTCGGAGAATTTTTTCTCTATGGCATACACAACAAGAGAATCACTGTGTATACTGGGTGATATCCGGGGATGGAATATATATCAAGATGCAGGGAGGAGTGATGAATACACATCGGGCGCCAGCTAAAGCAGGATGTGGAAATAGGTTCCTGGAGTATAAATGGAGAGTATTAGAGAGCTGGGGCAATAGGATGGGTAATTCCAGGAAGCAAATGCTCCTGAAGATTTAGTCAATGGAAGTGACCAAAGTTTCAGAGACTTTTTCTCTCCCTTTCCTTCCATATCCAGGCAGTTTTCATATCCTAAAGAGTCTACTGCTAAATGTCTCAAAAATGGGTCCCTTTCTTATCATTCCTTAGTCCTAGCACTTATCTTTTCCTTACTAGATAGTTACAACCCAGCTTGCAAACTGGTCTTTCTCAGGATGGCATCCAAAGTCTTTAGTGTGGCTCAAAAGCCTCTTTATAATTTTGCCTCTTTGGACCTAATAGTATTATAATTATAATAATGTATTTTATTTGTATACATTATATATGCTATATATATATATATATATATATATAATTATAATTCAATGCAATTAGCAATGTAGTGTCGAATGATAATCAGTTGATAGTGCTCAATCCCCCTAAGTCATCCAGTCTGGAAAAGATGTTCCAAAACACAGTATGTAGAGAGAAGGAAATAAGTGTTATTCAGAGCAGGATTTTCTGTCATAGGCAAGATGGGGATGGGGGAACTTAGAAACTTGCTGGCCCTGCAACAGGCAAAAGCATAGTTGGGCCTCCAAGTGCGGTGTCATAATTGGGAAGGCAAGGGGACATACATTCTTTGGTACCTAGAAACCTGAGAAGTTGAAGAGCAGGAGGGTGATCTGGGAAGTATACCTGAAACAATATGAGTTGCCACAGGCTGGGTCCTCACACTCAGTTTATAATGCAACAAGAGGCGATATGCAGGTAACAGCAGTTTACTTACTTGGAAACGATAATTGAAATGATTATAGTTATTAAATTATTGTTGTTAATATTTACATACAAAGTTTCATTAATCCTGGGAGGCAGTGTGCTGTAAATTAAAGTATCTAGGCTTTGGAACCAAATCCTTGATCTGCCACTTAGTGAATATAAGCTCCAATTCCCCCTTAGATAAACTAGAGATGAGATGCTGTGGGAATTGAATGTATGTCACCTAGAAAATACCTGGCACATAATATGTATTTCAAGAATTATAGTTCCCCTCCAATCTCTTCCCTTTCTATGTCTTTTCATTTTGACAGTTTTCAAGCTAATACAGAGGGAGACATGATAAGACTCGATCCTTCTCACCTATACGAGTCAGGCAAATACTAACAACTGATAGCAACTTAACATTGTTTTAGAAGACTATTGTTTATGTTGGAAATATATACATCATAGTTAGAAACAATAGACTGAAGTAGAAATGTGAGAGAGAACACAAACCCATTTTCAGTTAGGCAGAGGTTTTCGGAGAGGCTTGGAAGTCATTGCTTGCTTTTTTTCCTGTCATTTGGCGTAACCAGTTATAGGCAGTGGAAGTATTCACTTCCAAATTAAATTGAGATTAAAATCATCTTAAAGTACCTGAAGTAGCTGGATATTTGCATGATATTTTTCCCATTACTTTAATAATTGTTTTCTCATTTAAGTTATGTTGGTATCATTGACATTTAAAAATAATTATAACTTTGACTAGGGCTTAAAACATTTTTCCAATTGATTTGTTTCAACAAACATTAATGAATCACTGATAAATGCAAGACACTCTGGGCTTGGCACTGTGGGAAATATAAATTCATTAGCTTAACCAATATTTATATATTTCTTGCTATGTTTCAAGATCACAAAGAGTGAAAAATAAGAAGGAAGTGGTCTCAGACCTCACTTTGCCCACAGGCTAGTAGGTACACAGTCAAGAGGACAAGCTATTTTATCCTTGATTTTTTTAAATGACCCAAAGAGGACAATGATTTATCTGTGTTGAGGGATTTATCATCTGCCACAGCCCACATGAACTTCCTCCTCCATTTTCCCAGTTACTTTTAGTGATGTCGTCGTTATTGTACTAGGTTGCAAAACTTCAGAATTGAGAATTATTGTTTTATCGTTATATTAATTTTCCAAGGTTATCATAACAAAGTATCACAAAGTGGGTGGCCTAAACAACAAAGTTTGTTTTCCTACAATTCTGGGAGCTAGAAGTCTGAGATCAATGTGTCAGCAGGGTTAGTTTCCTCTGAGACCTCTCTCCGTAGCTTGTAGATGGCTGTCTTCTCCCTGTGTCTGTCTTCACATGGTCTTTCCTTGTGTGTGTTTGTGTCTTAATTTCCTCTTCTTATAAGGATGCCAGTCTTAATGGATTAGGACCTACCCCGATGACCTTAACTTAATTTTAATTTAGTTACCTCTTTAAAGACCCTATCTCCAAATACAATCACATTTTGAAGTATTGAAGGTTAGGACTTCAACATATGAATTTTGGGCACACAACTCAGACCATAACAGTTACTGTCCTGTATATCATCTACAATTAATCTATAATAATTCTATATCATTTTTTCTTCTATTGTATCTGCTGTTACTCTATTTCAGATGTTTATAAACAATAATATTTTCTCTTATAGACAGGCTCTCTGTATCAGGATTTCTTCTTTCATTTCATCCCGCCAACTAAAATTATCTTCCTTAATAGTTCTTTTCATTATACTGTGTCCCTGATCAAAAAACCCCTCATTAAAATGCTTCTGTTGCTTAGGGCTGACTTTATGAGGTCTTGGTAACAACTGAACACTCTATGGTTCCAAATTTACTTCCAGTTATTCTGCAGTGAATCATCTCTACTCTAGGTTGGTCATTCTTTTCACTTTCTATGATAGTCCACCTTCAATAAGTTGTTCTAGTCTACCTGGCTAAAGTAGTGTATGCCAGGTTTCCCTACTAATAAGTTACTCTTTTGCCCCCTTTTCATACTCTTTGGAAGGAAGTCACTATGAGCAGGCCATACTTAAGAGTTGGGGAGTTATGCTCCCCTTCTTTGAAAGTACAGTACCTACATAAATTATTTGGAATTATACTGTGTGGAGATTTGTCTATTCTTCCTGTCTATTCATTTATCTAATCATTTATTTTTATAAGTATGAACTCAAGGATGCTTATTTTGTGCTTTGGGATATAATCTAATATTAAGCTATTTATTTTGTTGCTCTAATTTTTCCAGCTGTGACCGTTAGGAGTTCTGTAAGTTGGCTGCAGTGCTTCTTTGATGTATGCCCATCATCCTGTGTGTGTGTGTATTTGTGTTTTAGCACTTAACTTCTGGCACTACGAGAGACTACAGGCATATCTTGTATATTTTTTGCCCTAGTCCTAGAATCAGCCATTTCTCCAAGGTCCTTTTATTAAAAACGAAGATCTCAGAGCTAAGTATGCTCATTGCTACTGCAGTGTTATTGCTTCTAGCACCTCTTAACTGACAGAGTAAGAAAATATATATGTGTATACTCACCTGTGTACATACATATATCTATAAATGTATAATCATCTGTATCTATACTAAGCTGAACATGAGTACATACTGGTGTCTCCAGCTCTAATTCATTGGTCATTTTAGCATCTTCCCTTTATTTGCCTATATCCTCCTATGCCAACAGTGAGAAAGCTGACTCCCATCATCTGCCATTGATTTACCTAATTGTTCAATTCCAGTGTACATGTGTAGAGGTATTCAAATTAACTCATATCCCTATCCTAACACATTAAATATAAAATAATATATAAGTACAGGTACATATATTTCTGTACTACTCAAAGTACCTAGAAGAGTGATAAGTTTATAGTAGGTTCTCAATGTTTATGCTAAAAATAGTTAATATTTTTATTATACTCAAATTCAAATGTCTTTGATATCCAAAGGACATTCAGCTTCTTACAATGCTGACATGGCCATCATTATGAATTTAGGTACTCTTAGTATAAATTTGCCAATTATTAGATAGTTGAGTTTGAAGCAAATATGATAGTTCTCTTAGTGGGATGAAAACTTCTAATTATCCAATTTCATATAAAGCTATAGTACATTTGCAAATGGGAGGCTGATTTTTTTAATTAAAAATGATAATAAAAATGGAACCATAAAACTCTAATTAAAATGATTAGATGAAGGCAGAAGTATGAAGGAAGCCTAAAAAGCTTAGACCTCCATGTGTTGGGAGACTGAAAATGAAAGAGCATACACTAATAAAAGTCATACACTAGTGAACAGTATAAAAACTAAATATGGATTTCTGGTCTAATATGTGAAACTGTAAGCTATTTGAAGCTTGAGTGAAATGTTTTGGCCAATTATGTTTGCCTGATTTTGAGAAGGTGATATGGAAATGGTTCTTATAACCAATGAGATGCTCTTAGTGAGAAATCTAAATATATTCAAATGGGTATGGAAACACCAATACATAGCAGAACTTTAAGATTAATGTCCTATGTATACCTTGAGATAGTGATGTAGCCAAGTAGCCCTGGAATCTGAGTTTGATCCAGGGTAATAATTCCAGGGTTCCTATATATACATATATTTTTTACTTATTCTAGGGAATTTTGCCTAACTATAACATTAAATAAAAAACAATGACTAAATTGGTTCTCATAGCATTCAGCTATTTTATATTTTGAATCAGTCATGGCAATTCCAGATGTGTGAATTTGCTTTAACTTCCCCAAACCTATTTTTCAGCATGAGAAAAAGCTGTCAACTAGTATAGGCACAAATGCCACTGGCAATATTTAAAAATGCTTTAAGCCTAGAAAATAATGTTGCCATATTAAAAAATATCCATTTTTAATGGATAAAAATTGCTTCCAGATTTCCTAGAAACTAAGTGAAATTTGAGTTTGTATATATGGTAAAAATACAAAAGATACCAAGACTAAGGAGGAAAACTGAAACTTTTTAAAGGAATAAAAAACATAGCTGCTGGATTTGTGATGCTGGTCAGTATTGTAAAAATAGAACCAATGGCTCTAACAATATCATTAGTTAGCTTTTCTTGCACTGATTAAAACATGGATATGGATTGTATATATGTAACACATTTGAAAGGAAAGGAAATTATTTTTTCAGAATTCTCATTATAAACAATTAAGTACAAAAATGTGCTTAGGGGCTTCCCTGGTGGCACAGTGGTTAAGAATCCGCCTGCCGATGCAGGGTACATGGGTTCGAGCCCAGGTCCGGGAAGATCCAACGTGCCACAGAGTATCTAAGCCCGTGCGCCACAACTACTGAGCCCGTGTGCCACAACTACTGAAGCCCGTGCGCCTAGAGCCTGTGCTCCCCACTAGAGAAGCCACCGTAATGAGAAAGCCCGCACACCGCAACAAAGAGTATAGCCCCCGCTCACCGCAACTAGAGAAAGCCTGCATGCAGCAACGAAGACCCAACGTAGCCAAAAATAAATAAATAAAAATTTAAAAAAAAATTCGCTTAATTCCAATTTCATGGAAAGTAGTTAACTTGTTGTCTTTACATATTACTAAATGCTAAAGGCAACTGAATCAATCAGAACACTGTATTTTATCATGCCAACCAGCATATCCTTTTTTTTTTTTTTTTTTTTTGCGGTACGCGGGCCTCTCACTGTTGTGGCCTCTCCCGTTGCGGAGCACAGGCTCCGGATGCGCAGGCTCAGCGGCCATGGCTCACGGGCCCAGCTGCTCCGCGGCACGTGGGGTCCTCCCGGACCGGGGCACGAACCCGTGTCCCCTGCATCGGCAGGCGGACTCCCAACCACTGCACCACCAGGTAAGCCCTATTTTTAGTTTTTTAAGGAACCTCCATACTGTTCTCCAGAGTGGCTGTGCCAGTTTACATTCCCACCAACAGTGCAAGAGGGTTCCCTTTTCTCCACACCCTCTCCAGCACTTACTGTTGAGAGATTTTTTTGATGGCCGTTCTGACCGTTGTGAGGTGGCTATTTTTAATAGCTGCATTGAACAGTGAAGTGCACATATCTCTTTATGATACAGATTTCATTTCCTTTGGCTATATACCCAGAAGCGGGATTTCTGGATCAAATGGTAGTACTTTTTTTTTTAAATTTTTTGAGGAAGCTTTATATTGTTTTCCCTAATGGCTGTATCAATTTACATTATTACTAATCGTGTACATTTCCTAAAGAAAACATGATATATATGTATATATATATGAATAATATATGTATGTATGTATATATACACATATATATACTATCCCATTGTGTGTGTGTGCGCATGTATGCATACACATATACATATACATGCACACACACACAATGGGATAGTATTCAGCAGTAAAAAAAAAGAAAGAAATTCTGCCATTTGTGAGAACAAGGATGAACCTGAAGGGCATTATGCTAAGTGAAGTAAGTCGATCACAGAAAGACAAATACTGTATGATCTCACTTATATATGGAACCTAAAAAGGTCAGACTCATAGAACCAGAGAGTAGAATGGTGATTACCAGGGACTGAGGGGTAGCGAAAATGCGGATATGTTGGTCAAGGGGTACATGCTTTCAGTATAGACTAGGTTCTGTGGTTCTAATGTAGAGCAAGGTGACTATAGTTAGTAATACTGTATTGTATACTTGAAACTTGCTAAGAGAGTGGATCTTAAGTATTTTCACCACACACACACAAAACAAACAAGCAAAAACACCTGTGTGAGATGATGGATGTATTAATTTGGTCATGATAATCATTTCATTTCATATGTGTATTAAATCATCACATTTTACACCTTAAATATATGCAATTTTTATTTGTCAATTGTACTACAATAAAGTTGGGGAAAAAAGTAGATCAAAGCCTGCCATTATAGAATAAATATGGAAAAAATAAGAGGCAGCTTTGATTGTGGAAAGAGCATCGATGTTTGAATTAGAAGATCTCGAAGTCTTAGTTTTGCCCTTAACTAGCTTTTGGTACCCAAATATTCAAAAAGTTTGTAAGTTTCATTTTCTCACTACTACAATGAGACAGTGAGCTCTGATGATATCCATGGTCTCTGCAACTTATAACATTAAATAATCCTGTATATTCATACTTAAACATGGTTTTTAAAAATACATTGAAAAGTGCATGTTTTGGTGAGTAGGGAAGATGTACATTTGATTTCTTTTGGTGGGTAATCATGATGCTTTCATTGTTAATGAAAATTAAGCTGTCTGAGAATTAAGTAACTGGGTCCAGACCCCAGCTTGGTCACTTAGTTGACTATGCAGTTTTGGACAAGTCAAGCCCCTTCTGGGAGCAAATCATCCTTGAAGTACTTTTTATCTCAGTTTTATCTGGTTTTATAAAAAGTTTCTATGTTTGATTTTGCTCTGTCAAACTTATGGGGGAAATAACCTCACTGTGTTGTAAATACTATATGCTATAATATCTAATAGGTGACTTTTGATCTACTGAAAACAGAGTGAAAGTGTTACATTATCTGGCAGAACCATTGATGTTAGATTAATTCTTCTAGCCCCAAGTCTCTGCCCTTGTAATTCCTTAACATCTTACCTGCACCTTTGCAATGTTTCCTTTGTAAATAAAATCTCCTGGAGTTATTATCCTTTAAGAGTGAAATCTGTTTCTTGTGGGAACCTGATTTAATACACCTTGTTATAAAACTTTGTTAAAAAATTTAAATCAACTTTAAAGATTTGGCTCATTTAAAAACATTTATTATATTTTAAATCACTATATTTCAGTGCCATGAGTAGAACTTTGTAGGTGCAGTATAAAATTTCCCATAGGTCAGTTATTTGAGTATTGACTCCATGAGAGATACTGCTGGGATTATAAGTAAGATCCAGTCTCTCTGGCTCTTCATGAGCTGGAAAGTTAGAGAAAAAGATGATCCAGCAGCGAAAATTCAAAGAAAATTATAATTTTGTATGTATACACAAAAGAAAATACATTTGACCCTTAAACAGTTGGGGCGTTGGGGGGGCCAATCCTCCATGCAGTCAAAAATCCAGGCATAACTTTATAACTGGCCCTTGGGATCTGCAGTTCCTCTGTATCCACAGTTCCTCCGTATCTGTAGTCCCACATCCTTAGATTCAACCAAAAGTCGGAACACGTAGTACTATAGTACTTACTATTGAAAAAAAATCTGAATATAAGTCAACCTGCCCAGTTCAAACCCATATTGTTCAAGGGTGAACTGTAGAGTAACTACCACTTGTATGGTGCCCATAGTTCTGGCTCTGTGCAATTGTCCTCTGTATGTTCAAGGAATCTAATTTCATTTTCTTTTCTGTACTGTGTCTTTACTCATTATTGGTGTTAATTGACATGTAATGATACCCTCATTATTTATTTAATGTAATAAAATTTATAAATTAGAATTAAT
Source organism: Monodon monoceros (assembly GCF_005190385.1). Lineage (NCBI taxonomy): Eukaryota > Metazoa > Chordata > Mammalia > Artiodactyla > Monodontidae > Monodon > Monodon monoceros. The sequence continues at coordinate 95,585,020 of NW_021703774.1, forward strand.
TCATTATATATGTTTATATTCATACCCTACCTCTTTAAAACTAATTTTAATTTGTAAATGTATATAAAATAAATGAACAGATTTAGACACATACTGGCAATTCAGGATTAGTAACAGTTGTTTTGGAAGTTTCACCAGCACCTATCAGCGTGCTCCTTCCTCTGTCCTCTCCTCCTGCTCTACTTCCTCCAGGATCAACACATCTCTCCTCCTTCAGCTGACTCATCCTTCACCTTGACCTGCTACACAGGGGAAAACATATTTGCCATTTGAGAAATGGCATGTAATCAAAATTTCTACATATAGCATCAGAATGCTAACATTTTGTGATTGAAACTACCTGTTTATGTAAAACAGGTGATGAGCATTGTGTTAGAGGATGAACAATGATAAATAATTTATTAAAGATTTTAATGACATATCAATTGTCATGACTCTTCCCTAATTATTTTCAGAGAAGTATGATTGATTTCTGTAAGCACACTGAACAGAGTTTGCCCCCTTGTATTATCAAGACATAAAGTATTTTTCCTTTGAAAGAAGGTTTTTCAGACAAACTTTATCAACTATTGACAACTGAAATTATGCTTTGTGCAAATAGACATTACATTAAATTAGTATATGATTTAAAACAAATTTAGATAAATTTTCCTAGAAGAGAACAATGCCTATCATATCAAGGCTGCTTAATAAATTTTTTTTTTTTTTTTTGCGGTACGCGGGCCTCTCACTGCTGTGGCCTCTCCTGTTGCGGAGCACAGGCTCCGGACGCGCAGGCTTAGCGGCCATGGCCCACGGGCCCAGCCGCTCCGCAGCATGTGGAATCTTCCCAGACTGGGGCACGAACCCGTGCCCCCTGCATCAGCAGGCAGACTCTCAACCACTGCACCACCAAGGAAGCCCCTTAATAAATATTTATTGAAGGGAGGAAGGAATCTAGGGAAGGGGAGAAACAATGTAGGGGGAGAGGGAGGGAGGGAAGAAAAATGTATGCCTAATTTGGCTTTAACCTTTTTATTCTAACATTTCACATTTTAAGCAATGAAAATCTGATTCAAAACATTCACTAGATTATTCAATACTCTAATCAATAAAAAATGTCAAAATTAGATACAATTAGACTCTTAATGGAAAAACATTCATATCTTGTTGTCTTGCCCTTGATTTTCTCAGTATTTCAGAGAAGTGCCTGCTCATAAAAAGGAAGCTTGAGGTCAATTATAACCTTGTTTAGCACTGGGGGTGGGTGGAAGGTAGGGGGTAGAAGAAACAAACCCTATTGTCATGACATAATTTGTCCTGGGGCTTTGGAAGGCATTTTCCATATAATGATTAAAGCTTAAATTAAAGATATATTAAAGCCAAAATTAAAGATGTAATTTGTTGCTTAATAAATGATATATGTTTTATAACTTCATTAGGGATGCTACCTTCCTTAATTTTTGCAGACCATGAGATTTTCAGTGAGGTGCATATTAACTGCAGAGATAATAATGTTTCTATATGTTAATAATTTTAAATGAAAAACACTTGAGCTATTTTCCAGCCACATGGGAGGAATCATTTACATCCTTAAAGGCTTATTTTACCATTAACCCCTTCATTTTAGTAGAGTGGATATCCATATGTAAAGTATTAATTCTTTTTACATTAGCGCTAATGGCAAGTACTTTAGACCCACTGGTGTGAGAGGATTAAAAGCCACAACGTTAGGCATGCACCAACATTTCTGAGATTAATCCTTGTTAGAGCAACCTAGTGGGAATATGTAACTTGATTTTCTGTTTATTGATCAGATGCTTCTTGTTTCTTTTATCGTGTGAAATGAAACTCCACAGAGACAATATCATATTGCATTGATATGCTGAATTTAACGAATGCAACACAGGATTAGGTTAGTCTCTTAACCCTTTCTACTTTTAACGCCAATTACTATATAAATGCAGGTTTTAAGGAGAGATCTGTGGAAATAGGATACACTCTAAATATTTGTCATTATGGCCCAAATAATAGATGAGCCATTCATGCTTTTTCTAGTTGTAAACTAATGCTTGAAAGTCATGTTAACAATAAATCTCTGGGAGTATTTACTTTCATTTGGTAGAAGGAGGGATTAAGGAGTCAGTGAAGTATAGAAGCACACTGAGATTTTGTTATATATTTTGATAAGAGGCAAGGGATAGTAGTTCTGTGTCTTCTCATTTCTCTGTTACTCCTACCCCTACCCCATCCCCCTCCACCTTGTTGCCATGTTAGCATAGAAAATATTTCCTGGCCTCTCATCCTCATATTCACTTTAATTTGGCTAGATCCCAGGAGTGACATTCAAATACTGACTAACCAGCAAAGCATGGGCACAGACCAATCAGGAGGTACATCGGTTATAAAAGATTTGGTGATGAATGACTTGATTGTTTGGCTAAAACTTAGCCTGGCCTAGTGGTCATCTTATCCCTAATTTGTCTAGGTGTCTTAAACCACCTTGGATAATGGCAGTCAATGGATTCTTGGTGATTTCTATCCTATAGGAAGGTTACGAGATAAAGGTAGGAAAGGAGAGAGACCATTCTACCTAAAGCAGCTATACCTACTGATTCTTGTGAATGATTTTCGAGCTGATAGAGGGGACGAGATAAGTCAATTAATTGTCTTACTTTTTAAAAAAAATTTTATTGGAGTATAGTTGATTTACAATGTAATGTTAGATTCAGGTGTACAGCAAAGTGAATCAGTTACACATACATATATCCACTTTTTTTTTGTTTTGGACTCTTTTCCCATATAGGCCATTACATAGTATTGATAGAGTTCCCTGTGCTATACAGCTTATTAGTTACCTATTTTATATATAGTAGTGTGTATATGTCAGTCCCAATCTCCCAGTTTATCCCTCCCCCGCAACCCTTATCACCTGGTAACCATAAGTTTGTTTTCTACATGCGTGACTCTACTTCTTTTTGCGAATGAGTTCATTTGTACCCTTTTAGATTCTACATACAAGCCATATCATATGACATTTGTCTTTCTGTGTCTGACTTACTTCACTCAGTATGACAGTCTCTAGGTCCATCCATGTTGCTGCAAATGGCATTATTTTTATGGCTGAGTAATATTCCATTGTATATATGCACCACTTCTTTATCCATTCCTCTGTCAGTGGACATTTAGGTTGCCCCCATGCCCTGGCTATTGTAAATAGTGCTGCAGTGAACGTTGGGGTGCATGTATCTTCTCGAATTATGGCTATTGCAAATTGTGCTGCAAGGAACATTGGAGTGTATGTATCTTTTCAAATTATGGTTTTCACCATTGAGAATGATGTTTGCTGTGGGTTTGTTGTATATGGCCTTTATTATGTTGAGGTAGGTTCCCTCTGTGCCCACTTTCTGGAGAGTTTTTTTTAATCATAAATGGGTGCTGAATTTTGCTAAAAGCTTTTCTGAGTCTATTGAGATGATCATACGGTTTTTATTCTTCAATTTGTTACTATGGTGTATCACATTGATTGATTTGCGTATATTGAAGAATCCTTCCATTCCTGGCATAAATCCCGCTTGATCATGGTGTATGATCCTTTTAATGTGTTTGTGGATTCTGTTTGCTAGTATTTTGTTGAGGATTTTTGGTTCTATGTTCATTAGTGATATTGGCCTGTAATTTTCTTTTGTGATATCTTTGTCTGGTTTTGGTATCAGGGTGATGGTGGGGATCAGGGTGAGCTTGGGAGTGTTCCACCCTGCAGTTTTTTGGAAGAGTTTGAGAAGGATGGGTGTTTTACTTTTTGATAAAGCTACAATATGTTTGTTACTAACTAATACTTCTAAACCATACATACACATATACATATACAGCTAGGTAAGTAGATATGGAGTTGCTTGTGTACCTGTAGTTGTAAATATGTTTACATGCATCATAATATATATTATACACACACATGTACACACATATGCAAAGTCTATCCTCGGTTAAGAAGAGTTGGGTTCTGGGACTTCCCTGGTGGTCCAGTGGGTAAGACTCCAAGCTCCAAAGGCAGGGGACCTGGGTTCAATCCCTTGTCGGGGAACTAGATCCCACATGCATGCCTCAAGTAAGAGTCCACAAGCTGCAGCTAAGACCTGGCACAGCCTAAATAAATAGATTTTAAAAAAAAAACCAAAACAAAACAAACAAAAAACAAAAACAAAAAAACAAGAGATGAGTTCTGTACATAAGCTGGCATTTACAGTAGTCAAATTATAGCAGTTTTTTTTGGTCAGATAGTATAGTACTGTTAAGATATCTAAAAGAAATGTTTTTAGTTCCACAAAGCTTTCCTGAACCAGTGTTCAAGAAGTGCTACTTGATTTTCTTCTAAATGTCCTCTTTTCTGCCCCTTACCCAACTCTGCCAGATCTGGACTCCGAGTTTCATGCTCTTCTACCTGGATCTGGGTGTCTTTTACTTGAGCACATTGCAATCAGATTTATCATTCTACTTACCACTTGACTGGGTCTGATAGCCCCCAATTTCTTTACCATTTAAGATGCTGGCACATCCCTGAGTTCTTTCTCATTATACCATTAATTTAGCATGGCATTAACTAGGAAAAAAATGAATGCTTGGTGGTATTACTTTCATAGAACAGCTAATTAAAACTGATCAGCTTTGAGCATACATAGAACAGAATTGGACTGAATTGGCACACTGGATAGGTTAAAATGTTACTATCCTTTTCAAATCAATATATATTTTAACTATCTGGTTAATAGTCATTTTAAGAGACAGAATAAACATAATTTTCCATTACTAAAATTCACATAGAGAAACAGATTCCTTTAGTAATTCACTTCTGTTAGCTGAGGTGGAGTCATTGTTTTTAAAATAAAAATGTCAAGATGATTCCCACTTCTGTTTTCTTGGCTTTTTTTTTTTTTTCCAGAGTTTCCAAGCCAATCAAAATGTCGTGGATTTCATTAAATATTTAAAATCAAATGATAAAATAAATCACTCCTCCCTGGTAAACAGCACCATACCCTGCTTTATTGGTTTTAGAATATCAGTTGTCTACCACTGCCAAATTTGGGCCTTTTGAACTGTGAACCCATTACACAATTAATAAACAGAGAAAAGGCAGCTCCTGTGAAAGGAATCTATATTTATCCTTCACATTTTCACTAGATGCTGATTTCTCTATGGGAGGAAACAGGACAAATGTACTTTTTGCCAGGACTTCATGTAAAAACCTTGTTACCTGCTATATTTCAATTTTTTAGTCTAGAAATATTTGAAATTCACTTATAAATGTGTGCTCTGAGCTGATGACTGATTGATTCACTCTTGTTTCCTCTCTGCCTAAGGCATAACATATATCCATCCATCCATCCAGTTCTTTACTCCTTCATTCAATAAACATCTATTGACCATCCCCTATATGTAGCTGGTGTTATGATTGACACTTTATGTAATTAATTTCATTTGATCCCTATAGCAGTCTTTCAAGACAAATGTTACTATCTTAATTTTGTAAATAAGAAGGCTGATGTCCAAAAGTTAAACAGCTTGCAAACGTCAGATTGTTGTCTTCTGCTCATCTTTGTTTCCTAACACGGTCCTTTTTACATAGGGAGCAGTTACTGAATGTTTATTAATGAATGAATGAATGAGCCAGAATACATTTTATTATAGCTAACACCTATTTTATACCCATGAAGTACCACACATACTTCCATGTTTGTCTGTGTTCTCTCATTTAGTCATTATAAAAGCTCTACTAAGTTCAGTGCTATTCATGACCTTATACTTGCTTTACGGATGAGGGACCTGCGGCAAAGGTGGCAAATTAATATGCTCAAGATCAAACAGCTTGGAAGGAGCAGAGCTGCGAATTGAACTTAGGCTCTGCCTTTGGGGTCCGTGTTCTTCACCAGCTTGCTCTGTTTGTTTGTTTTTGTCTAGCACAGTACATGATGCATCATGAATGCTCAAAAACTGCTGCAATGATGGTGGTGATGATGTGGAATGGGAATTTTTGTCTGATGTATTGAAAATGCTATTTTATAGGAACTAGGGAATTTTCAAATTACAGTTGCCTGAATTGTCCCTGTAAACTGCGAGAACACTTTATTTTTAACAATAAAATATCTTCTTTCTTATTTTTATAGAAAAATAAGAATATTTCTGCATTTGTTTGTAAATGCATTATCATATATATGTATGTGCATAGAGAGAGAGAGACATGGGTATAGATATAAAGATATAAAACTAACAAACTGGTGATGTCTTTTCTTCTCGTATCAATTTGCAATTTAAAGTTCCCAAAATGGAAGTGCACCTAAATGTAGGGATTTGAAAACAACTAATCATGATTATTTTAAATGATAATTTTTGTAAATTATGCATTCTTTAATTGCTTAAACATAAAGATTTTCACACAAAGAAGTCTGGCACAAAATTATAACTTTTCTAAGGAAATTCAAGATAGAAAAAGTGATTCCACTTTAAATCATGTAGCAATAAGACAAATCACTATAAAGTCTGTTTCTGTAGGCAGTTGATCATATGTCCACAAAGACAGCTTTGCTTTTTTACCCATTGTGTACACATTTTTCAGTATTTAGATCTGTTGATAGAGGACCCTGGAAGCAGTGAGGGTAATGAGGAGGAATGATAGTTTAGATGTATTCTTTCCTGGAATGCCAGTTGAATTAAATCTTTCATTCCCACTGCAGACATACAAATCTATACTCTCCTTTCAAGATGAATCCAGAATCAGGAGTCTGCATTCTTTTATTCTTGGTCAGGAGATTAAAATTGATCACAGACCACACAAGGGAGTCGGCTGTAGTATCACAGCTCAATGCGGTTAACGAGGACAGCGCTTGCCTTCTGATCTCCTTAACTGTGCACTTACAAGTTACAAATATTATTGATTCCAGGGGTCATCTGAGGCTGTGGGCAGGTTGTGTGACTTGACAATATTTTGCTGTTTTTTAAGGGATAAGAGCTATGAGCCTTGATAGCAACTGGGACAGGGATAGTTTAAATTTGACAAATGAAGATTTATACTTTTTTGAGCTGGCAAAATCCTTCATGTAGAAATAATGAATGAAAATTTGAGAGTTGATTTAACATAGGTCAAATGACTCACAGTGAAAGAAGGAAAATAACGCTTTCATTATTACCCTTTCAACAAAATGAATTGATGATAGGTTTGTCATTGTAGATCTGTGCTTTAAACAAATGAATAGTGCTTAGAAAATCCTTTTTACAAGACATCATTTAAATTTAAGTAGGCATAGTTTACCTAAAATCTTTGAAAATGTAGCGTAGGTGGGATATGTGAATAATTACCTGCTAATCTGTAAAGCATGTTTTTATCTTTCTTATGAATAAAACTACTGTATTAACATTCAGAAAATTTAAGGTGCCACAGATCATTGTATGCTAAATTTTCAAAGACTAGGTTATGGTTCCTTTTCTTCCCCTGATAATAAAGATTATAGACTATCCTAAACATATATTCTATGTAATGGAAGAAACACTGTATTTAAGAGCTTTTGCTGGATTAATTCTGGCTTTGGCACTTACTAGCTATGGGACTAGCTATGGGCTTCAGAAAGCTTGTTTCACTGCCTTGAACCTCAGTTTGCTCATTTTTTGAATGGTCATAAAGATGCCTAGCCGATAAAGCTGTTGTGGAGCTCCAGCACACAAGAATTATTGTTAAGTGGCAAAACACGCTACAAACGTTAACTCAAAATATTTATTACTACTGAGCTTATATGAAGTTGAGCCTGAATTTAGGACAGGGGGTGCTGAAGAGAGCTTCTGAACTGCATTCTGTCTCCTCTCCTTCATAATCTACAGAGTACACTGGCAACACAGCAAGTTAGACTCACAAAAGTGTTCATCGTGGCTAGAATTTACAGCTATTGGATTAGATGAAATTGCTGATATTGGTTTTACATGAACCATGCTCTAAGCAGCAGAACTCAAACAGCTTAGCAGTAGACTATGACTTCTTTAAAAAAAACTGAAAATATTTATAAGAAATGACCCTAATATCATATTTCAGAAACTGAAAAAAAAAAATCAAACGTCAACTGCTCACTTCATTAAACCACAGGCATTTGGGATAGAATTCATTATTCTATGTTGACTTTAAAACGTGTAAGATTTTTATTGATGATGTCAAGATATATGCTTTTATACCATGGTTAGAGTGGTTCAGGTGCTTTTGAGTATAATTTATTTTTTGATTGTGTGTATATTGCACAGTTCATAGGGAATTTAAATCATTTCCAAAGAGCAACCCAGAATTTCAGTTTGCTCTCCCTGATTAATCCACCATCCACTGTTACTGTAGTTTCTTCACCTTGTAGTAGTAAAAGAGAAGATGATCCTCTTTGTCTATGTAATAGACTCCATTATAATGAAAATATTTTCAACTATTATTAAATTTCTTATGTCTGTATAATGCTTCGTGATTCAAGAGTTCTTGGAAAAGCTCAGGGGACGAGGTGCTAAAAGCTTCAGTTTACAGAAGTGAAAGCTAAGGTACAGAGAAATAGGCTAATTTGCTACACATCACACAGCAAGTAGGTGGGGGAGCTGAGAGCAAACATAGGTGTTGCTACCTTGGCCATGTATTTCACCTGTCTGGGAGTCATTATTTGGTTTTCCTTTCAGAAGTCAGAAAAATTTGTTGCAGGGTGAACCACATATCAGTGGGCCCTTTTGTGGGATTTCCAAACCTACTAGAGGTGGAACAACAGCTCCCTAATTCAAAGCTTCAGTTTTGACGAAATTCTTTAAGAAGCCCTCCTAAAGGCAATTTTTTTGGGTTTTTTTTTTTTTTTTTTTTTTTTTCGGTATGTGGGCCTCTCACTATTGTGGCCTCTCCCGTTGCGGAGCACAGGCTCCGGACACGCAGGCTCAGCGGCCATGGCTCACGGGCCCAGCCACACCGCGGCATGTGGGATCTTCCCGAACCGGGGCACGAACCCGTGTCCCCTGCATCGGCAGGCGGACTCAAACACTGCGCCACCAGGGAAGCCCCTAAAGGCAGTTTTTAATCAAACAAATATTATACAAGCTAAGCTACATCCATTTTCTGTTATTCGTTCAGAATTTAATTAATGCAGAGTTGCCATTGTTGACTAATTCTTTCTTCTTAAGAATGCATTTTAGTATGAATATATTCTCCACTGATACTGATTCCTAGAAAGGCATGTGTTATGTTTCTCTTCTAACAAAATCTTTTCATACTTTGGCAGGCATTACCACTAGAATACCTTGCAGTGTGGGTGTCAGTATAGGGTTTATCCTGTTTCCTCTTCCTCTTCTGATTTGCCTCATTTAAATTGATTTTCATAGCTACAATACATATATTTCTATTTTGTTGTTTTTGTTCTCTTTTATGTTCTCTCTCAATAAATCTCCTTTAGCTATATTATCTCCAAAAACAATTAATTAATTAATGCTTTTATTTCCAAAATAAAAGTGACCTTGCACTATACTTAAAATTCAAGAAGGATGAGTCCTAAAATCAAAAGTACTCTTTAAACACCTGTTTCTTGGTACATTTTTATGCACTGGAGATATATATATATACATGTATATATATTTATAAAGTCTGAACTGATACCTCTCTTCTCTTGGCTTTCAGCATACTGCTTTCTCCTGCCTCTCATGACTGACTGATCCCTCCTCAATTTCTGTTTGGGCTCCTTTTCCTCTTTCTTCCTTTAAATGTTGTTATGTTATCTAGGGCTCAACTGTTGGCTTTCTTTTCCTCAGGATTAGCTCATTAGCATTCATGGCTTCCAGTACAGTCTCTTTGCTGATACTTTTCAGATCTCTTGGTCCAGACCAGATTTCTCTCATGAGCTTCAGCCTTGAAATTTTACTTGTTAATTATCTGTAGAATGACTTTACTGGATATCCCACGCTCCATTAAATATGTTCGAAGTGGAACAATACTGTTGCCCTAGCATCTGCTCCTCTTCCACTGTCCTTGGCCACAGTCAAGCACACCACTGTTGAGGAACCCACCGAAACAGGAAGCTGAGGCTCAGCCGTGACCCTTCCTTTCTCTCTACACTTTTCAACCACGAGGTGCCAAATCCCATGAAATTAACCCTTAAAGACCTTCAGGATATGTTTTTATTCTCCTGTATGTATCCCCACTGTCAGTATCTTAGTGTGAATCAATCTTTTTTTTTTTTCCCCATTAAAGTTACTGTAATAGGAGAAGAAAGTGAAAACATACCTCTAAGGAATCCAGAGGCACAGTTTCAAATCCCATATACAGAATTTCTTTGAAGTAGTAAAATTTTATTCGAAATTTGCATTTCATTCCTCAGCATCTCCATTTTTGTCTTAATATAAACACCATAATTTAAAGTACTTATCTTTGATTGAAATTGTTGACCCAGGAAAGTAGGCTGTGTCTGTACTGAGGCTGTGGACACTCCCTGTAATGCCATGTTAGTGGAGGTTACTAATAATCCAGGTTGAGAAGTACAAGGTTAGTGTTCCTGTCTTATCCAGATTTATGCAGCATCCCCTTACATGATCTAGTTCCTTCATTCTCACTGTCTGCAAACCAGGTCTACATACTGCTACCAGTTTGTCCTTGTTAATATACAAAGCTGACTGTATCATTTCTCTGCTGTGTTTTCTCTGGGTAAAATCCAAACTCCTTGGTGTGGCTTGCATGGCCTTTTATGGTCTGGGGCCTGCTTATCTGTCAATTTCAAATGTTGCTATTCCTTCTCTCCTATCTGCTCCCCTGACCACACCCTAGTTTCATTCAGATTGAACTCTTACCCCTTCACACCTTTGTATATGTTACTCATTCTTCCTCTTTCTTTTTCTACCATGGGAAACATTCATCTTTCAAGACTGAGCATAAGTATCATTGTCACCAGCTGAGGTGAACTGTGTTTTGTAAGGGCTCCTGTGCACTTACCTATGCATCCGTTTGTCATAGCACTTATCTTGCTTTCTTCTATTTCTGGTTATATGTTCTTCTCCCACTAGATTGGAAGCTATTCATCTCTGTATATCCCAAGTTCCTCTGTATCCCAAGTACAGTAGGCACTCAATAGGTATTAATGAATAAGTGCTTAAATAAATGAAACATCCAAAATTTCTATTTCCATCTTATCTTAATAACAACTAAAAATCACAACTAGTATCCAAATTTGAAAGTTGAACAGGATAGACTGTAGTTTTGCTTGGCTTTTTTAAGTAACAGAAATTTCAGAACTGGATATGTAGTGAATATACATTGAATCTGCCAAGTTTTATATGGTTAATCACCAATATCAAAGGAAATTTCAATTGGCATTAAGTTTTTAAAATTATCTGTAGTTTTGGTGGTTGTTGTGGTGTTTTATATTAAAATTATGTAAGTGTTAAGAAAGAAAAATATCAAGGAAGGTACAAGTATGAAAGTAATAGGATTTTGGAAGTTAAAATACATAAAAGCCAAGTCATTTACTAGTATTTACCACATGCTAGTCACTGTGGTAAGCATTTATCGTATTATTGAGATATATTATCTAAATTAATTTACCTGATTTCATAGATAAGGAAATGGAGACTTGAAATTTAAGTAACTGTGATTATGCAGGTTATACAGCCAATATACAGTGGAGTAATAACATGAACATAGTTATGTCTGACATCAAAACTATAACTTTATTTTACCAGACCTTAATATATTTACAAAGTCTTATATAAAATGGTATTTATTCATGATGTGTAACAGTTGTCAGGTGTGGATAATTACATTGCATTTTGGCATTTGAGACCACACTCCATGCACTTGGAATGGCAGCTGGATAAGTGGTATGGTATAGTTGAATTAATCTTAGTCAATGTGATTCTTTAACCATTTTTGAGTCACAGGCTCCGTAGGGGGTATAATGAAAGGTATGGACCCTCTGTACACATACACAATAAAATGTACACATGTACAAAGATACGTTTTCATAGTCTTGGATTCCTTGAAAATCACAGGCAAGTTTCAGAATTTGGTTTCTAGATAATCTGCCTATTTTATGGATGAACAAACTGAGGTTCAAGGTCAACCATATGTTTCTGAAATGGTTGACCATGTCTATCCATCAAGAGTGTCTTTGGAAAGTGATTACTTTGTGGAATTTTCTGAATTCCTAGAAAAGTATTCTAGTTTCAAGACTCTAACTCAGCAATGCATCGGTAATACTGAGCACATTCCAAGTATATTTAATCATGGAAATAATTTAATATTTTTCTTATTGCATACACAGTTCTTTAAAAAAATCTACTAAGTATTTTCTTGTAAGATTTATAAAAACCACAGCAGTGACTTAGAATAAGATAAATAAATTTGTACAGAAATGTATCATTTGAGTAAAGAACAAAATGCATAATTAAAAGGTAAAAGAATTATATGGTAGCAAAACCAATATCTATATTTTCTATGTGTAAATTTAAGTTGTTTCAGCAATATAGAGCTGTCCTATGCTTACTTGTCCACATAACAGTTCTATAAGGAAATGCATTTTGTAATTCTTCTAATTTTAAAGATGAGAAAACTGAGGTTTAAAATTTAATGACTTAGGCATGAGCTTATAGCTAATAGCTAAAAAGTAAAGGTCAGGAGTCCATTAGAAGTCTTTTGATTCTGAATCAGGCAGCTCTCCATTGTTTCACAGACATGCCTGGGGAGAATCAGGTAGATGCAGAAACAAGTTTCGGCAGCTGAGAGAGTCACCAAGCACATTTGGTGCATGGTCTTTATTTTAAGGCCTGCCACTTGCTTCCTCAGACTTGTATTGTTTCACTTTGCAGAGCTCTGAAGGCCAGAGCATACTTGGGTAATTCAGAATGATTCTTAGCTTTCATTTCAGTTTTAATCCATGACCTCAACTCTTGCATTGTGTTTCACTCTTTTATTTCAGTACTATAGCAAAGATTAGTTTGGCTTTAAAGAAAACAGTTTAACTGCATTACCAATTATCAATGCATGTTATATTAAAAATTTTTACATAAAGTTTTTGATATACAGAATACTTTAGCCTCACAATATAGCTGTAAAATTCATTAGAACGATTACAAATAAAGAGGTTACCAGTACGTATATTTAAGAATTTATTTGAGTAAAAAATTTAGAAGTACAATTAATAAATACCTTTGAGAAAGTAGCTAATACAATACAATGAATGTATGGTACATTTACTGGTGATTAACACATTAGTAATACTTTTGAGATTACATTTTTAAAGGGGTGTTCTCCCTTCTACAGAATGTGTGTTTACGGTGGCAGCTTTAATGCTGTTTCCTGCTGTGCAGTTCAATAAAGTATGGTTTTAGGTGGTTGGTTGAGGGTTTTTTCCGTAATGTATGTCGATGGAGATAAGTGTTTTAATTACTTTTTTAATGTCTGTGCTTTTGTATTTTTCTCCTCTCTTCTCTTTTATTTCCTGCTGTTGAGATTACTGCCTCATCTCCACAGCAGGTAGCTGTAGCACATTTGTTTTCTTTGTAAGCCTGGTAGATTTATTTTGTAATATAACTGTTCCTTTTTAGTATTTTATTATTAATGATTTCTTTACTTTGGAATATAGTATACTTACATAGTGCTAAATAGTAATTTTCTAACACCACCTAAGAATTCCAGTCATTAAGAAAAAAAAATCTTCGCCTGAGGCATATTCTTTGAATTTTTTTGCTTACCCTTACTTCATGATGTGAGGATTAAAATTTAAGGAAATTGTTTTATAGCAAAAGCCAAATGAGAATGAGAAACAGAGAAAAGAGAAGGGAGGAAAACAAATCGAAAAAGCCCAAGAGATAAAGCACACTTTAATAAATAATACCAAAAATCAAAGGGATATGTATAATTTTGTGACAGAAAAAGAAAATTACATTAACATGTTTTCTAGAAGAGGGATTTTAATGAGACCTTATTTTTATATTAAAATTAAATTTTAATTAGTAAAATAACTTCTGCTAATTACAAGAAAATTGGATTACAAAAATATAAAGAAAAATAGTTCAGCTTCTTTTTTTTGGTCCAGGATTTTGTTGTTTTGATTCCTTCATATGTCCCTTTATATAGAAAGAACAATAGATAAGGTGGATCCTGAATATAGAAGTTATTTATCAGGAAAGTAGAAAACGCTCAAGGATATTTTATCTGTCTTTGAGTTCTTGGACAATGTTTTATTAATTAAAATAAGGTCTCTCTCTCTCTCTATTTTTTCCAAATGTGTAAAAGGAGTAAAAATTATGAGACTACAAATGCATAGTGAATCTTATTCTCATTTTGTTATATGAAATTGCTAGATATTTTATTACAGATTAAAAATCCTCTAGAAGAATTTTAACCACTTAGATTCAATTTACTTCACATGTGTTGATCTTGTGAACACATTGCTTTATTAATATGTTTATATTTTCTGTCACCCATGAAAACTCTAAATTGGAGCCTGATATTAAGCTCTAATATGAAATTTTATGAACTGATCTCGTTGGTATAATAGAACTTATACATATTTTCTACATGAAATCATAGAAGCAAACTGAAATACGTTTGTAACTTCATAGGAATTATTACATTTGTTTACTTTACTCTCTTCTCCAATGCTTTTAAAATTATACTGTTTTCATAATTAAATACAAAAAGAAGATCTTAGTTCAGCGTCTCTCCGATTTTCAAAATTGTATGAGTGTTCTTTACTCCTCTTAGGTCTGGATGTCATTATTGTTATATGTTTCTGTATAGAAAAGTACCTTGTGTAATGGGAAAAAATATGATTTGAGATGGTGATTTCATTCATAACATTTTTTAAGAGTCTTCATCTTGTTATGCTCTAACGAATTATGTGATCCATACAATTAATGCCTGTGGTCATATATATAGAGAGAGAGACTAGACAGCAGTTATACAGAACAGATATTTAATGGGGATTTGAAAAATCAATGAAATGAATACTATTGTGATATATGGTGATCTGATTTCATATGTGTTATATTGAATCACTCCACTCTTTCTGAATTCAGTCTGAACACCCAAGAGCTAAACGCATTTACAGTGGGTTGTCAGAAAAAGATGGGGAGTTTTATTGAGAAAAGAATCACAATAGGGCATCATTGATCTGTTCTCTTTCTAATCCATATATAGATCTTAGAATGATAACCCTTACGGCACTGTTTTCCCTTGGAAGTAAATCCTTTGAGTCATATAAGTGATCTTTAAGTGACAGATGAAGAACTTTATAATCCATTGTGAAATTGTGGAATGCTGAGGCCCTTGAAAGGAATATTTTATTTCCATATTGTAATCTCAACTGTTTGGGCTTGATATCGAAATAGTTTACTTTTTCTAGTAAGTATATAAACACATATATCCATAATACATGTATTTATGAGTTATACCTACATTTACATATCTATGTACAGCCATTTAAATATCTTCTTATGATTAATTGCAGTATCTTCTGTTTGTGAAAGTGTATACTATGAATCTTTTTTAATGTGAGTCTTTATTTTCCATAGTTTTTATATTTTACCCAAGACAGTAATAATGATTTACATTTGAATGTTGTTTTAGATTTACCAGAGTGCTTTTATGTGTACTTTTCCACCTCATTTCAGAGCAACGCTGTACATAAGTCAGAGATATCTTCGTTCCAATCAAGGCAGTTAGCTCGATTTACTGTGGTAATCATTTTGCAATATATACAAATACTGAATCTTTATGTTGTACACCTGAAACTAATATATGTCAATTATAACTTAATAAAACATAATTAGATAAAATAAAGGAATTTGACAGCCACAGTATTAAAAGTAATTTTACCCAAGTACAGCTAGAAAGCGGATATAATGAGACTAGAACCCAGTTCTCCAGACTCCTAGGTCAGTGGTCTCTGAGGCAGGATGTTAACTAGCCTCTGCAATTTGAATGATGCCTTAACCAGTAGAGGGTCTTAACCTTGCTATTTCCTGGTCTTGAAGCAGTATGGTTTGCGTCCATTGTAGTCTGTAGAATGAATGAAGTTACAGGAATACCCTTGTCTTACCACAGCCTTTCATTCTAACCAATCTGTCCAACGCTGACCGCTTAAATGTGCAACAGTGTGAATTGTGAATATGATGGATTAGATGAACATTTAATTTATGTCTATCCGAATGTGTCCTTTCATTATATCAAACAAAGGCTTTTAGGGAGAGAATGCAAATAAAAGGAAACGTTTATTTCACATCTATGCAAAGAGCTTTACATATATTGTTTTCATTTTACTCTCCTGACAATCCTATGATGAGGCTGCTGCTGCCCAGAAAGAGTAATTTACTTGCCCAAGGTCAATGGCTAGTAAGAGCTAGAATGAGAATTTTAACACAGAAAGTCTGACTTAGAGCTTTCACTCTTATTCAGTACGCTGTATTTACAAATGATACAAATAAGTCAGTTGGCATTAAGATATTTTAAAAAGACTTAATAAACAAAAATAAAGAAAAACAATGGTTACACAGGGACATTTCTTACAAAGACACAACTGCATAGCTGTGGTAGATAGCCTCATGTCCCTTAGTGAGGGTTTGTTTAATGAATCCATGTTTAATCTTCACATGTTAATATTCTTCCTCATGCAGCACCATTCCCCAAACCAGGCTTAGCAATGAGGATTGAGATCGCAACAACGTGCTTTCTTCTTTGAGAAGGCAACACAATCTCAGACACAAAAGTACTTGGAAAAGTGAAAAACTTAGGACATTTGCCATCAACTACATTTTGCTGTGCTCAGCCAGTAAACTTGAGAGTAGGACATAATCAGAGGGATTTTATATGTCTACTAAAATCTTCTTATTGAAAAAGCACTCGTGTGAAATAACAAGACAGTATACCTGCAGAGAGAGTTCAGAATACTAGAACATTGCCCATTTCCGTAAGCCAGGAACCTGAGGCAGTCTCACAATGTTCTGTGCTGTCTTCTCCACTTCTGTGGGATGTGTGAGGCTGTCTCCCGTGACATGTCTGTCTGATCACCATCTTCCGCATGACGGCTTAGCTGTCATTCAAGTGAATGCCTTCAAGAATGAGAGGCGTCACACAAATTGTTGCTCAATTCAATTAACACTGAATGAGTTGACCCAGTAAAGTAACACATGCAGACATTATAAAATCTGAGAAATTCTTAAACACGTCCTACAATAGCTATGAAGACTGAGCCTTAGAAACTTATTCCTCATCTATTACTTACTAGATGATAACACAAAACAGAATATTTAATATCTTGTTAATGTTAATTGAAGTTGTGCAGAACTTAATATGAGTACAAAGAATTTACTAAATACACTGCTGTTGTATATTCTGTAGTTGTTTCAGAGGGAGGTGCTTTGGAAACAAAGCAAAGATACAGATTTCAAAGAATATCAAATATTGAAAAATAACCAGCAGATACCCAAGGGGAATGCAGTTAAGAAGGAAGACATTTTAGAGAGGAATTGTGCTAGAGAAAAGAATCGCAAAACAAAGAAGCAGCCCAGAGAAGCAGCCAGCCTTTTCTCTACCACTAGATTGGAACATTCTGTGTTGTATGCGTATCCATAGCCTTAAAGTGAAACTGAATACATATACGTTGAATGATTACTTTAGACATCACTTGTTATGTAGCAACACATTATAACAGGGTTTAATTATAACCTTATACATGGCAAAGGCAGCATTTTGAAGTTAAAGCATACACTCTACAGCCAGACCATCCAGGTTAGAAATTGGCATTACTACTTACTTGTTCTATGACCTTCAGCAAAGTTACTTAATCTTTATGTGCCTCAGTTTCCTCATATCTAAAATGCAGATAATAATGCGAGTTGTCTTTTAGAGTTGTTTTGAGAATTAAATGAGTTAGTATATAAAAATCACCTACCTATATGTCAGGCACTTAAAACAGTGCCTATAAGTAATCAATACCTGTTAAGTTAGATTTTCTGTAGTATAAACAACATTTTATTTCTTTCTTTTCTTTTTGGAGAACTTGAAAATGATAATCTTTCAGTACGTCTTAAGAAGGTGTTCCTTTGTATACCTTTGTATAAATGCGTGCTGAAACACCAGAAACTTCAGTAACTATTCTAGGGGAACAAAGAAACTATCTGGCCTTCTTGAAAGACAAAGAACACTATATGGATATTACCCTGAGCTGTTTTGTTTGTCAAATCTTTGTCAATTCCTCTTTATTCATAAACCTCCTTCTTCCCACTGAAAGGTGAATTAAAAAGTCATTTCAGTGTCATTTTGAAATCATCCTGGTATAGACACATACCTTATTTATTAATATGCCACCTACTCTCAGGGAAATCTTCCTTTGATAGATGGGTATTTGCAAGTTTCATTATCTTTCATATTTCACTTACGGTTGCTTCATTTTTCTTCTTTTGTAGCACTTTGTTTAAATTTGCTAAGGTTTTAATACTTTACTTTGATTTAAGATTTATTCTTCCTTGACACGAGATGTGGAATTTGAAATAAAAATTATAAACTACAGAATAATAAACCTATCTTAATATTAATAGATAGTGTTTATTGAGCATTCACTATGTGCCAGGTCCCAATGCTTTATATATCTATGTATGGATAGATAAATAGATAGACACATCTATGAGAGAAGAGAAATATAATTATTATCTCTGTTTTAGAAATGCAGAGGTAGAAGATCAGAGCAATTAATTAATTGTTTCAGGGCTCTCTAGAAAGATAAAGCCTTTAAGAGATATATAAAATAGATAAATAGATAGATAAACAGATAGATATATAGATTGAGTGGTATGATTTATTTCAAGGAATTGGCTTATGCAATTGTGGGAGCTGTCAAATCTAAAATCTGTAGGCCAGGCCAGCAGACAGACAAAATTTCTTCTTCCTTAAGGAAACCTCAATTTTTTCTTAAGACCTTTGGACTGATTGGATGAAGCTTATCCAGATTATTGAGGTAATCTCCTTTACTTAAAATCAATTGATTATAGATATTAACCACATCTATAAAGTGCCTTCACAGTAATACCTGGATTAGTGTTTGGTTGGATAATTTGATGTGTGTACTTAGCTATGTACACATAAAACTAACCGTCATAGAACTTACAGAAGATCACAATCAGATAAATGGGAGAGGTAGAACTCACACCAAACTCTGTCTGATGACAAAGACCCTGTTCCTAAATCACCCAGCAGCATCATAGTTAGCAGAGAATAGGGTACTTCTGCCAGCTGGGCTGGACTGCCAAAGAGTATGTGAGCAGAGCTTCAGATACATGGTCCTAATAGATGATCTGCCACCCAGGTAGGGGAGAAGCGCTCTGTGGGCACTGGGAATCTAAAAGTGAGCATGACTTGAGGTGTGGCTAAATAGGCTGCAGAGATAACCCAATCATAATCATCTCATCCAGTTACTGGCTCATTTTTCCTGTCCTCAAGCCAGTATCTATAGGTCAGAACATTTAGCTGGTGCCCTCTTGAACGTTTACAGGGAGAATCTGACCCAGTAAATGTTAAATTCATTATAGTGATAAATGCAGAGTGGGGTGAAAGCACAGGAAACTCAGTTGTCCTTGTCAGTGTATGATTCAAGTGAAAAAATGAAATTTAAATTTTACTGAAGCTTTTTTCTTGTGAAATAATTCTTGCAGGAGAGAAAACATCATCTCTATGGGTCAGGTGGTGTGTTTAATAAGAATGCCTTGCATTTCTTTATATAACAGTTATTTTAGCAGTGGGTCTATAGAAAATAAGCACAGATGTAAATCTCCCTTTTACCTTAACCATGGCAAGTAATGAAAAAGCTCAGATTAGGGATTAGTAAAGGAAGGATCTTAGACTTCACTACCAAAAACTGTAGAATTCTTATCCACCACTTATATTCTCTGTGCTTTGTTTTTGATCTGTCTTAAAGGTTTTTGCTTATCACATCACCTTGAAATTGCAAAACCCTTCACATTGTTTTCCTTGTTGTGTTTTTTTAACAGGAAAATGGGAAAATGAAGTACCATAGAACATATGCAGTCTCTATAGTATAGTAATATGAAAGGGGAGACAGGTCCTTATTATTTAAATATATATATTTTATATATATATATAAAATGACACATGTTGGTTTGACTAATCAAATGTAGCTTAGACTACAATCATCTTTTAACAGCTTTCAAGAAAAATTGTTTTGTCATTAGAATCTTCAAGTACATATTCAGCTATATTTATGTAACTGTAACCACCCCCATCTCAGTCCTTCGAAAAGAATTACATTAATATATATAACCACACGTTTATGTAATAGTTTCCATGTTACAAATAGACTAAGGGATATTCCTCCGTGTCAGAAAATGAAGAAATAAAATTATCCCCATTTTGTTTATAGAGAAGCCAGAGCAAAGACCAGTCAAATGACTTGCCTAACTTTCTTAGATAATTAAAATAATTTTTTAAAAATGGTCTTAAAATAACCTAAAAACAAAGGGCAAATCTTTTGGGGGGGGGAGTAAATGAAAGAGGTGCTAGACAGGAAAGAAAAATGTTTGATTTAATTTGAAGGGACAGCAGTGGTTTATTGCTGGCTATGCACTCAATCCACCAGCACCTTCAGTTTTCAGGTCAGATACAGTATCAACTTTATCGCACACAACAAAACTCATCTCCTGGGCCATGCTTTTTACTCTGTGTGTCTACCAGCAGCTACCATTGGCTTTCATTTAACTATGAAATAAACTACTATTTCTCTGGAATGGCCTATTGGTAGACTGAGATTTGGATAGTAAATAACATTAAGCTATAAATTTCCCCCTTATGGAATTGAGATGAAAAGATTTCCTGTAGTGGGGTGAAAGCTATCAGATTTGCTTCATTTGTAGTTTGAAAACATTTTAACCAGCTATTCATATTCTTTTCAAAATGTTGGCAATTATTTCCTAACTAGTTGATACATGCATGTTATAGAACATTTGGAAAATAAGGAAATAATTTTTAAAAACCCAGAATATTCACAATCCCACCACCAGAAATGATTACTGTTCAGATTATATAGTTTATATATTTTTATAAAACTTAAATCATACTATACACAGTGTTTTGTGTCCTGCTAGTTTATTTAACACTGTATTTTGACTACAATCTGTTACCACATTTTTCAAATGTTTGTTTTAATGGCTGCATTTTGTTCTGTCATGTTTTTCATCTCTTAAAGTAAAACTGGATTATTCATTCTGTTGGCATTTTGATATTCCTCCACCCTTTCTGTCTCTCTCTTATCTTTTTTTGCACTGACCATTTTTGTACATCAAACCTTTATTTGCATGTCTTAGTATTTTCTTATGATAGATTCAAAACTGTTTTTTAGAATTAGGCACCAGTTTCTACCAAATTTCTACCAAAAGAGCATAACAAATCTCATCTTTAACCTTGCCATATAGTGTAATTTTCTTAAACCCTTTACTTTTTAATAGAGGAGAAATCATATCTCATTGTTTTAACTTGCAGTTCTTAAATTACTAGGGGATTTAAGATTTTTGGTGCTTATAAACTATGTTTTTTGTTATCCCAATTTTTGTTACCCTTTGTTTATGCTTCTATTGAAAAGTTAATATGTTCCTCATTAAAACTGAGAAATGTCTTTATGTAGAAAAGACATTTTATTTGTTAAAATATTCTTCTAGCTAATCACTTGGCATTTAATTTGTTTATAATATTTTTGAAGTGTAAAACTAGCTGAATTTTTGTGGTAAAATACTTTTTTTTCCTTCAAAATTTTTTAATCTCCCCCCACCCCCTTAGAAAGACCTTCCATATTCAGGAACTAGATAAATATATATCCATATTTTCTTTTAGGTTTTGTGATGAATTTTTTATATTTAGCACTTTAATACACCAGAAATTTATTTTTATTTATGACATGAGGAAAGAATATAACCTGATTTTCCCCTTAACACTGTATGTGAGTATCCATGTTTCTGTATATGTACATGTGCACATGAATGTGTGATTTATGATGTATTCTTAGTTATGTATTAAAGGTATACTCTGAGGTCTGTTACATTGTGTTAGGTACATTCTTTTATGTCAATTTGCTTATAGATTTTTTTCCTCTAAGAACCACATTATCTTAATGATTACAGCTTTCTACTTTCTTTCTAATAGTCAGTAGGAAAAGTCACTCCTCCTTCTAATGACATTTTATAAATTTTTTTACTTAGGTTTGCCAGAACCCAAAAAGGATCACATCTTCCAAGGCCTGACACAGGACCAGGGGTTTTATACATCCAAAGACTTTCTGCCGCTTGTAGCCAAAAGCAGTAAAGCAGGTATCACATACTGTCTTCTGTTCCTAATGTTACCTATGTTATTATGTATATTATGAATATATATTAAGTCCAGGCTCAGTAGGAAATTGTCCAGATCTCCAGCTCATCCTTTTATAACACCAATGTAAAATGAAAAAAAAAAATCTGACATTACTGTTAGCCAGAATCATCTATTTGTCCATCCTCCCAATCAAACATCATCATAAGGATTTTTCACTGTGTTGTATACAGGTCTAAACTGCATTATGAAAAGTTGCTTCAAAATAAGAGTGTCCTTAACAAACATCAGAAGATGTTCTTAAAAGAAAAGGCAGGAACTTCACTTTGGGAACTGTTTTATTTTTTTGTTTAAAATAGGACAAGTGATCATGTCTTCCATGATTTGTATCCACACCAGCAGAAAGATTCAGTCTCTTCTTGAACCACAGTTTTATGAAATTAAAACAAAACACTTTGATGGATACCCTAATACCTAGTCTCTGTGTGAAATCACTTCACACACCAAAGGAAGAACAGCTGGAAGCTATGCCTGTCCTCTGCTTTGACTGGGCTAGAGTCATCATCTTAGTGTTAAAGAAGCTATAATATATTCCCTAAAACCAGATAGTCAAACTCCTTTAAATATATATTTTTAAAGAATTCTGAACTTCAGATATTCTAACATCAATTACATATGGAAAAGATAAGAATCTACATTTATTCTCCTAAAATTGAAAAAGATAAGAAACTTTCTCTCTTAGATCAATCTGTAGAACTTTACAGCTAAAGCTGTGTAACATCTTCATCCTCTTCCTTGCAAGAGAACATGATGCTTGCTAGGGAAGATCATTGTACACATAGCATGTATTTGAGAATTACAAAAGGCTAATTATGTAATCCCAAATACAAACTCTTTCAAGCAAAATGATTATGCTATCTGTGGTGCCATTTCAAAAATTATAGTAATTTATCTTGTCAACAGTTTTATTTAATCCAATAATACAGTGCTACCTACTACATAGTGAACACCTGCATTTTACTTTTTAAAGAATCTTCATGTGGACATCAAATATTCATATAAATGCTGTTGAGAAATGTTCACTTGGAGAGTCATATTTCTTTTATTGCTCAGTTTTACAAACAAAACCAGGAAAAAAGCAGTAAAAGGGAGAAAGTTTTATTTTAACTATTTCAAGAAAATAGTTCTCAGAAATTCTTCAGTTACATAAAGGGAACATATTCAGCATGTTAATTTTCAAAATTTACTAAATATACTATACAGCAGGGCTATATGTTAGAAATCTTATAAGATGATTTCTAAGTAAAAGGTTTTAATGAAATATTGCAAATTATTAACTGGGATCACAAGGATCACTTTTTTTCTTCTAACAAACAAATTTAATGACAATAAGTTAAAAATACATATCACAACTTTGACAGAGAGTTTAAATTGATTGATTCCAGTTTATTATGACCCAAACTCTTCAAAATGTGTTATAGCTATCCTTCTAGAAGGAAAAAAAGAAGTTAAAGGTATTGACTCTGAAATTACATGTATGAGCATATTTTTAAAGTGGGAATAAAACTGTCTTTCAATGAAGCAGAATAATTTGATAGTGACACTCCATCCTCGCAAACTGCAAGATGCAATTTTACACTGCTTTGAGTACAAGTATCTTTTGAGCTGTCATGCAGAAATGGTTTCTCTACTTGAAAATGGGGTTTTCCTTTCATCATTCAGGAATGTGTGCCTGTCACTCTCCATTGCCATCGATACGGGGAGCCGTGATTGTACTCGGAGCTGGAGACACAGCTTTCGACTGTGCAACATCTGCTTTACGTTGTGGAGCCCGCCGAGTGTTCATCGTCTTCAGAAAAGGCTTTGTTCATATAAGAGCTGTCCCTGAGGAGGTAAAATGGAACCATCAGAAAATATGGAGTTGTCATGCAACAAATTTT
Organism: Monodon monoceros; assembly: GCF_005190385.1. Taxonomy (NCBI): domain Eukaryota; kingdom Metazoa; phylum Chordata; class Mammalia; order Artiodactyla; family Monodontidae; genus Monodon; species Monodon monoceros. Next base: position 95,609,284 of record NW_021703774.1, read on the forward strand.
AGAAGATGTAAAACTGTTAATGTGCAGTCTCCTAGTTTAAATCATTAGAGTGTTCTTCAGATTGTGAGATGCACATTTAAAAATTTCTGGGTTACCCATAGTTGTTTTTTCTAGTACAGACATTCAAAGTAAAAGAAAATTATTTTATAATACTGATTTGGATACAATGAGAAGTTTATCTTTGTCAATACACAAGTGCTTCTTGTGTATTGTATTCTCAGGGTTAATATCTTTGAAAGGTACTGTATTTAACTAGTAACAGTGGAATGTGCTAAGTCTTGCATATCCAAATACTAGATACTCTTCACAAAATATATGGATATTAATTAGGAGAATGTGGTAATTAGAGACATTCGGAATTTTCCATAAGTCAAATTTACAAGCTGCATTCAAAGATATCTATATCTATATCTATCTATCTATATCTATATATAGATATATATAATACTTATAGTTAATTCATTCTGCTATGAAGGCAGTAGAATGAAGAGATTTCCATTTATTTCTTAAAAGAGTTCTAATGTAAGCATTACTTAGAATTAATAATTAGTTAACTTACTAAAAATGACAGATTTAAAATCATTTCATTCTAACAGGTGACTGGTGACTAATCTTGGGTGAAACATCAGCTGGGTACATGTACCACAGACTTCTCAAATTTTAACGTTAAGGAAGATAATGCCTTATAAAGGGTATTAGTTCTGAGAACAAGAACCAAATGTATTTATAGAAAGATAAATTACTCATTTTATCCAAATCAGTATTGTGAATTTGATTTGCTTTAGAATGCCTGAACATATTTGGAGTCTCTATTCTAGGAAAGAATTATAACTGTAGTCAATAGGTAATTTGTCACATATAGACTAACCACATTACAGATTAATCTCACTAAAATATCAGAGTCACCACTGGTTCATGACTGAGTTAAAAATGTCAACTTTATTCTCCAGGTTTTTCTCCATCCACTCTACCCTTTCAGACTTTTCCAAAATCCAAGGTGGAGATAGTCTTGTAATCATAGGAGTTTTTTTCTGGAGCACTATTTTATTTTACTTATTATTTATTTATTTAATTTATTTTTTAAAACATCTTTATTGGAGTATAATTGCTTTACAATGGTGTGTTAGTTTCTGCTTTATAACAAAGTGAATCAGTTATACATATACATATGTCCCCATATCTCTTCCCTCTTGCGTCTCCCTCCCTCCCACACTCCCTATCCCACCCCTCTAGGTGGTCACAAAGCACCGAGCTGATCTCCCTGTGCTATGCGGCTGCTTCCCACTAGCTATCGATTTTACATTTGGTAGTGTATATATGTCCATGCCACTCTCTCACTTTATCCCAGCTTACCCTTCCCCCTCCCTGTGTCCTCAAGTCCATCCTCTAGTAGGTCTGCATCTTTATTCCCGTCTTGCCCCTAGGTTCTTCTGACCATTTTCTTTTTTTTTAAGATTCCATATATATGTGTTAGCATACGGTATTTGTTTTTCTCTTTCTGACTTACTTCACTCTGTATGACAGTCTCTAGGTCCATCCACCTCACTACAAATAACTCAGTTTCATTCCTTTTTATGGCTGAGTAATATTCCATTGTATATATGTGCCACATCTTCTTTATCCATTCATCTGTTGATGGACACTTAGGTTGCTTCCATGTCCTGGCAATTGTAAATAGAGCTGCAATGAACATTTTGGTACATGACTCTTTGTGAATTATGGTTTTCTCAGGGTATATGCCCAGTAGTGGGATTGCTGGGTTGTATGGTATTTCTATTTTTAGTTTTTTAAGGAACCCCCATACTGTTCTCCACAGTGGCTGTATTAATTTCCATTCCCACCAACAGTGCAAGAGGGTTCCCTTTTCTCCACACCCTCTCTGGAGCACCATTTTAGGCATCAGTTAGTACAAACTTATCATGGTACAAATAACAGGAAAACAGCCGTACTGGAGTAAAGCGACTTGCCTAAGATAAAAAAACAGAAACTAATTTGATTCATCTTTGTATCCTCATGCATAGCATAGGACCTCAGCAAAGAATAAGTGCTTGAGCAATATGTTTTGAACTAAATATTTTAAATCTTATTTTTCTAAATCTAAAGTCAGAGAAGTTTTCATTATGAAAGGCTGCATCTTGAAAGTTGGAAGGGAAGACACCCCTGAATGGCAATGTCAGTTTACTTCATGCTTTATATTATAGTCATCATCCATTGGCAAGGGTCACTAGAAATGAGTAGTGGCTATTTCTTCTGCATAAGTAGAACACACATAGACACACAAAAAGAGACCAGATAATTAATTACTTGAGAAGGTAGAAGTTTTGTTTGCTTGTTTGTTTTTTGTTTGTTTAATCAACCTACATTTATTGAGCATCCACTGTGTATCAAGCACTGCTTTAGGCAATTGGAATACAGCAGTGAACACGTCAGATAGAAATTCTTGCCCTCATGGAGCTCATACCTAGTAAGGAAAGACACTCAACCAAACAAATAAATTGTCACATAAATGTATGTTGAACAGTGGTTAATGCAATGGAGAAAATAGTTGAAATAGGAGTAAACAAAGTGTGAATTTGGGGAGAGGCTATGGTGGAAGAGGAGACAGGACTTGCCATTTTATTTTATTTATTTATTTATTATTTTTTTTTTTTTGCGGTACGCAGGCCTCTCACTGTTGTGGCCTCTCCCGTTGCGGAGCACGGGCTCCGGACGCGCAGGCTCAGTGGCCATGGCTCACGGGCCCAGCCGCTCTGCGGCATGTGGGATCTTCCCGGACCGGGGCACGAACCCGTGTCCCCTGCATCGGCAGGTGGATTCTCAACCACTGCGCCACCAGGGAAGCCCAGGACTTGCCATTTTAAATGGAGTGGCCCAGGAATGCCTCTCTAATATGATGACTTTGGGGATAGAGATGAAAACATTGAGGGAATGTAGACATTTGGGAGAAAAAGTTTCCATGTCAAGGTTAATGCATTCACCCTTGACTGAGGAAGGCTTTTGGACTTCTAGGAATAGAAAAAAAAAAAAAGTCAGCGTAACTGGAACAGAGTATGAGAGGATAGTATGTGGCGGTATGTGGTGAGGTCTTGTAAGTGTCCATAAGGTCTTTAGTTTTTACTGAGTGAAAGAGGAAACAACTGAACTGTTTTGAGCAGACAAACATCAAGATCTGAGTTAAATTTTTAAAGGACTGCTCTACTGATAATTGACTAAGGGGGATTGGGTCAGAAGCAGGGAGGCTATTCAGGGGTAATTGTTAAAGCGGCTGGATTATAGGAAGGAAAGGATCAGAGTCCAGGCATGGCTCAGTCAGAAGGCCAAAGCTTGGTGGGATGAACTGTGTTTATCAAAGTATTGGGAGGAAGCAATGGGTTGGTGGGATAACTTGTCGTATGCCTGCAGTTGAGCTTAGTGGAACCCAAGCGGATCTGGGGCTTAATTAAAACTAGAAGAACAAATGTTTGGATATTTATTATTAGCTTACAAGAAACTGAAATGTTTACATGGTCTTAAAACTACTGAGCTGTGAGCTCTATGAGAACGGTGCCACGATCATCACTTTTTTCTTCCCCTGCCTAGCACAATGGATTCCACATAAAAAGTGTTCAACAAATAATTGTGGAATGAATGTTTTCTGGAGAGAATAAGCATCCAGGGCTTCTAGCATTAAAAAGGCTCATGGTTTCCAAGTTAGATAAATGTAATTACTTGATTTGGTATACATCAAAGAGGCCCAAGACATGGTAGTGCTAGCACTTATGAAACTGGTAAGTCAGTATCATCTACTTCAAGATACAGGTTTTGAAAGAATGTTCTCAGACAAATTTTCAACCTATACGAAGAATTTAATATCAAACCCAATTTCTTGGTATTTCTTCAAGTCCTCCTATGCTTTCTACCCCCAGTACACACAAACTGCAATCACACTGGTTTCTTTGAAGTCAATGAAGATTGATATTTAGAGTTTTTCTCAAATATGTATATTGTTTATTGGGCTTTGGCTCTTTGATGGAATTTGGAAATAACATAATTTGTCTGTTGGTAAAAGGCCTCTCTGTCAGGCATGTCAGCATGTATATATCCAAAGCTGTGGTCTAATTCTCAAACGATTTTTGAATGGGGAGGGAAATACAGAACAATATAAAGTTTTCCCATCATTTAGTGGCAAATATGAATTATTACATAGGCCAGTTAGACTTAACAAGGAATTGTTACATGGTTAGTAACAAAGAACCATATAATTAGACCCAGAAATGTTTTAATCTACTAAGTTAGGAGGCACTACTAATAGATTCTGCAGTGACAAGCACATCCCGTTTCTCTAATGCAGTGGTTTTCTTACTTCAGTGTGCATCAAAATCACCTGGAGGGCTTGTTCAACACAACTTGCTGGGCCCTAGTCCCAATTTCTGATTTAGTAGCTGTGGGATGGGCCTGAGAATTTGCATTTTTAACAAGTTCACTGGTGATGCTGAGGCTGCTGATCCACTGCTCTAGTGTATCATCAATGTAGTTTCCAGCTGTCTAATTAGAGCCATAAGCAGTGTGCTGTTTGGGGGCACTTTCCATCTTAGTTAAGAAAGCATTAATGCTACAGGATATAAGGTTTGATGAAATGAAGATATGGAGGCATCATCATCAGCATATTGATGTAATTCTGATTCCAAATGTCTTTCAGTCTCCCTTGTGGCCTCACACACATGCTAAATAGGATGCTACTGACAAACTAGCACTGCTCAGCCATGGGTCCTTAGGGAAACCAGCCAGTCATTCAGCACTGTCCTCTAAGAAGATGAGGGAAAATCTGTTAATAATTCCCTCCAGAACTTTCTGCAAGCTTAAATAGGTGAGATTAAATTTCACAGGATAACAGAATCCCCAAAAATGTTGGTATTAAAAGTTGTTGACAGATCAGATAGAACTGCAAGAATGCTGTAGGCAGTTGGGAATCCCTAGAAGGAGGGATGAAGGTCAGGACTCAACAGAACCTCTTGAGTTGATAAATTTAAAGGATAAGGTTAGGGAAGGAATTTGTAGTTCTTATTAATTATTACTGAGAAGAATATGGTACAAAATTATTTTAATAGCATAGTCCCACACACAGAGAACATACCAAGAATCTATTGTTCACATAGTCAGTTTCCCAATGGCAGCAAAACATGACAGGTCTTTAATTCTGCTATATTTTAAATGGGCTCTCTATTTTACTCCTTAGCACCCCTTGGCTTCCCCCCTGTTTATTTGCCAAAATGGTAACTGATTTAACTTTGATAATGCCTGTTTCTATGTATTTTATCTATTCAGAACGTCAACTATTTTGATAATGCTACTTTATTATTTTTAATAATAAAATAACAGAACCAGATTGCCTGGTCTGTTAGTCAAAAATTTCTTCAACTGTTACTACAACTCTGAAATAACACATCTTAGTGTGAAAAAATGTACCTTTTAATTGAATCCTTCTGGTACCACACAGCATGCCCCATAATAGATCATTCATGTGGCATGATTTGCAGGTCTCCCCTCAGATATTTTTAATATCAAATGATCATGTTAAAGCTACATCCGTAGATACTTTCATCATCTAAATACGGCTAGGTAAACATGCATTTTCCTATCAGTAGCTAATGTTTTCTAGTTTTTTAGTTATGAGAGATATGACCGTGGGACTATTTTTAGAAAATAAACTTTATAAGCTGGCAAATTTAATTTTACTTAGTAAGCAGCTCTTCAATATTTGTCACCTGCACATCATTTCGGTTGACGTTCTCCACGGAAGGTGATCAAAGACCTGTTAGCATGGTTGGAGATATGAAGGTACCTGCAAACAAACACATACACACAATTGTCCCCAGGAACACAAAGTTAATTAATGGTAGTTAATGACTCCCTTGGTACTAAGATATTAAGTATGCCTTTAATAATTTATTATGATGTGGGAATGACATTCCAAGGATCTGTATGTGTTTACATTTTGAAAAGCCTGAAAATTCAGTGTAGTATGAGAGGTAGAATGGAACAGTCAAAAAGGAATTAACTAAAAGTTGAAGTACTTGGTTCTAGGTTATATATTCTAGTCTGATGTGCCCATCTGTAAAATAAGTGTTGTAACTATGCTTCTCAGAGTTTCTTCTATTTCCCCAAGTTCTGTATTTTGAACATTTAGAGAAAGATCTGTGAACGATATGGAATCTGGACAGGAAGGCTTTATCTCTCCATGGAATGAGAGCAACTCTGTACTGAAAATTTTAGCAATATCTATAAATATTACACTTGAAACGAGTTGCAATTAATGTTTCCTCAGTCAGTTGGTGAGGTAAAATCTGCTGCACTCAAGACATGGGTATCAAAGAAGCTGACAGGTGTGGTTGTCAGAATTCTGCACTACATGTGATAATTCAGATGGTGAGTGGAAAAAAAGGACTGTAAATAGGCCAGGAGCCAACAAATCCTGTGCCCATTCAAGATTATATATTCTAAATGCTTAATTATTTTAAAAAATCCCAAGGGTGTCTGCATTGTGTTGACTTAGGAATATCTGTAGAGCTAAAAACGATGTACCTTTTTTTACCAAGTTTCCAATGCACATATATATACTATATATATGAAAAAAATATATATACACACAGATTCATTAACAGTGAACATTTTAAACTGGTATCAAGTCACTATCAAATCTTATTAAATAATGATATTTTGTTATTACTCTATTAAACTTTATGTTGCTATTACTCTGTTAACTTTTATGTGAAATTTAGAAGCGCCTCTCTCATTAATAATATTCATCTCAGCTTTCCAATATCTTCTTTTCTTTTATATAAATTGAAAATATTAAAAATTAATTTGTATAATTTTTTAAACACACGTTCAACATGCACACAATTTAAAAGATAAAAATAAATGAAAACCACGCATGGATTAATGCAAAAACCAAAAAAAATTGTCATTCTTTTTAAAGTGATTTCTTTTCTCTTAAGAGGTGAGCTCATCCTTCAAGGTCTGCTCTAAATGTCATTTCCTCTTTGAAGGCTTCCTTAATCCCATTCTAATTAGCCTCTCCCTCCTGTGAGACCTTATAGCTCTTTATGCTTCCTATATTAGAGCACTTACCGCATAGGGTAGTTATTACTTTGTACTCATCCCACAAATTAAAGTGCAGTCTCCTTCAAATGGATTGGCTCATTCAAATTGGGTCTGACTGAAAGTATAGAATAGTGCTTGATCCAAGACAACAGATCAATGAAGCACGTTGAATAAAATATTTTAGGGACATTGAAAACCTTATAGGAAGACTTTAAATGAATATGAAATATTCAAAGTATATAATTTATATTTATGTATATACATATACCTCAAAATTACTTCTGATAGCTTTTAAATAAGTAGTTATTTTTATTTAATTATTTATATTTTAATTTAATTTTTTAATGTATTATATTACAATATCAACCTAGTATTAAAAGTAGATTGAAAAATGTTAATTGTTCCTGGTCTTCAGTCTCTTAAAAAATAGCTGAGAATTTTTTTAAAAAAAAGGAAAAAAAGAAATTCAACCAATCAATGTATGAAACCAAAGGAAAAATGAATAAAAAGTTGTAGAATCAGAGAGGATTAGTGAGTTGCATAAAACAGAGGATCCTGATTTGTACAGAATTTATATGAAGAGGCATTTCAAGATGGAAGAAGGTACTGCAAAAGCACCGAAGTTATGCAGAAGGTAATTGTGTGAGATACTCCAACATTAGCCAGGAATGCTTGACTGTAGCAAAATCTAAGATGAGGAACAAGAAGAGCTATAGTCAGATTTAAGAAAATGTTGTCAATCATAAGTGAGTAATGTTTAAAAATACCCTCTTCTTGTTAGAAAAGATGTATTTTATGATACCTGTGCAAAGGCATTTTAAGCCTATAAATTATGTAGGCATTGCATTTCTGGTTTGTGCAGCTCAATCATGACACAATATAGTTAAGAGGCAACTATATCAAATGTGTAGTACAGCTCTCATGTGAAGAAATGTTTCCTTCTGTTCAAGATTCTTCCATTTTAAAAGCTTAATATTAAAAGAAGCCAAATGCTTGTAACACCATAGGAGGTACTAAAAGAAGGAAACTCAACTTGTGGTTTCAGCAAACTCTTTCGCCCAAGAAAAGAATAATTGAAGAATTAGCTTGTAGGTTCCAGAGAGTGGTAAGCATATCAAAGTTGTTCTGCCTTCCACCACAGACTGTGAGTCTGTATAAACCAAAAAGTACAAAATACATTAGGAAGTATTTAGTAAATTAAAGATGAGATCAAGAGTGGATTGTCAGAGTTTACTGACTCTTTATCTTCCTTCATCTCCTTGGTAACCAAAATAACCAGAAGATTGGATTGTGAAATCAAACTCACATGAATTAGAGATATAACTTGCACCGAGCTTTATAAATAATTTCAAGGATATAAGTAAACATGAAGTGTGGGGTAAACAAGAGGAGGTGCAAGACCGCTAGTACAGTTCTCCAGGTCCCATCCTGCTGCATCAGGGTGTGCTTTTGTTCAGAATAATGTAGGGTCTCTAAGTAACATTTGTAGCTCCATCACTTACACGAAAAGAAGCTGTTTTAACTATAAAGCATCTCCAGTTTATACTCAGATAGTTACATAGTTTATTTGACTCTTTAGAGAGAGCCTTGCTGTATAAATCCATATTTCCCAGGTTTTGTTTACCATAGCAATCCTAGACTAGCAGGTATATCTTGCCAAAAGCTTTATGCAGATAAGGTCTCTCCCACTTTGCAAATGCTGGTAGTTTGTTTTCCATTAGCATTTTTACAAGGGGATTTAACCAGGTCACTTTTCTTTCTTTCTTGAGATTAACTTTCTTACCATCCTACATCTTCCCTTACCAAAGGAAGATAATCTATTCCATACCAGAATTTCTCAGTAACTAATTCCTACTCATCCTTCAAGATTATTTTATGCTGTATCTTTTCCAGGCTGACCTTTCTTGACCTGCACAACTGCTGTGTAAAATGCCCTTTTATCTGTCATTAGAACAGAAGGTGTTTATATATTATCACACAATATAATTGCAGATTTGTCTGCCTCTATGAGATTTTTGAAAGTAGGGATTATTTTATTAACTGCAGCACCTAGCACCATTTTTGTACATAATAAGTACTTAATAAATATATGGTAAATTTATAAATTAATTGGACTCATTATGTAGTATGAATAAATTTAACAGTGATGAAATAAAAGATAATATTGTCCAGGATTATCACTGGCCAAAGCAGACTACCAGACAATTTTGATTTGAAATACCATCTCTGAGGTCCTCATGTTCATACAGAATTGATAAATTGTTAAATGTCTAGCTATTAGAGGATAATCTTTACAAAGAATATAGTTTCTTCATATCGTTTCTCAAACCTTGGCAACTAGAGTTTAATGTATGCTAGTTTTGAATTCTGCTAATTATGGTTTATAACCTATGCTTACTTTGCCTATATGCAATCTAAAAATGAGTTGACATCATGCTTTTAATTATAGTAAATTAAGTTGTTTCATAATTTCCACAGTATGATGCCTGTAATATTAATCAGACCAAATCATCATATTACATAAAGTTAATCATTAAAATGATGATCATTATTGCATGTTATAGCATTCTATTTTTATTTCACTCTGCATCAACCACATATTATCCCTGAATATGGAGGTAAAAATCAAAGCTAAGAAGTGTTTTTTTTTTCACTTTCCTCATACAGTATGAAAAGAAAGTAGCAATTTGATTTACTGAACCTCAAAAATGGAACCTTATAGATGCTTTTGTCTTTTATTCCCTTGAGTAATTATTGGTGGAGAAAAAGACAAGAGATATTTGTATGTTTGCTTGATGTACCAGTTGTTCCTCATGAGAACAGGCTCCATCAAACAAGTAAATAAATATGTGTGCCATGAACAGAAGTGTCCATATACCAAACTCTGAGCTGCTGATTATTCATGATCGTTAACAAACATTAGGTATTAAAAGGCACTAACACTGACATCTGTGAACTAATTAGCCCAGAAGGCTGATTAATTTGAACAATAAAATATTAAGACCCACAGCATGAGGTTAGACCACTGGTCACTTTGGTCCATCATTTTCATATGGCAGTGTAACTGACAACTGAGGAGAAGTACCATTTGCTTTCTGATTTCAAACTCAAAACATAGGATGTTCTGGTCAGGTAGCATGTCTTTTGCATGCTCTGTGTTCCTTGCTTTGGGATGGATGTTTAGTAACTGTTGACTCCACATACTACTAATTGGTTTTCCTTTTGTTAGCTTGAATGTCCTCTGGGTTTTCATATTAGTCATTCATTTTGGTAAACAAAATGTTATTCAATGTCTACTGTGTGCCAGTTATTTTGATAGATACTGATACGGCTGAAATTCACTTGATAACCTTCCATGTGGCATATCAGCTGGAGTATATCCTGATTTGCCAGGCATCTGTCTGAATGTTCATTTGTTTGTGCTCATCATTTGTTAAATATTTGAATGTCACTCCTGGACACTGGGGATAGAAAGTTAGTAAGATATTCTTTCGGTACCTAAAGAGGTTTTTTTGAAGTTTACTGTCTAACAAATAAATGTATTTAAATTCTATTTTAATTTTCCACCTTTATATCTTGAGATGATATGTTTTATGTTTCTACTATTTGCTTTATGAAGTAGTACTTCTTTGTTCTAAACTTATCCTTCCTCTGGATTCAAGGAGTCTCCATTAACTAATTTACAATATTGGGTTCATAAGTCCATCACTTGGCTCCTGTATTTCATGATTATATAGTACCTCTAAACTTACTTAGACTAGGAAGCTTGGATTTCCTCTTCCCACTGAAGGCAGCCTTTATCCAGCCAACTCCTTACCTTTAATTTGCCTTTAGCTAGATCCTTTCCTGTTCTAATTCTCCTTGTTTTGAGAGTCAACAACTGGAACCATACAAAGTCTCATTATTTCAAATATACCACAATTTCTGCCTTTGAATAAAACTGAATACCACAGGATTTTGTTCTAGCCATATCAGGATTTTAGCTAAGCTTTGCCATCTCTTAATATACCTTTGGTTTCTCTGATCCTCAGTTTCTCTTCTGTAGGAAGGAAATAATACTTCTTCCCACAAAGTGTTGGTTGTGAGGCCAGCAAGCAGCAGAGTGCCAGAGGTCGGTTGATAAATCTGTAAATCATGATAATATCCAGGGTGTTATTGACTTTTTGAGCCACAACAGGGAGAAAAACTTGGTTTGAGGAAATACTTAAAAAATAACTAATATATAGGTGTCATATCTCCTGTGTGAAAATTAAAATGAGTTATGTATAAAGCACTTAAAGGATAGCTGCTATATAAGTATCTATTATTATTATTTTTGTCTTGTCAGACAGATTTCTTAAACAGTGAAAATAAATTCCTCTGTTGTCCACAAATAATGCAAAGGATATTTCACTTAACATATGGCTTCACTTACTTTCAATTCTCATTTTCCTAATATTCCCCTATTGACTAAGATATATCTTATTATCTCAGTTCTTTTTTCAATATAATATCAATACTTTCCAAATAATTACATATGTTCGTCATGTCTTTCTAGCTTTCCTTTAAAAGTTTTTTCCCATCTTTTATGTAAAATGAAAAATCTAGGTACCTAATAGCAAAATAGCAGGAAGGAGTGTGATTTGTGTCTGCTGCCCAATAGTCTAATCTTAAATGTTTGAGAAAGTAAATAACATTGCAAGTTTCAAAAGCAGAATTTTAGGGCTTCCGTGGTGGCGCAGTGGTTGAGAGTCCTCCTGCCGATGCAGGGAACACGGCGTTCGTGCCCCGGTCCGGGAGGATCCCACATGCCACGGAGCGGCTGGGCCCGTGAGCCATGGCTGCTGAGCCTGCGCGTCCGGAGCCTGTGCTCCGCAACGGGAGAGGCCACGACAGTGAGAGGTCCGCGTACCGCAAAAAAAAAAAAAGCAGAATTTTAGAATAGTCTTTTTGGGGGCCAATGTATATACCTTCTGACTTCCGTGCACTGTCAGATAGCTGGCATGAATACTAAATATTTGGTATCAACCCTGGCATATATGGAAAATTATGATATGAGCTAAGGATACATTAACATATGGTTTCTTCATGTTCATAACTCTACGTAGGTTTTAGAATATAGGTTTTAGTCAAAAGCCATGGTAAGAGTACTACTAAAGCATGTTCAAGCATAAATCATTGGTAACCTTATTTTAAATTCTTAAAAGTTTTGATTTGTTTGCAGTGTTCAATTTTTGTTTCTAAATTAAATGCCAGATTTGGCAAAAAGTATGTGAGATTATCTACATATAATAATATATACTGTCTAAGTATTCATAGTTAAGAAGAGTAGAATGGGACAAAACAGACCCTAAATCAGTCTGAGACATGCTCTCAATATGTGTACAGCCAAGTTCAGGGTTTTATTTCTGCCCTCCACAGAGAGGAGTACTATTATAAATACACATCATGTATTGATTTATTCAAAGCATAAACATTTGGCATTGTTATCCAGTCAAGTTTGGCATTATCATTAAAATTTAGCATCACTTGACATTTTTGAACCACAATAACTGGTTTATATTGAGCTATAAGGCACTGCATTATGCAAATGGGACAAAAGTGATACAGAAAACATATCATGGTATGTTTTATTTATTTTTTAATTTGAGGTATTTAAGGAATATTTTGCTTTCCAGACATTGCACATTTTTATTTTGTAGAAATTTAAAGAGTAGTCCAAGTTTCTTGGGCCTTTCCTTTTTTTAACCTTTGTTGTTGGGCTACCTTTCTATTGGAGTCATAATCCTATTGCTAAGTGACACTAAATAGATTGAAGAATGATTTGGGGAAAAAGTGAATTCAGAAAATGACGGCTACAAATAAATTGCATTTATTTTCACCTTCTACATGTTAAGTTCTGCTTTAGGTGTTTTACATTTCTGAATTGCCTTAAACAACACCACATACCAATTAGTTAGGTATTGTTATCCCCTTTTTATATATAAGGAACTTGAAGGTCAAAGACATTCAGCAACTATCCCAAATAAGCAGTGGAAGTGGGTTTCAAAACTGATTCAGTTCCACTTACTTCTGTTTTCCTTCTAAACCATGAGCAGTTTGAGATCCACTGTTCTGTGTACTTACCACCCACACTACCCACTTATGTAGTACTTTTGCTATTGCTAACCTCTTAATTTTATAATGCAAAGTAAAATATTGTGTGATAATAGTTTAGGTAGTCCAATTTTTAAGCCATTAAAACCAGTATTCAAAACATATCCTAAGTAAGATGTAGATTGAAATAGCTTCATGCCAATATTTGGTAATATATTGCATTTCTCAAATTAAAAAAACCAAATTATCAGCCCTTGAAAGAGTCATTTTAGATTTTTTTTCTAATTACCCCCACACTGTTATTTTAATGTACTAGATATTCTGTATATCTGTTTATAAGCTATGGCCCTATGCTTTATGTTATCTAAGAATTTTTCTTCCCCAAGAATCAATTTTGCTCCCTTATGGGCAATATTAGTCTCATGGAGAATACATGGTATAGATCTGTTGAGTTCAGAGACAGCTATAATCTACAATGACAGTAGTTCACAAAGTGTCACTTCTGTTCCAGCAGCAAAGCATCACCTAGGAATTTGTTAGAAATGCGCATCCTCAGGACTCATCCAGTCCTATAGAACTAGGAACCTTGGGGGTGGGCCTATGCAGTGTTTTAACAAGCCCTCTAAGGTGATTCTGATGCACTGTAAAGTTTGGAACCGCTAGTTACCGATAGAGCACTGAGAGATGGGTCCATGGCTTCAGAACAACGTTGAGCAAGTTACTCTATGTCTCAGTTTTTTCATCTTGATGTAGCCCAGATAATTCCTGGTTTGAAGCCTTACACACACAACTTTCTCAGCCTCACTTGTCAACTGAGAATCTACCTGTCTTCCATGGGGTAGGGAAAGAATAAGACTCAACACCCTCTCAACCTCTTTAGTGGGATGTTTTTATATCTTTTGGAAAAGACTACTCAACATACTGGTTAGGATCACATTAACAAATGCCTGTATTTCCTCCAAAACAGTAAGTGGAATAAATAAATATCAACATTCTGTCTTAATAGAAATCCCTTTATGGACACGAAAACAAACAAAAACTAGGGTGCCTAATTTTATGGCACAATAAATTATGTGAGATATGTGGAATAACTGGGAATTTGTCAAGAGGAGCATGCTTGTTTCCTGAAATTTTCGTGTATATTTTTACACGAAAAGTAAAAATAAATCTTATTTATTTCTTGGTTCTACAGAATTCCTCTAATCTATTTTCCTACCTACCATTCTAATCACTTACTTCCAGAGACTGGCTCACCCACTTTATTGACTTTTTTCCAGCTTAGGTATATACAGTCTGGTAATAATAATAAGAATTTATTTTCATATAGTGCAGAATTAAAAAGAGAACTTAACCTACAGAAATGAAAGCATAAGGAGACCAGGCTACTATAGTGAGAAACGTCACACATCACCAACCGTAGGGCATATGCACAACCTAAAACTTGAGAAGCATCTTGTGATGCCATGATCTATAAAATTCCACATGACAACTTCAGTCCAAGACTCTCCTGAGTCAGTGATTTATAAAATGTGAATAGCTGATAACTGAATCTCAGCTTTGGTGAAAGAAAAAACTTCATGTTTATTTAAACATTATAAGCTTTAGCATGTATAATTGAATTAAAAATCAAATATTAAATAAAGAAGAAACATTTTCGAGTTTTCCTCTATTCTGTTTCATTTTAGATGGAGCTTGCGAAGGAAGAAAAATGTGAATTTTTGCCTTTCCTGTCCCCACGGAAGGTTATCGTAAAAGGCGGGAGAATTGTTGCTGTGCAGTTTGTTCGGACAGAGCAAGATGAAACTGGAAACTGGAATGAAGATGAAGATCAGATAGTCCATCTGAAAGCCGATGTGGTCATCAGTGCCTTTGGCTCAGTTCTGAGTGATCCTAAAGGTAGAGTGTTCGGGAGCTGAAATGTGTTATGAATTGTCTGTTATTTTACTGCCATAATGGTTTCCAGCTTTCAGGGAATTGTTTTTCACTTGAACATTCATTTCCTTCTTCTAGTATGGAATGCAAGAAATCTTGATTTATAAGATGTAGAAATGGTATTTAATGTTTACAGAGAATTATTTTTAAAGTAGTGGGAATTGAAAAGAACATTAATCTTTCTTTTAAGCTTATAATCAAAATACATGTTCTACTTTGTAATAATTTTTGCCTTGTTTCCTCTATAAGAATAGCTTTTTCTTCAATTAGACCTAGAGTAAGAAAATGTGACAGATAAGTTGTAAGAGCCAATCTTCAATGATTCAAGCAAATTAGGATCTAATGAATAGTCAAAAATAGAATTCATGTTGACTACTATCTTCATGCCAAATCATCACTAGAGACATCAAAATTATCAAATTAGGAAGTTTGAACTCCTGTCATTTCATTTAAATGGCATAAATGGACATGCTAAGAAAGAACAAAATGCTTAAAAAAAGACAATGAGAAAAGGAAATGTTTTATGTAGCATTCCAAATGAATAATAAGTCAACCAACTAAGACTATTTTGTGTTAAGTTTTCCCCACACACAGTGTTTCTGTGGACCATTGTATATAAAGCTTAGGTACCTCCCCATGCCTTCATTTTGCAAATCTTTTACCTTTTACTACACGCTGTCAAAATGACAATTAACTACTTTATTAAATAAAAGGAAAATAAAAGAAAGTTTCTCTCGGTCAGAGATTCATTAAGAAAAACAGTAACCAAAAAAAGAAAAAATCTAAACCTGACGATTCCTATAACTTTCTACTATATCTATGCTAAAATTACATTTTGTGTCTGAAATAGAAAGAGATATATGCTTGGAAATGTGCATATTTCTGCAACAGATAAGTGAAAATTTTAACCACTCATCAAGATATTTTATCTGCAGGACATCAAACGTCTTGGTATTTGGAAACATGCAGATGTTTAATGTCATCAAGAGAAATGTTTTTGAATAGCTGGATGATGGCCTGAATTTGTCTCTTTTCATCTAGACGTTTATGTGATATGTAGACATAGTCACAGTGTGGTTTGTTATTTGTTGATGAGTTCAGCAAGGAAAGAAAGAACAACGTATAAATTGCATTCTATTATCTAAAAAAATCATACTGTTCTGACTGCTCTGCATATGACCAAAAATTGAGTAAAAAGTTGAATCATATTTAACTTGCAATTCTGTTATTTGCCTATCAAAAAATAATTTATTTTACCATCTAAATTTATGTTCCACAACTGACAACTCTAATATTAAGAAAAATATATCTTTTCCTAAGCAAACTTAAAGTAGATGTGACTTAGAAGATCATAGAAAACAGCTTTCCAAAGCTTATGTTCCTGTGTGTGTAAAAGATTTAACTTAGTATTTAAAATATGAAGTAGGAGAAAAGAGAATTTGATTTATTTGTGCTTATTTGACGAAGTCATTTAAGAATTTATTTGTGTATTTTATTCCAAAATTCACTTGTGTTTGTTTCTTCCAGTGCTCTACATGTGTTACCCCTTATATATTAGAGAAATCAAGGAAAAGTGGTTCTTCACTTTCCTTTCTTCCCCCCTCCTGCTGACTTGAAAAACAAACTGCTTGGGAAATTTTTCCTCAAATAGAATTACTTGCTTTATGAGGGCCCTTCAATATTGACATTAATAAGAGCTACTTTCAAGTTAGAGGGGAGCTGGAAGAGTTGGAATATTAAATAGCATTCATGCCTCTATTGCTTTCTAAATATACTCAATATTGTTTTTTGAATGGAAAGCATTTAAAAAATAGTAGAGAGAATCGTTATTTGTTAGAAGTTGATCAAGAAGATCTTATCTAAATGGTATTTAAAATCTTAAAATAATAATTTCAAAGAAAACTTTCATGTGCACATGTATCAGGTATAGTGAAAATCAGTTTATAGGAAGCAATTTGTCCATTTGGCTAAGAAGAGAAGATATTCATGTCTCCCTCCTCTACCCTGAGTTTTATCCCATCTTGATACCCGTGTGATGTGATTTATGTGTGGTACCTTTGTGATTACTACATATGTGGTATGATATATTTTAATATATTTACTTATAATCTCTTTCCTTAAACATCAACCTGCTTTTCTACCCTTCTTCTCCTGTCCTTCCCAACCTCACTTTGCACAGGCTCCAGTGAACTTCATGCCAAACTCAGTGACATCTTTTCAGTCCATATTCTATTTTCTGCATTTGACAGTGTTAAATATTTCTTTCTGTTTGAAAAACTCTCTTCCGAGTCACTTAACCTTTCTGAGCCTCAGCTTTCTTCCTCTATAAAAAAAAATGATAATAATATATACTCTTCCTACCTCTCAGGACTGTTGTCAGAATTAAAATGAAATAATGGGAAAGTGCTTTGGAAATGAAACACATTATTATTGTTTATGACACTCCATTTTCTTTTTTTTAAAAAAAGATTATGTATTTTATTTATTTATTTTTGGCTGTCTTGGGTCTTTGTTGCCGCAAAGGGGCTTTCTCTAGTGGCGGTGAGCGGGGGCTACTCTTCATTGCGGTGCTCGGGCTTCTCATTACGGTGGCTTCTCTTGTTGCGGAGCATGGGCTCTAGACGCACGAGCTTCAGTAGTTGCAGCACACGGGCTCGGTGGTTGTGGCTCGCAGGGTTAGTTGCTCCATGGCATGTGGGATCTTCACGGAACAGGGCTCGAACCCATGTCCCCTGCATTGGCAGGTGGATTCTTAACCACTGTGCCACCAGGGAAGTCCAACACTCCATTTTCTTGCTTTTTCTTTTAACTATTCCTTTCCTACTGTCACTGACTGCTTTTCTTCCTCTAGCTTTCCAAAGTTCAGACTTTGCCCATTTCTCTTCTTAATGTATTTATTCCTTCACTGACCTGATTCATTCATTCATTCATTTATTCACACATGCATTAATTCCTGTAAGAAATATTTAATGAACAACTTCTATGTGCCAAGTAATAGCTAAATTACAGTAGGCACTATTGCACTTCTGTGTAAAATGACTCTGCAGTCTCTTTCTCCACTCTCTGTGTCTCAGAAGACATTTCATCATATATTTATGCCCATGCATGTAACAATGATTTAGTGAGTTTCTAGAGAATGCCAGGTACCAAATTGTATTCTGGAGAGTACAAAGATGAATGATGCATTCCTTATACTTAGAAACCTCACAAACTGGTGGTTGGAGGCAGACCTGCAAACAAATAGTTGTTTTATCAAGTCAAGAATACATTTAGAGAGATATGCTCAGAGTAAGGAAGGATCACCTCATCAGGTTTCCTTAAGGCAGATTTCTTCTCAAGTTCGCTATCATACCATAGTTCTCCTATCACTAAAGTCCAAAAATGGTGTCCCAGATTCAGATATCTAATTCCAGTTTTACTTTTCATTAAATTCAACAATTTTACCCTACACAATAGGATGAAGCTCCTACGCCTTAGTACTTGAGAACTTCAGGAAATGATTTTATGTATACTACGTGCCTGACTTTATGTTCCACTGTTCCCTCTTGAACTGTTCCTCCCAGTATCTAATACAGGGTGGATTCCAAAGCGGTTAATTTAGAAAGTCCTTGGTGAATGCATTATGTAAATATATGCTGAAGAATTCAAGGAATGAAATAAACTTGACAGAGTACATGTAAAGTACAGTGATAATTTATACTCTCAGCATTGTCTGATTACAATAATATTTTAAATGAAAATAGTAGTGAAATGAAATTGTAGTGTCTCAATTATATCAATCATAGGTATTTGTAAAGGTAAACTAAGTTGGGAATTTGCAGAAAATTAAATTTTTAATCTCATTTTTTTCTGATATACTGCATCACTTTTGCAAGTCCCTTAATTTGTGTGTTTCGCAAAGGAGAATATAAAATAACTTTATTTAGTATTAAGCACCCAATATATCTGTAATAAATATTTCATGTCAGAAAAACAGTAAGTGCCTCAATAGCTTAAAGAAAAGATAAGTACGTCAAATTTATAAAACAAATTTGTATAATATCCTTGGATTACAGTTGCTAATTATTTCATTGTTCCTAAGGCTTGTAACAATTATAAGTAATCATCATTATTTTATTTAATTCTATTTTATTTCTCTGTTTTTTGGAGTGTAGTAGTAAGTGGGAAATAAGAACAAAAGACTCTGTATTCCACATCCCTGTGCATGGAATATATGTGTGCTTATTATGAGCAAAATTTAATTGAATCCTTCATTAACTACTGACCAAATTCTAAAGGCAGTGTGGTGTCCAATTTCTAATTTGATTGGTATGATAAAGTCTTAGTCTTATTTAATATCTTTCCTATGAAAAACTGAGAGTGGTTCCACATTTTCAAAATTCTCATCCATTTTCTCTAAGTATGTAAGATTCCAAATCACCTGAAATTTGGATTTTAGTATTGAAGACTGATTTTAAAGGCTGTCAGTAAATTAAGCACAAGCTACCTTTAACTGGCATTTCTACTCCACAAATGTTGCCCTTCACTGGAAATTTTAAAACATTTATTTATTTATTTTAAAAGTATGTATTTCATAATATAGGAAGTCTCCTCTTCTATTAAACACCAATGTCAGTGTTTATGGAATTGAATTTTCCCTCTTTTTGTTTGTTTGGACAATGTCAAGTTTGAGAGACTTTTTCCTTATTTTATTCCCTTCTCTTTCTGCTTTGAACCAAACTGCCAGTTGTGAAAGCGTGCATATCTTCACTGTTGGTTTGGAATTGATAAGGAGAATGCATTACCATTTTCACTGAACTCACAGTTTCATTTTTCCAGTGGAGGTGATAACAGTCGCCTTGTCCTCACATTCCTAGATCTAGTTGACACAGTTTTATGTGTCTTTGACTATGCTTTCAGACAACTGAAGGAAGGCACTTTAGCCATGACCTCTGTGCCTCTTTCATGCACCACACCACGTCATCCTCTCATTCTTTTGAAGTGTCCACTGTGAAAAGAGCTATGTGTTTTCATCTTCCAGAACCTATTATAATTTATCTTCCAATTAGATTGTAAACCCCAAAAAGGCATAGACTGTACCTTTATAGTAAGTGGTAGTCCCAACAGTGGCCAACATATTATTATACCCATAATAGATGCACAATATATATTTGTGCATTTGACTTGACTTGATTCACGTTAAGATATAATTTTATTACACCTAGTTGTTATTTTTTCCTATTGTGGGGTCAGTTTGGTTTACTTTTCTTAGAAAGCACAAATGTTAGACAAGCAGTTCTGTTTTTCTATTGCTATTTTCCCCTGTTTTGGCATAAATTGTTGTACTCTTTATAATCCAATAAATAGGACACTAATTAGAGTCCCTCTGGTAGAGCAGCTTAGAGCAGGGGCTCTGGAGCCAGGCTGCCCCGCTGGAAATCTGGCTCCCTTAGTCTCTTCATACTTTGTGGTCTTGTGGTCTCGATATTTTAAGAGGGAAGGTTATAGCATCTACCTTCTAGAGTTATTTTAACAATAAATAAATTAATAATATATGTAAAGCACTTAGATATATGTCTAGCACATAGTGAGCATCTCTTAACATTTTGGATATTATGCTTGTGTAACAAAATCATATTTTAATAATTAAATTGAGTTATATTACACCCTTATGACATTATGAAAGTTGTCTAGGCATAAAAGCATTTGAAAATTAGGACTTCATTTGGGGCCCTGCAGGCTTCATCCACATGTCTTTATAAAATAAGTGAAGCAGATGCTCTTACAATTTATGATTTTTTAAATGAGAAGATATTTCCTACATTTGGTTATTTTTATTTACAGAAAAAAGATTACACAGCTTGTAACTGTATCATATGTTTTAAAAATGTGCTATTATCAATTCTGATGATTTTCATACCATTGAGAGGAATTTTCTTTCAACTAATTGTTAGTAGTTAGAAAACTCCATTTTATGTTTTCATAAATCAAGTATATAAAGAGCAGAGGATATTTTTAATATCTTTGTTTTTTCCTCTTAAACATGGTAAAACTGGGCCAAATTTTTGGTTTGTTTGCTCACTTTTATCTTAAGATGGAAAGAGAAGCACTTTAGAGGATACTAAGCTTGAGCTCTTAAGCATTTGAAAATTATGGTATGAGATAACTAAGATTAAAAACCTTTGTTTTTTGGAAGGAAAGATAGGATGAATGATGTGTAAAACTGACTCAGGATAATGCTTCACAGCACTGCTCAGGAGAGCAAATCACAAGGTGACTGAATTCTCTGGGCATAGCAGGGAAGGCATAGCTTTTCTTCTAGGAAAGGAGTTTATACACTTCACCCAGTGCCTACATTTTCTTCCTGCTTATCTTACTAGAGACAAGGAAACATGAAGCCCAGTTCTTTCTGAAGATTTAAGGAAACCCTCAGAAAGCAACTTCCTTCATAGCATTAGTTGCAATTAGTTCCATAAGGGAGTGAGATGTTTTTTTGCGGGGGAGGGGGACGATGGTGGAGAGGCTTTAAAATTGCTTACCAGTTCCCTCAGAAAATTATTTCAAAACCTCATGGGGTAGATAAAATGTTCTGCCAGTACTAGCTTCAAGTGTAGTTTGATTCACTTGCCTCCTACCCTGAGAAAAGATGCAGGCCATGGGTTAGTTTGCCTTGTTCTGGCCTAAGCCAGAGCTAGAAATTGCTATGTAGGCAAGAAATGGTGTGCACTAGATGAGTCAAGTGCCCAATAATAATAGTTACCTATGCTTGAAAGGACATGGCATCAGTATGTTTGATTTGTTTTTTTCCTTATTAAAATGTTACTTATATGCTACTTCTCTAATGGAAGTGGGAACACTGAGGCATTTTAATAACCCCTTTTTTTTTAACCAATATGTTTCATTTTTCAAACAATAAAGTATGTCCTTCAGAAGCCACTCATGGCACTTAGAGATTCAGCAAACTTTTCTTTGAACAATTGTCCACTCTTTGTGGCCTTCAGCTTTCATCATTCCTCTTCTGCCTTACCAAAAATAAAGAGGAAGGGGAAGGAGTGGAGTACCAAGTTGAAAATTTGTCATAATTGGTCAGATTATCCCTGCTGCATGCATTTTTATAAACAAAAATGTTTACAATATAGTTTCAAAGAACAGGTTAAGGAATACTGCACTTTATTGATAGATCGGAGAACTTTTTAACTCATGGCACAAATGTTAGAGGCAGGGCCTCACTAATGATTAATACAACTAAGAATGGATGAGAAAGAACTGAAAAATAAAGTTGTCAGTCCAATGTAACTTAGGGATATGTTACAATGCAGTAACTTGTGTAGAAGTTTTCCTTACATACATTTCCAAACGTGCTGGAAGGGATTTAAGAGATAATGTATTCTAGACTCCTAATTTCACAGATTTATTTGTTTAGCTAATGACTTCTGATGGCCTGCTATTCCAGGCCCTGGGCTGTATTCTGGGGATAAAGTGTGGAAAAGGTGAATGCAAACTTTGCCTCCAGGAATGCAGTTTAATAAATTGTGCCGGGAGGAGTTTAGAGTCCTAGGGAAGCGCAAAACATAGTCTGAAGGTTCAGAGAAACTTCCTAGAGGAAGTGGGTTGTAAATTGAAGGCTGAGTGATGTGTAGGAGTTTCCAGGTGGAATGGGGGTGGAAGGGAGGGAGCCACGGGGAGATTATGCAACTTGCTCAACACCATACTGTTAGATTAAGTAGTCATTTTACAGTCATTTTTAAAAGCTATATTAAAAAAAACCAGCATGTCTTTAGAAAGTTGTCATCAGCCTACTTATTTCATGCATGTTCTCATCTTTATAAATGAAGGTCTGAATTTTGCATTTTTATTTCTAAAATTGAACTTTTAATTTTATGATTTTTACTATTCATTCTCTCATTATTTTTCATGCAATGAACATTTTATAATATCCAAATATGTTATAGGCCCTGTCCAGGCACTAAGAATACAAGCATGAGTAAAAGAGAGTCTTTGCCTCCCAGGGACTCATAGGCTAATGAGAGAAACAGGCATGTAAATACATAAATTGTAACATAATGTGCTAATTTGAGATGATAATTGGACTGGGTTTTAGGGCTTGAGTAGGAGTTTCTCTGTTAGAGGGAATATTCATACACAAAGTACAAGCTGATGAATGGCCTCAGGTGACCAGACAATAGTGAGAAAGTTTGTTTAGCTGGAGCAGATGCCGTATGGTAAGATAAGGTGGGAAGTGGGTAGGGGTAAGATGGCAGGAAATTTGGCTACAAATATATGTGGAGTTAAGAGACTTATATGCTAAGCCAGGGGTTTTGAATTTTATCCTATAGACACCCAGGTGAAAATGAGGGGGTTTAAATATGGGAGAGACCTTTATGTTAATGAGGTAACTCTGGTAGGTGATGGATCTCCCATCTCTCTGCTTAGGTTTGCAGCATTTGTAATATTCTTCAAATAGTTGGGAGTTAGAAACCATGAAGTCACCTTTGAGGTGGTTCATATCAGAAGACAAGTGTGTTTCCTAGTACTGGATGCCTGAAATAAGCAAAGTTACTCACCAGTCACAGGTAAGATCCAACAATTGCAGGTCCCCTGTTGGGAAGCTGCAGCAGTAAGATTTTCAGTGTTCAGGGAGGGAGACAACCTGTGCTCAACTGGGCAGCTGCCAAGCTATAGGCTTGACAAGGGTGTGTCATGCATGCCTAATTTCTTCTTCCAGATCCACTAATTATAATTACTGAATTCAGCTTTTCTAAGAGAGGTAAGATACAGAGAGACACCACGAGTGTTATACCAATAATTGTTTCCCCACATGGAAGGGAGCATCAGGAGTATGGAATAAGCATGTTGCTCCAAGGTGGCCTGGGATTAAGACAGAATAGTATCGATCAAACCAGTTAAAAGACTTGTTGTCAGTTTGCGTGGCTACTAATTAAGGCCCAGATTAAATTAAAGGACATAGAACTGCAGAAGAACATTCAGAACCCAGACATATTTTTTACGTAGACGGTCAGGGTTTGGTCATCTGATAAAGGGGTGGAATATGGAGTATCTAGCATGGGAATCTGATCAGATGTCCATAATGCCTACAGAACTCACAAATGCAGCAGACAGAACAGATCTGAGGGAAATGGTGATGTGTGTCATTTGGATTTGCTAATCCATTCAACAACTGGAAATAGGACTAGAACTAAGAACATTCTGATTGAAAAGAGACATTAAGAATCATTATCTATCATTTGTCTGTCTTTTCACTGTCATAACCTAGTGCCCAGAACAGTGGTTATTCATTGATTGAATTAATGAATAAAAGCTGTTATAACTTGTACTTTAGATAACAACTTCTTAAAAGTATGATGAAAGAGGACATGTGGTATTTGGAAATCCAGAAGGATCTCACCTACCATATTATGAAAAGGAAAAAAATCAGCTTTTGTTATTGCTGCTTTTTAGGTGGTAAATATCGTTGGAGGACATGGCATCAAGACAGTTTTAATCCATGGTTCTGTACCTTCCCCCTTTCACTAATGCAGTTGGTTCCTGATGCTACCGTTTCATTTCATAATGCCTGAGTAATAAAAGATTGATATATCCTTTGTATCGTTGGCCCAGTGATGAGAATGAATCCTTTTCTAGTCCTCCCTGTACATTTTAACTGTATTTTAGGCAAGAAGTATTCTCAGGAAACCAACAGTAAAACTGTACATATTTTCTTAAAAATTGTCCTGATTATCAGATTTTTTTCTGGCTGAAAGATTTATTGTCTTTCTATTATAGAATACACTGTGCAGAGTGAGGATAAAGTGGTAGGATTTAAAGCAAGTACTGGCATTTCTGCAGAGTAACCATCCAAAATAATGGAATCTTTGCACAGTTTTTCTTTGGAATTATTTTAAAGGGTTGAAGGTGATGAGGAGGGAGGTGAAACTGATAACAGTGTTGAAAGTGACTTGGACTCAACATCACATCACTTACAACTGCCTTAGACATCCGTTTGAAGCACAACATGATATTTCTGTAATTATTTTACTTCCCTCTAATAACTGCATAGGAATAGGTTTGTTTCCCCAGTGAATAGCTCTGTTCAGAGCCTTCCCTTATCTTTGTTTTCCAGGTTTCACTAGTGGTTGATATCATATGCATTCTCACAGGGAGACAGTGGATAAATCAGTACTTTTCCGTCAAATCAAAGATTACATACAAGAAGTAGAGCAGTGGCATGTAACAAGTTTTGCTGGGGAAAGAAGGTAGAAAATGGACAAAATAACATAATTGTTTCAGAGAACAGAAATCTTAAACCGTAGGAAAATGTTATTCAGCATAGAGTGAGCGTAATACGTGTCCAGAGCTTTGTTTACCATAGCCTATTATATTTGTCTTTTAAATACTAGTTAGCTTATGGTATACTAAAGGTTTATTCTGAAACCAAATATTCTTGTGAAGTGTTAAACTACAGTAAGCTGCTGCTGTGAGATGTAAAATCGAGATGTAAAATTTAGTGAAATTATAAATTTAGTAATGATGTAGATTTTATACTCATGTTCTTAGTAATATGTATTTGGTATTACAGATTAGTTTTGTTAATTACTTTGCATTTGTATTCTTGGCTCAAATCACAAAATAAGAATAACAGTATACCTATTTAAAATAGTCTTTTGTTAAATTAGATATTGACCTACATACATGTAAGTTGTAATTTCATCAGTTGGAAAATTACATTGGATCATATTTAATAGATAGCCCCCCAGTATGGAAGCTACCCAATTCAAATGTAATATTCGCATGTGATTTATTAGGTGTCCCGAATGTGCTGGCATTGCTGGAGGAGAAAGCCAGCACTTACTTGAACATACATTCAGAGGTCTCACCTAAGCTTTATATGTTCTAATGCTATCCAGTGCCAACCTTTTTTCCATGCTAGCCATTCTTATAATATTTTGTAATTATGAAGCTTTTCAAATGTTTTCAAAGGACTTTCATTTACACAACCATTTTTTCCATACAAGTGCATGAAAGAGTGTCAAGCATATTATGTTCAGTGAACATCCAATGATTTTCCAAGACCTCTGAAAAGCATATTGACAATTCACTTTGTTTAACATGGCCCAGTGTTTTCCCTGTATTTTCACACTGCTGCCAAATGAGCTACTACATCACCAGTATCATTGTATTACTCTCCTAGTTTAGAATCTAAAATTATTCTCCCCTGACGGTGAGATTGAAACAAAATGCTTCAATTTAATTTTAACACCCTTCTAATCTGCCCTCCTACATACTTGTGGGACCTTATTTCCCATTCTTTCATTCTATATTTATTGAGTTTACAAGATTCTGGGTTAGGTTCTCCTGGGTTCACACACACACACACAATACATTGTCCCTGTCTACAGGAGCTTGCAGTCTAATAGAGAGGGAAAAATGCAAAATGCCATTAGGTAGACTCAAGGAGAAATAGGTAAACTGCTAGCATAACACACAGGGTGGAGAGATGACTTCCAGTTGTAAGCATCAAAGAAGTTTGTATGGAGGCATGGCATTGGTAATAGAGATGAAGACTGGACAGGAATTAGGAGGCTAGAGACGGGAAAGCACATTTCATCACAGTGAACAGGCTAGATACATACAAGGGGTAATTCCTTTGGCTAGATCATAGTGCACACACAAGAAATAGTAAAGGTGGAGAAATGTATCATTGCTAATTCACAAAATGTTTTAGTGTTAGGCTAAAGTATCTGAATTTTCTTCTAAAGTTGGTGGGTACCTGAAATCTAAAGGGCCATGTCAATAAAATATGTTCCCCTCACACATAGAGGGAAACATAATTAATTTTGTGTCTCCTTTTTGACTCCTTCTCTTCTCCTATTTCAACCTATACACCTTATATACTCTAAATTATGTTGACAGTACGACTGCAGGGTAATTTATTCATATTTTAACCCAAAGTACCCAGCACAGTCTCAAGGGTTCACCGAATGAATGGCTAAATGGATGAATGAAGAGATGGGTAAATGTTGGGATGAATAGAATGAAATGATTGCTTTATTCTAAATACTGCTACAGAAAATTCACAGTAAAGATAAAAGCCTATGAAAGCAATGTTTTTGTAAAGTATCACATGAAGACCAGCAAGTCCTCCTTCTGTTGAGGGAATGGTCAGATGCTTGATACTTTCACTTGCATTGAAAATAGTAGCTTCCTCCCTGGTCACCCTGCATTTACTCTTGCTTCCTTATAATCCTACCAGAATCAGCTTTATAAAGAGGAATTACATCATTTAATTCCCCTGTTCCAAACCCTCCAGTGGTTTCCTACATTATTTAGAATAAAATTCTTCCCACAGCTTATGAAGCCCTCCTTGATCAGGCCTCTGCCTATCTCTAGGCCCCCTCCCCTCTTCTCTTGCTTGCTTTCTTCCACGCACATAAAGCCTCGCTTCTACTCTTCAAGTGCATCAACTTCAGCTCATTCTAACTCCTCTGTAACAGTTCCCTCTGCCTGGAATGATCTGCCTCAAGGTCTTCACATTGCTGGCTCATTCTTATCCTTTGTTTTAGTTCAGATGTCATCTCATCAAAGAGCCCTCTGTGCCCCTCCATCCCCACCATGATCTTCCATTTCTCAGCCCCCTCACCTCATAACACTCTCATTGATATATCTCTCTTCATAGCCATTTTCACTATCATATAGTTCACTTACTTGTTTACCTTTTATGTTTAATCTTCTGCCAACTGAAATGTACATCCCACAAGGACAGTTCCCTTATCTGTGGTTTACTACAGTGCCTACAGCTGGATTTAGTACACAGCAGACAATATTTGCTAATTGAATGAACCAATGCAAGCTAGTGCCATATTTTTTTCCTATGCAATCATTACTAAAGTCCCAGAAGAACATCCTGTATGCACCACCTTGCTGTCTGTGCCAGATCCTTTCTCCTTAACCCCTTTTATTCTGCCTTTTGCCTTCATCATTTACCTACACATGTCATCTTTTTACTGCTCATTGAACTCCAGATACCCAAATCTGGTTACCTACCTTACATTTCTCTTGTATCTGACATTTCTTGAAATGATCACTTCTTGGCTGTATGGCTCAGAAACATCTTGATTCTCATGAAACTCTGATGATTCCTCTTCTGGCTTTAGTTCAGGTTGTGATTGCTGCCACTTCAAAAAATAAATGGTTCATTCTATTTTTACCCAGGTTTGTGTTCTTTCTCTAGAATTTCGTCCATCATATGACTATATCTAATCCCAAGGTGTAGGGCCCTCTACTAAGGTCTAGGTGTTTTATCTCCAAATGCCTCTGAAGGTATTCCCAACTGGTACAGCTATGGTGGATTTGTAGTTAGGTTCAGATCCTGAGAATGTGACCTGTGTAACTTAGTCTCAGTTTCCTCAGCTATAAAATTAAAATAATACCTATTCTGTGAAGATCCAGAGAGATAACATATACATTGCCTCATCCAAAACCAACCACATGTTCCTGGGGCACTCGATAAATGTTTGTCATTATTATCATCATGAATTCTATTGAATATAGCCTTTGTCAATACCAAAGATAGTTCTTGACTGCATGGTAATACAACCAGTACTCTATATAAAGAAGCTATATTTTTGAATCGTGCATCTACTTATGTGCTAAAACTGTTTAAAATAAATTCTACTGTATGTTTTAAGTTTGCACTGAAGTATGCCTACAGCCGATTGACAAGGAAAAAAAAGTCATAAGATGGATATCAAAAAGTAACATTAATGAGCTGCTAAAGCTAAAATTACAGGAACTTATGAAATTGGTTAAACATAAAAACCATTAAACTGTTTACTGAAGCTTCACAGATATACTGCAGCTAATGAGCATTTCTGCTATTTAAATAAGCCCAAATTGAACACACATTACATGGATACATAATTAGTCATGGCAGTCAAACACACATAGACTTACTTTTAAAGCTCTATTTAGGGAATCTTTTCCATTTGATTTATTTTGTTAATTAAAATATTTTTCAGTATTCACTTATATTTTAATAATATTGTTTTCACAAGTAGTGTAATTTACTTCTGGCTTTCTATTTGTTTTTATTTATGCTTTAAATGCAGCAAATGAGGATTTTATATTAAACATTTTTTAACCCCTTTCTGTAGTTATTTATATCACTTGATGGTATCATCCAGCATTTTAAAAAGTTCTTTCACTGAGAAGTATACATAACATATTTCAGTAGCCTTTCCACTTTTTTCACTGTCTCCTAATTATCAAGAGGTATTAGGCACCCAAATGTGCATAGAATTATGATGATTATGGTCCAAATCAGATTAAAGGATGATCTATTCCTTCAAGGAGTTTGTAGTCTTAAGTAGATGGTATCATTGAATATAAATAAGCAAATCAAAGTGCAGCATTTGGGAATCCAACTGAGAATTTGAAAACAATCCCCATATATTTTCCTCAAGGACACTGACCTCCTTGAGGAGATCTCTTACAGAGAAAATGAAATCAAATCTTCAAGGAGTTTAGTGTTTTAAATAGATGGAATTATTGCAGAGAAATAAGCAAATCAAGGTGAAGTGCTTAGACAATTTTAATTCTGAATTGATTAGTTGGTCAGTTTAGGAAATGAGAATGAGACTCCCTATAGAATACAGGTAAAACAAAAGGAGTTGCTACAGGCTATTATTGACATCCATCTTTTGTATTTAACTTGGGGAGTCTAAGCTTATCTTGGGCATGGAGGGAAAGAAAATTAAATCTGTACTTTTACACTGCCTGAATTCTACAAGCATATCCAAACTGAGCGTTATTTAGCCATAGCAGTAGGAAAGTCAAATAGTTAAATCAGTCAAAAGAAATTAGCCAATGCCTATTCTTCTCTAATCAGTGTGTTTGTCACTGTAGAGACTTTCTTTAGAAGCTTTGGGAAGCTTTTGGAAAATACTTGGGTTTCTTCTCTACAATGAGCTGATTCTCTAATTGTGGAAATAAGACCTACAAGAAAGATAATTGCTGCCCCTTCAACCCCAATCTGCTTCGTTTTAATTATTCCCATGGTTCCCAATAGTGAAACTTTAAGAGACTGTTTTTGGCCTATTCCTGGCTTTTTCTTTCCCTCACACCAAGGGTCAGTGGCAAGGAGAGCTTTGGAATGAGAAATAACTGGATTCATATACTGGCTTTACCACCTCTTGGCTGTATTTAGGATGCTAATACCTACCTTAAAGAGTTGTGCTGTGGTCTAAATGAGACTACTGTATGGAAATATTCATCATCATGTCTGCCTCACACAAGGGATCAATGAATGCTGATTGTTTTCCTTAACGTTCTTCATTAGGTGAGGATGATATAAATGAGATGTTAGGAGTAACTAGGAGAGAATTTCCTCTGGTTGAATTGTTAGAACATGGTAACTGACTGCATGTTGAGATAAGTGGAGAGAAAAGATTCAAATATTATGCCAAGACTAAGATCTATTTCTACGTTTTTTTGAGAAGGAAGAATAGGAAAAAGCAGCAGTGAAGGTTAAAGAGTGATCATGGAGACAAATGGAAAAGCGGAAAGTGTGGTGTCATTGAAGCCAAGATAAGGGACTTTTATGAGGAGGAAGTGGTCGTCTGTTGAATGCTACTGAGAAATCAAGGAAGACAGTGCCATGCGTAGGGTGAGACAGTTGAGGCACTGACCTGCCCTTGCACGATCTTGAGCCTAAGGACCTTCTTAAATCTTGTTCTCTGGGTGTCTCACCCCACCCCACCCTAGTTCCTGAAGTGAGGTGATGACGGGAAGGGTCACTGGATGTGGCAATCTGGATCATCTTAGTGATAAGAATTTCACTGAAGCTTTGGTGGTCACAATGAGTAGGAGACATGAAAAAGTAAGCTTACTAATAATTGTGAAATGTGAAAATCCCAGAGGAAGCTTGTGAACTGGGTTTTAGATGTGACAATTTAGAAGGGACAGTAGAGCATCCACATTGGAATCTCTAACAGGCAGCTAGAAGTGTCAGAAAAAAAAGCAGAAGGTCGTGTTTGAGGTCATTTCCAGAGAGATGAAGTTAAAAGCACAAGACAACTATAATTTCTGACACAGAAAAGTGTAGTAGACAATATTTGAGAGCTGGGAAGAGGATGATGACAAGATGAAAAGGAGCCAGATAGAGCCTAAGGACAGTTTAAAAAGGAGAGTCCGGATAGAGTAGCATTCCGCAAATCAGAGAAGGAGATCAAAATTACCCTGATTCGTCTATTGGATGCTATAGAAAGGCAAAAAGGAAGTCACGGAATTTGGTGACCGTAGAGACCATATTTTCGTAAGAGGGATACACTGGAAGGAATAATTGGGCGGTAAAAAATGTAGGTAGTGTAAATTACTCCAGAAATTAGATAAAAGAAGATGTAAGAATGGCAGTGAGAAGAGAGAACCAGGTTAAGACCAGTTTTTCAACATAGGAGATGAGAGAGGAGAATATGAGAAAGGCAATAGTCTAAAAAGAATCAGAGATACTTGAGGTTCTGTAGGATCAGGAAGGTACAATATCAAGGTTGACTTTTGAGGGGTTTACAGAAAGAAAATGATGAATTGGCGTTGTCCGCTCCATTGTGTTTGGGAATGGACAGCATATTGATTCGAATACTCAGAGGCAGAAGGGAGGTGTGAGAACAAAGCTCGTGCCAACCGGACTTGATATACTTAGTTGAAGGCATTCTGTGGTTCTGTCCCCTCCCTACCCCAGGTTATTCTATTTAAACACAGCTCTGATATCCTGGCCCTGTAATTAGAATTTATTTGCTCTTGCTGAGATTTTGCTTTCAGCTCTGATTTACTGAGATTATTGCCTCAGCTCGCCTTTTTGTTTCATTGTGCTTTGGTCCTCTTGGCTAATACGTTATGTAAAATTAAACAACAAGCACGTTGATGAATTCATCTGTTTTCAAGATATCATTTTATTACAAATGTTGAAATTTTTTATTCCCCCCATTGTTTTATAGCATCTCAAACTCTCCAAAGAATACTAATAATCGTTCTTCATTATGATTTCTGTTGTATTGTTTTATTGTTTATGGAGAATTAATTTATATTTATGTACTAAAATATAACACTCTTGACATCTTTTTATAAATACTGAGAAATATACTTGTCATATGCTTGTGGGTTTCTCTTCTACATATATGACAGCACAGCTACATCAGTTTAATTGACCTTGGCAATCTGCATCTGCCAGTGATGTGTCCCTGAGGGACGGTTTCTGCAATTTTAAGCTGTGGCTTATTGAAGAACTTGTGTGTCACAATACAATTAAGTCTATATAAAAAAATCATCTCATGCATAACATTAAGTTGACTAAAAGTTCCTATTTCAAAACCATTTCTTGTTTTAAAGCTACCTCAGAGTGTCTTTGTTTTTTAAATAAGCTCATTCGAACATAGTAGTGATTAAAGCAGAAAATTAACATAAATCTTGAATGTTTGGTATGAATTAAGGATGTTTTCATTCCTTTTAAAGACTGCATAAAATTCCAGGCACCATAACATTTAACACATTTCTATCCCATTTGCAGAATAATATAGACTGTGAATAAGCACGTTTCGGGATTCTTTTTCAAGTTCTTTTTCTGTTCATCTATGGAACTACCAGGACATATGCTGCAGTCTCCAGCAAGATGCAATCTCATGGAAATCTGTGGGGAAACTGTGTATGATCATAACAGAAAATCCCTCTTCCCCCACCCCCATTATTTTATAAACAAGAAAGAAAATAATACAATCCTTCTATTACTATTCATTTAACACTTCATAGGATATGGCAAGCAGTTATTTGGTTTGCAAATGTAAATATACATTTTTCATCCACTTATGCTTTCATTCCTTCCAAGCTAGATAAAGGCAAAACAGAAGATATCCTTCTGAGACTTATTTTTATTGTATTCCAAGTTAAACGTATCAGCAGAGATGTAAGAGAGCTGTGAGGAGTCCATAGAAGGATAGTTACAATGACGAGGAGGATGAAAGTCCCTCTAATAAGAAGCAGCTAAATAAATGAACTCCTTCCTGACAAATTATGAATAAAAGCATATAGATTTTTTCACTGAATCCTTAATTTGAGTTCTAAGTTAAATACTTTGGAGCTTTAAAAATATGATTAAGTAATAGAAATAGCTACATTTCAAAAGAGTCATCAAAATCATGAAAAGTGCTATTAGGATCCACAATCAGAATCAACAAAGTTTCAAAAAATTAATTAATCCCCTCTCTCTGTCTCTCATGTTTAAATATTGAGTCCACTGTGCCTACAGGGAAATGATCCTAATCATTTGATGTTCGAGTTGTAATGAATAGTCATTCTTGTGTTAGCTGCTTAGTGCCACTGATTGAAAACATTTCTGACCCACTAAAGCATCGCTTATATTCTTATAAGCTGTCCGTGTTCTATTTTTTTCAATTTTTTCAATGCTCCTTTATCATTTGGACAAAGAAAAAGTTAAAATATTAGATATTAAAATGCAAACAAATGATCTCTATTTTGATTGATGTAAGCTTTGCTATACTATTTAATAACATCATAACCAATTGCTTGCTCTCTCATTTTTTCTATTTATTTCTTAAATGAAACTATGAACATGTGAAACTTGAAGCCCTCTAAAAAGAGTAGGGGGAAAATTAAATAGGTGATTTTCAAAAGGGGGCTGAGATAATTTTTACTGTGAGAGAAAAATTCTGTTTTGGAATACAGTGTCATAGTTATTTGATTATTTGTGAGGTTAGTTGGTTGTTACAAATGATAGAAAAATTAAAAGTTTATATTCAGGTCTGACTTAAGCTATAATTGAGTCAAATATTGAGGAAAGAGAGCATATTTTAAAAATTAAACATGAGTATGTATGAATGTTTAGAGACATAAAGTAATACAAAGTGTATCCAATGGAAAGACCCATGAGTAGAATAGTGCTTTTGAATGCACAAATAAATATTCCTAGGTTGGCTTATAGTGTTGGTGCTAAATATTTTAAGAAATGCAAGAATTACTTATTAAACTTCTAGCAACGTCTCCTATTTATTGACTGAGTTAGTGATAGAGCTCTAATATTAAAGTGAATCATACCATATGCATTTGTAAATCATAAAAAAGTTATAAAGCACGTTATTCATGAACTTCAACTTAATTCAGCAAGTATTTATTCAGCACCTACTATTTCAGGTGCACTGTACTGAAGAGTAGATTCAAGTTTTGCGAGACCTGAAGCCTATATAACTTGAGGACTTTCTATAAAAAAGAAAAAAATTACAAATTCAAATTTAGGCCTTGAAAGAGGCCCATGCAAGTGAGGGATCCTGAAGCTTAAGCTTCAATAACTTCACAGTATATATGTCTTTGACTCTAATAGCTGCTATGGGAAATCAAAGATAACTAAGGCATAATCCCTGCATTGCTCAAGCTTAGAGTGAAATCTGTGCTAATCTTCAAGGATATTCTTGTAAAAAAATGAGGAAAATGTATAAGAGAGCTTTGATCTCCTAGTGAAATAATTTTGAATTTCTTCTCATTTAAAAACCATCTTTATTTCAGATCTCTATGTAGGACAAGGTTGTATCAAAGTCTTGGACAAATAAGGTCATTTCTTATACAGGAGAATTATTTTTTATCCCTTGCATGTGAGTGTGTGTGTGTGTGTGTGTGTGTGTGTGTGTGTCTATATCATTCAATGATGGTGTGTTACAGTTACCATTATTATAATAGGTTGAATTGATGAGCCATGCTCACTATCGATGTTTTGCAACTCAGGTAACTGTCAACAAATGGTAGTGATGATCTGTTATGCAACGGGGAACAAATGCTAAAGGTCTCTTTTCATGTGACCTTTAAAGACAATAGAAAAATCTTCTCAGAATGCCATTCTGTATTGAAAATAATTACATGAATATTTAATTTTACTCTCAATGAAGGGTGAAATTGCATCAGAGATACAAACAATAGAAGATTTTTAAATAAAAACCTGAGCATGATGGCATTGATCCATCTACTCATCCATCCATCCATCCATTGAATTGAGTGTCTCATGTTTTAAGTGCTGTGCTAGGCTTGGTGGCACAGTGGTAAGCAGTATAGCATGGACACATTCTTGTTCTCATGGAACCTACAGTCTTGTGGGAAAAACACAATCAACAGTAGTCCCTTAATAGTTTTCCAGAATTCTAATATTCTTCAAGTAGAAAGCTACAAATATGCACCAGTGTTTATTTTATGTTTTTTTTTCTATTATTGCTCAGAAAAAAATAATTTTAGAATAACATGGTTTGGCTATTTTATTTTAAACTTAAATTATTCATCGATTCAACAACTAATTTTTGTATTCTAAGAGCTTCCAATATTTTCTCCTTTTGTTTATATCGTTATATTTTCTTTTCAATTGGAGTAAAAAATAACTCCCTTAGTCTATCTTGAGAAGCTGTGCTTAAAATTCATGATATGAATACCTGGAAAGAACATTTTATCTTAAACACTGGCTCAGTTTGCTCCATCATATATGGTACTGTCTACCTTTCTTTATTTCTTCTCTAGATCGAGCCCTTAATCTAACTTATTTTCTTTTATCTCTTCCAAATATCCAGATCGTGTGACGAGTGAGTTTCCTTTAGGTAATTTTTCTTAAAGGGACTCAACCTCTTCCTTTTCCTGACATGTTTAGATTCATTGGAACACAGCATATTTAGCAGATAATTTAAATCTCTTTTACAGAGCAATTTCCACAAGGAACTAATGTTAATGGTTGCATTTGTAGATTTTTACAAAATAAAACAGAAATTACTGGCTAAATGTAACTGTATTCTGGGTCCATTAAATCGCTTAACATTAAGTGTAAATAATTTGATGGAAACGTAGAAGATATTGTCTTGTTTTGTTCATAAAACGTGCTGTGAAAGGAAGAGATTGGCAGTTGATTCAAATTCACAATATAACTTGCATCTATGTTATACAGGAATAAATTTGGGTTCATAAGAGTAGTAACAAATTTGTGAAAATAATGGTCATGGACAAAGTTTTAGAAAATGCGTTTTATAACCATTAGAATATTTAAAGGACTGTAGTCTGCCAAACTTCTTACACATAAATACCAGATCTGAAACATTGCCCAAATCTGTGGTCTTTAACACCTACATGTGAGTTTTATTTTGAATTGGTTAAGTCAGTACACTTTGAATGTGTTGTTAACTAAGATATTTCATTAACTTTCCATTTTTATGGTTCATTAAAAACAGTTGCTTGAATCCCTAGAACAATAATTACATCATAATTTTTCTTAATTTTCAAATTATTTTTATGTGATGCACAGATTAGTCATTGCCTGTTGTCTTTCACTTTTTTCCAGTAAAAGAAGCCTTGAGCCCTATAAAATTTAACAGATGGGATCTCCCAGAAGTAGATCCAGAAACTATGCAAACCAGTGAACCATGGGTGTTTGCAGGTGGTGATGTTGTTGGTATGGCTAACACTACAGTGGAATCCGTGAATGACGGAAAGCAAGCCTCTTGGTACATTCACAAATACATACAGGTAGGTGTTTGCCATCAATTTCAGTTAATTTTTTCCAATGGATAAGTACTTCTTTATTTTTGCTACTCATTCATATGAGCATTCCTATAAGGTATATAGTAACTATATATGCAATAGGTCACATACATATTTACTTGGATAAATTTTTTTAAATGTGGACTGGATAGCAGACCTGTTTAGGTGACTGAAAATTCATTTATGCATTTCTACCAGTGGAATACTATGAAGTTATTCATCCTGTATTCAAAATATTTATCAATGCTTAAAGACATAGATAATACATTTATCAAATCTGGATGATATGCAGTATGATATAGAATCTATATTCCTAATAATCTTGCACAGTCCAGAAAATTATGTTGTCTGTCCGCATGGATCAGTGAGTTCCTATTCACTTCCTAAATTATATGCACCTAATTGAAAAGAAAACAAAAATTTTATAAATTTCAATTGTAATTATTTTTTCACTATTTGCTGTTATGATACAAATGCAGAATGTAAAAATGATAAAATATAAAGTTAAGCGTACTCTGGTACAGTAATTTTGTGCTCTTGGGGAAAAAAGCCATATCTACTAGATTTCAGTTGTCTTTTTGACAAAATGCTCTGTTCTTTTCTTGCTCTATAATTTAACTAAATGTCGACACAGTAACCTCATTTACATAAAATGTTTCTGGAAAAGTTTGCTCTTGTAAATAAAATCCTTATTTTTCTTTCCTATTCAAGAAAGGCTCTAAATTCACGATATAATTCCTGCCTCCCTTCTTTTGATTTCTTTGGTTTCTCACATGCTAGCAAAATTTACTTTGTCTTTAATGTTTCCGTTTCCTTGAATATTTTTCTTCCTCTTTGTCACCACCATTTAGTCTATTCTGGTTGTTCTCTACTCTTTCTGTAATTCATCCATGACTACTTACTTACTAGGTAGGGCCTGGACTTGGTACTGATTACATCATATTTTTTATGTTCAGTTAACCAACCTACTCCCACCTCACCTTGGCATCTCTGAGTAGTGGGGCTTGATATGTTGCGATCTGGGCCAGAGGGTGGTGTGGTGTCCCATAGAGGTAAAGCTCTAAGAATGGGTGTAAACCACAGTCTACTGGTTGTGCATAGAGACAAAGGAAGCAGTGTTTTGGGCAGATGATAAGTCTAAAATTAAGAATTCTGTCCAAATCATTCATAAATCAAAAGGGACTAGGCTAGGAAGAAAAGGGGAAAAGGAATGAAATTTTAACAGACAGAAATCTGGGAATACAAAGGAGACATGTCGGTAGTGGTTTTGGCTCTAGTTGCTGCAGCATCTGTATTTTGGAGAGTCCGTATGGCCTCAGAAATTCACAGCAGGAACAGTTCAAGACAACTACCCAGGATGGACTCCTGCTTTGGCTTTTTCACTTTTTCTGTCCCAAAACTTATCACTCTTTTGATTTTCTCATTCTACTCTTATTTCTTATTTTCATAGTGTTCTCCCAAGGCTCCTAAGTGTGTAACTCCGTAATCTGTATCTCCAGTAGGGCATTCCATGATCCAGCTGTCTGCTGAACATCTTCACTTGTCTAAACTACATTTCAAATTCACCACTCCATTTGGATATATATCTTACCTACACTTCAAACTCACTTCTTTTAAACCAAACATGATCTCCTAAACTTGTTTCATCTCCAGTATTTAACATTTCTGATTCCTAGAGTCAAATCCTCTACCTCAGTGGTCCTCAAATTCTGGGTTACTCAGGCTAATAAAATTTTCAAAATCAATTTGGAAACCAGTATAGGGCTGATTGCTTCTTGTTTTGTTGAGTAGCAGCATTAAAATAAACACTCAAACACATGAAATTATAATATTTACTCACATTTATTAACAAGAAAGTTTATGAGAAAAGTAGGAAACAGCACAGTCTCATAACAGAGATAATTCTTAAGAAAACACAGTTGAAAGATTTATGCTAGTGTGTTCACACACCTATTTTTCTCATAAAACAGCACTGCTGTACACACCCTTATTTATGAGTTATTTATCTAAATTTTCTTTTTTTCTTTTTTTTTTTTTTTGCGGTACGCGGGCCTCTCACTGTTGTGGCCTCTCCCGTTGCGGAGCACAGGCTCCAGACGCGAAGGCTCAGCGGCCATGGCTCACAGGCCCAGCCGCTCCGGGGCATGTGGGATCTTCCCGGACTGGGGCACGAACCCGTGTCCCCTGCATCAGCAGGCGGACTCTCAACCACTGTGCCACCAGGGAAGCCCCAATCTAAATTTTCTTTTCTTCTCTCTCTCATATATGCCTGGTCAATTCTACGCCTGTAAAGGCTTTCATACACTTATTTTAATTTGCTTATTTTTTGTGTGAAATACGATTTTGGGTTGACCAGACATCTCACTGACCAGTCTGTTAATTCCTTGAAGAAGTGAAAGTAGACCCAGGAGAAGGGAAAAGGCTTTTGTGCTACACCAGATAAAACCTAGTGAAGATGTGAATTCAGTTTGCATAAGTGAAAATGGTGGGAAGGCAGAGATGCTAGAGAGATTTGAAACAGTAAAATTGAACATAGGCAAGTGGAGAATGGCGTGTGCTATTGTTTTCTAAATGTTTAAATCCATTTGTAGCTTTTAAATTAAGAGACATAGAGAATGTTTACTATATTTTATGATGATGGTGGTTTTGTAGTGCTTCACAATTATCATTCAGAAAGATTCTTAAGGGTATTTTTTTTTTTTTTTTACTTCACTGTTATCTTTCTACTTCCCTGAATCTGATAAATGTGTGCTGATAAAAATGAGCAATCATTTTACTTAGTTTCCACTTACTCATGAAAGGAAAGACACAGACTCTTAGGTATTATGAAAACAAAGTGCATGTGCTTTAAATATATATTGCTAGGAATTATAGTGTTTAAAATATAAAAAAATTAAAAATTTGTGACCAGTAAAAGTTTTGGGTTTGGCTGAAGAATTCAGATTTGTCAAAGAAAGTATTGAATGACATTTTAGAAATGCAGTGAAAACAGAAGGCAGATAAAATCTCTGTCAGGTAAAATGAACACTTTCACTATTCTGCGAGGGTGTTGGATACAAAGTGCTAAGCAGTTATGAGACTAAAAAGGAACATATAGACAAGGTAGGATTTTTCTCTCTTTACACTGTCAGTAACTTAGTTCTGGCCTCTATCACCTCCTAAAATTGCCCCCAATTTCCCCCTGTCAAATCCAAAGCCCCTATGCTGCAGCCAGAGTCATCTTTCTAGAATACAAATTTGATCCTAATTTCCTCACTTGAAACCCTTCAGAGGCTCCTCTTTATGCTCAAGATGAAGTCCAAACTCCTTAGCTTGTGATACCAATTTGAATTTCCCCTAACACATCAAGATATCTCCTACATCTGAGCCTTTCCTGACTCCACCCATTTCACCTGTCTGTATCCCGCTTGTCCTCCAGGTTTTGCTTCCTTCTCCTCTTCCAGAAACACTTTCCTTCTAGTGTATTCTTTAGCATCCTATGTTTCCCTGATTGAAGCCTTCTTACTGGTCTGATGCTACACAAGCCAGCGGCGTGCTAGTTTACTAATATACCCTCAAAATAAAGAGCGTATTCATCATTAAATAGGAAAAAATGTAGGGATAATTGATTTTAAAGGAATTTAAAGAAGAGTTAAGAAAACTAATATATTTGTTATATAAGTTAATTAGCACTGTAAATAACTAGTGTTTTCTTACCAATGTAGCATTAGTTTAGAAAAATTTATATAATGCCTGAAGTGTATTCATGAATGAAGGTTTATAACACTTTGTCTTATGTTATACTTTGGGGAAACATGCAACACTAGACAGTGGACTTAAAAAATGATTTTATACATACATTATAGTATTAATTCATACATGCAATCATTGCAGCTGGATATTTAGAATTTCTTTGAAATACACTTTTTCAGGTAAATGTGATTATTTAAAGACACACATGTTGGGATTTCAGTAATTCCCATAGTTATCTGAAGTGAGCTTCACTTAAATTTTATTAGTTAATTTAATCAATTACCATTTATTGAGTACCAGCTGTTGGGTCTAACACTTGACTTTGGGAGGGTACCAAAGTGAATAAATGAGGAGAAGTATAATAGAGTAGTTAGAAATTTGAGCTCTGAACTAAACAGATCTGATTTCAACAATACTTTCAAACTGTATGACCTTGGGAAAGTCACTTCATTGCTCTAAGATGTGGTCTTCTTAGGGGTAAAGAAATGATTTATTAATAAAGGAGCAATAATAAAGTTGCTACCCTATTGGGTTTCAGGGAAGAATACATAAGGGAATTTATGGAAAGTTCTTAGTAAAGAGACTGAGCTCTAAATATTTATTGTTTGTGAATTATTAGAGATTATTCCCTTTGGACTGTTAAAATGGTATCAGAGAAAAATTATAAAATAGGAGATTTGAATAGAAAGTCAAAGTATAGTATTTTAACAGATGACGATTGAAAGAGGCTGTTTCAGGTCATGATAAGAGCATTTTATCTAGCCATTCATTTATGCATCCATATGCATCCATCTGTCTATCTGTGTAGTCATTCATGCATGGATTCATTCATTCATTCAGTAATCAGTAGTTTTTTAAAATGGTGCTTTACAAATAGTTATGGAAGCATACATATAATACACAATAACAAATGCAGTAATAAAAAATGTAAAGACACGAGGCAGTATGGAAGAGTTAATGATTGATTCTGCCTGGAGGTGGGTATCAGGATATGGAGTGAGCAGACTTCATAAAAATCAAGATACACGTAAAGAGGGAAGATAAGAAAAGCTGGAAGAATGCTGAGTGATTTGAATCGCTGGAACTTAAAGAAGCCTACTGGATAAGATTGCATAGCTTGCCCGCTGTGCAAGGGCTACCCAAACAAGGGTACCAGTTGGCTGAAATCCAGACCAAGCTCCACTCACCAAACAATGGCATCTTTTGCTGTGCTGCTTCTATTCAGAGGCAGGAGTGCCTTCCTTGAATTTTCACAAAGGTGCTTTCTGCCTGCTCCCTAAGCCTTGCACCTGTGCTACAGCTTTTTTTTTTGTTGTTTTCACCAGAAGGCAGTCTGAGCTAGTGGAGGCCCTGAACATGGAGACTATATAGGAAAAATGGGAGAAAGGATCTGGGGTTTATTATATTGGGGTTAGAACATGATGAGAATACCCAGTTTGGGAATTTAATTTGGAGTATGTAATGAGGCAGGAATGTGGTAGGAACTGTTTGAATAAAGAAGTGATAGTGTCAGATCTGGAGTTTATAGAGAAAGAAATATTTTTCATTTTGTCAACATTTCCCTCCTTGTAAGTCATTATTTTAAAATATTAAAAAATAAAATAAAATAAAATAAAATATTAAACTTGCTCTTCTTTAGTTGTACTAATAAGTGATCCAGTATGACTTCACCTCACTTGCTTATAATACTATGATATTAGTGGAGTCCAGGCATATTTGAGTTTTCGTCTTTCACTTAAATGAGAATACTGACTATCTAAGACAACTTTGACAGTGTACCCAAAGAAAGAGTATATAACTGAAAGAATGACTACAGGTAAACAAAAAAATGCTATAAATTTTCAAATTCGCACTTGTACTTGTATCTTTGTAATGGATTTATTTAACTAGTGTGTGTGTGTATGTGTCTGTGTGTGTGTGTGTGTGCATGTATGTGGACAGATGGATAGATAAAAATTTCTGTAATAGGAAAAAAAAGAAATTAACCACATTAACCCATCAGCCTTCCTTCTCTAAAGGAGCTTATAATGATGTTTGAATTCAATTATTTCATCCATGTGAAATAGTTAGAGAAAAATATATATGACGTAATAGAAAGCTAAATTTACTATAACAAATAAATGCTAAATTAGTCAAAGAACAGAAATCAATGTTGACTAGAATTATTAGAGAAGACTCAAAAGAAGTAGTCCCTGATTTTTATCCTCCCTGGAACATGCTTTTTATATTCACTTGTCAACCGTTGAAATAACAGCTGCTAATTGTTTAGCATCTATCATACATTGTACAGTTTTTGGTTATAATGACCCTGTTAAACAGGCATCATTATCTATGTTTCATAGTTGGTAAAAATACTTTACCAACTTTACCTCCTTTACTTTAGGCTCAAATGATAAACCTATTCAAGGTCAGTATCCTGTTAGAAATGAAGCCAAGATTTGAACACACAAATGTCTAGCTGTTAAGTTCCCCTGTACTGGACTACTTCCCTGGTACTTTTCAACTCTGGAATCTTAGTTTTCTTGCCAATTAGCAGCAGTCCTTGATACCTTCCCCAACAGTATGTGTCAAAATTTAAAAATATAATAATGCCATAGAACTTCTCCTGAGGGTTCCTCTGTAGTTTGAAACCAAAATTAAAGATTGTGATTGGAGGCTGTAGCCTGTGTATAACTTAATTCTGGCCAAAAATATACCTTAACCAGAATAATTAAGTGTATAGAAAAGTTCTAGGAATTTGAACTTCCCAGAGAAAGAATATAGAGGGGCAGTTAGCTCAGTTAGTACGATTAAAGGCTATTTAATTATTAATTGGAGTAAAAATCAGACATTTAATTATATAGGTAAATCCAGAACATTTATCAATGATAAATTGGTTAAATCTAGAACATTTATTTAAAAACACAGGAGGACAAAAAAGTTATCTTGTCCTATGAAACAGTTATCAATAATTGTTTGGTTAATCCGAAAAAGTTAAAAGGGGGACGTATAAAAAGGATATACACATATATTAAGCATATCATTTTATTTTAATGCATTAGATATTTTCTCATTTTCATTTCTCTTAAAAAAATAAGCAGGGCCAAGATCTTTTCAATCCAGCCACTGGAGTTCTAGAATATTTCTTATCTAAACCTAACTATAATATATTGTCTACA
Organism: Monodon monoceros; assembly: GCF_005190385.1. Classification (NCBI taxonomy): domain Eukaryota; kingdom Metazoa; phylum Chordata; class Mammalia; order Artiodactyla; family Monodontidae; genus Monodon; species Monodon monoceros. The sequence continues at coordinate 95,652,807 of NW_021703774.1, forward strand.
ACTTCCATTTTTGTTTTTAAAGTGGAGCCACATTTTCAAGGAACATACATAGCAATTGTCTGGGTTTTTATGATTGCCCTGAAGTCATTTCAGTTGTTTCTGTCACACTTAATTTGACAGCAACTGTTTTTCAGTAACTCACCTTTTTATCATATCTTTTGAAAACATTCAACTTAGTTTTCACAGAATCAACCCTCTTTCTTTTCACATTCGTATAGCTCATCGATTTATATAATTTTTATTTACACTTTGAGCCAACACAAATGGGGTAAAGAATGTACAACTGACTCTTAATAAGCACACAACTCAACAGGTGGAGTAGAAGGTTCATAGGCACACAGGAGCACCCCACCCATTACAAAGATTCAGTACTCCTTGGCATTCCTTTGTATATCTCAGAGAGGAAAAGGAGAGAAGAAACTAGTCTAGTGAATCTGTTTGGTGCAAAGAACTTGGTTAAGAGAGTGTAAAAGGTGCCTATGGTCCTACTTTACCAAAGAGGACCTTAATACCTTAATACCAAATGTTCTTTACAAAAATACAATCATTCAGAAGATTCAGCACTTTGTTCTACTATTGACATACAAACAAAAATTTAGTCACAAAACGTAGAGGAAAAAAGACTATATGATATCTCACCATGCTATGGCCTTCTCTGAGAACTTGGAGATAGAATACAAGCTAAATTCTTCTAAGTCTAATCCTAGATCAGAAGTTCGTTTTTCCTAAAGTAATCATGGTAGTTCTCAGAAAATGATCTTGTAAACATGAGACATTTTGTCAAATAAAGCAATTTAAATATACGGAAATTATCTCAAAAGTCACAGGTTTGATTACATCATTAGAGTGATCCTTTAGTCATGTCACTATTCTGTGATTCAGAATTCTATTTTAAATTCACTATCTTATATGTAACATTAAAAAAACACAATATTTATTACTGGTAGTGGATGGGTTTATCTAAATGTACATGCTGCTGCTACGAAAGCAGTTGTGGTGGTACAAAGATAAATATTGAAAGGCAAAAGACAAGAGTTATTAGTGGAAGGATAAGTACGGAATTAATAGAAACTCAAATAAAGGACAGAATTTGTATAGAGCTTATTCAACTATAGGCAAGAAATGAAAAGGATAACACCTGGTTTCTTCTAGGTAGAATTCATGAGAAACTGCAAAGGGTAAGAAAGGAGGCATTGGGTCATTAAACATTAAAAAAAAATGTTTTGGTTACTGAGCTTGCAAGTGACTTTAGGTGTCACTGAATACTTAGTTACAGAATAGTTGAAGTTAGGGCTTCCCTGGTGGCGCAGTGGTTGAGAGTCCGCCTGCCAATGCAGGGGACACGGCTTCGTGCCCCGGTCTGGGAAGATCCCACATGCCGCGGAGCGGCTGGGTCTGTGAGCCATGGCTGCTGAGCCTGCGTGTCTGGAGCCTGTGCTCCGCAACGGGAGAGGCCACAACAGTGAGAGGCCCACACACCACAAAAAAAAAGAATAGTTGAAGTTAAATAGTTACAGAATATTGTTTCTTGGCAGTCAGCATTTGAGGTCAACTTTCTACAACAAAAAGTTAATTTTATTATTGGTTTAGTTTCAGTGTTCCTTCTACATACATGAGTTTGTCTACATGCATGTTCCCAAATGATATTCTTTTTTTGTTTTCTCAAACTTTACCCTTAATTAAATAAGCTGTATTCCTATAATAAGTATCCATGTTAAAGTGCCCGATACTGTTATGATTATTTCATTTATGATTATTTCTTTATGTTATACTTTCCATTTTGTCAATCCCTCCTAAAACTAATTCTTGTGGCAAAATTATCTTAGAATGTATGTACAAGATACACACATAAATATTAGAGCATCATACTAGATCTAAAATGTCTTTCCTAACCCCGTAAGATCACAGAGCACAGGTATCTTTTAAGTTTTAGTTTTCTACAGTGTTTTTTCAGCTCAACTTTCTAGTGTTGTTCGGCTTCAGTGAAGCTTATATGATATTTTAATGAAGGTTATAATGAATTTCTCTCACAGTTAGTGTGATTCTCCTCAGTTGTATGTAGTATATGGGTATATTTTGAAATAGGTGTTTGTAAAGTTCTTCGAAACTATCATAAATTCGTTGCTTGGATGACCTGCTTCTCTACTGCTTGAGGTTTTTGTGTATTTTCTTTTGGTTTCATTGAGGCACAAAAGAATAGTTAGTTGTTGAGAGAACTAGATCTCTCAGGGGGTTAGTAATGAGATACAGAGCCTTTAACCTTTTGGTCACTAGTTCAGATCTGCCCCAGGTCAAGAGTGACAGAAAGTCATTACCATCTATCTGATGGTAGTTCAATAGGCTATGTGAAACAAATTTGTGATTTCAGTACCTAGAGAGAGAGACATGACATAGTCCCACCATATAGTGAGTGAGTACAACATGGTAGTTGTGGTTTTAGTTTGAAGAGAAAAGAGTCATCCAGTCATTGCTAAGTATTTCATTTTCTCTCTGTGAGCTGAGACTCCTCTTGGTGGATTTGTTAATGGAATGTTGTGAGAAAGCTAGGTTTGTGTCCATGTTTTTTTTGTGATTTGAGGCCATGAGATTCCCATCCAGAGGAATCCCTATCTGTCATTGTCACTAATAGGGTAAAATTCAGCCTCACTAAATTGACTTTTAAAAAGTGATTTCAGTCTCAGATTGTGATTAATTCAAGATTCAAAGTTACATCATTCATGTCTGCTGTTTCTTCAATGCCCTTCTGCATATATTTTTTAAATGTTTCATTTTCCTCTTTAATCATTAATTTTATCTACATTTGGACATATGACTGAACATTTAGAGAGGCCTATTCATTCTTGTGAATCTTTCACATGGGAAATACTGAGTTAACAACCAAGAATAGAAAATTGTAAGGACACTTTGAAGATGGGGAATTCAAAACTGGGCACAGTGCAGAAGGATCATTGCTATAAAGCTAATTGAATTATGTGCATTCATATCAATAAATGAAATCTTTCACCTTCTGCCATCTTTAGGATTTGAGATTATGTGAAGGATTTTATCTATCTAATACCTTTAGTGAACTGTCAGGTTATTAAAACTTTTTGATTTGGGGGTCTCTTCAAAAGGTCTCTTTCTAAAGAGAAAAAAGTCCTATGTTTATACTTGAAAGATGTATAAGATCACAGCATTTTCTTAATACTGGAATATTTACAATTTTATTTTATATTGGGGTCAGTGATTTTCCAAACAAACACACACTGTTGGATTGTTAAAATTTTAAACCTATCTCTCATAACATCTGTGATGTGAAAATAAATCCCAAAGAATGGTAGTGACAGTGCCTTTTGTTTAAGATTTCTGTTCTGGCCAAAGATGAACAGTTGCTAAAAAAAATATGACAGTCTGGGATTTTAGAAAACAAACTTAGATGAAATTATCTATGTCCAAGTCTCTCTTGCTTAGAAGACCTTCAGTGCCAACTTTAAATAAAAGGCACTTATCATCATCATTGCTTAAGATATCACTTTAATTCCACATCTTCAAAGGCATTCTTTTGCCCTGAAATATACCAGTGGTTTCTACAGTATCTGAAGAACTATGATTTGAGAATTAGAAATTTAAATCGCACAGGCTTAATATTAGAGTATTTCCGTTACCCTTTGCAGGTTTTGAGGCAGCTTATTCGACCTTACAGTCTCACCAGGAAGCTAATGGGAAAGCCTTGCAGCAATCTTCACAGGAAAGTTTCCAAATGTCAAGTGTCATCTTTCCAGCTGTTAGATGAATGGGTAGCCAAGAGGCATTTATTTGGGTGTGCAGCCCCTGTGAAATCTGGGTGAGGCAGGAGACAAGGCTATAATTTTGTGCTTAGTTTACCAGCATTGGTATAGTTGCAAATATCTTAGCCAGGCAAAGGACTTCATTTGTGGTTTAATGATTGACAGCCCTCTACAGTCTTCTTCTACTTAGGGAATAAAAATGCCTTTCAAAAAAGGCATCATCAATATGTCATACTAATTTTTGAATCCTCCACTGCTTCAAATAAAAACAGTCTTATCAAGGGAGCTGGTTTCTTCTCTAAACCCTTCTCCAACTGAGAGGAGGTAAGGCTTTTCAAATGACAGCTGTATTAAAATCTTGAGGCCTATTGAAAAAGTGTCCTCTAAGATATATTTCAAACTCTTTAATTCCTGTGTTAAAAGAAAATTGGTATAAATCTTTGGCCACTGTCAGGTTGAAAAACAATGAATATCAATAAAAAGACAGTTTTAAATCATAATGGATTTAGTTTGAGGTAGTGATAGCCTCCGAAAAATAATATTGAAGTATGTCACGGCTAAATGCTGTTTCCATGCTAAGTTTTTCCACTCGGTCAGGATCACAGTATTGAGATGACTTCAGCCCAGTTGCTCATTGGGAAACTGGACCTTTAGACTGAAAAAGAATCAGAAGTGCATGTGATCTAATTTTTATCCCTTTCAATGGGAAGTAGTAAAGTTAAATTTGCTTACAGCTATTGAAAAATAAAGTCCATTTTAAGTGCTTGTAAATAAGCATACAATAAACCCTATAGTGCTATCTATAGAATTTGCCTTTGGTGGTACATTCATGTTAATTTTTGGTGTATTCCCTAGCTAATGTTTAAAGTAATTAAGTATCAGAGACAATACTTTTTCTATTAAAAATTTCAATTTTAATAATGTGTAGCTTTTTGTATATGAAGGGGGATTTATTTTTTATATCATCTATATGTTGTAAAAGGAAATCAAGGAAAAACTGAGGAATGAGCCTATATCTAATGGAGCTATCAAAACAAAACTATCTAGTTGGTGATAGGGGAAGAAAATGCCATGACTAATAAGTAATTCTAACGCCTTTTATTGACTTTGTATAAGGTTCCAAACCTTATTAAATGGCAGCATTTGACCTGAAAAGTAATTTAAAATGAAACTGTCTCCATAAAGGCAGAATATTTCCTTACCAATATAGCAGTAGATTGCTACTTCAGGCAGATAACTCAAGATTAGAATGGGTAGAAAAAATAACTCTGAAAATTCTGATCCATGCCATACAGAACCTGATCTCAGCGTGTGCTGATGTTGAATGAAAGAACTTAGCCACTGCACTGTCACTTGGTCCAAATGGGCTATAGATGTCAAGAATTCTATGCCAAATCTTTAACACCTTAATGCCTGGAGCTGTATAGGGCTAAGGACAATATCACAGTAGAACAAAGAACTAAAAATCTTTAGGTTGATGGGGGAAATTCAAATGCAAAATAACTCAGTTGAAAATTTTAGCTAAAATTTTATTCTCTGCATTCAATGATTTATTAAAGTTGACTCTTAATACAAGTTGTAAAGAATCCGAGTTTGGGATTGATATGTACACATTACTATATTTAAAATAGATAACCAAAAAGGACCTACTGTATAGCACAGGGAACTCTTCTCAATATTCTGTAATAACCTAAATGAGAAAAGAATTTGAAAAAGAATAGATACATGTATATGTATAACTGAATCACATTGCTCTACACCTGAAACTAACACAACACTGTTAATCAACTATACTCCAATATAAAATAAAAATTAAAAAAAAGAAAATTATCCTGATAAGGTGACGTAATGGAAACCTAAAAGTCAAGAGACCTGGGTTCAAGCCTTGACTTAATTATTCATTAATTCTCCCTTCAGACCTTTGGGAATGTCATATTGCCCTTTGGTTATCTCACTAATGGCTCTGAGGCAGCACAATGTACTTATAGAGGTGGAATTCCCAGTTTAAAGACTTGAAACCTGTTAAAGTTTCTGATGTGTTATCTTGTGCCTCACTATTTTCATCCATAAAAAGGACAATATTATAATTTTTTTATGGTTCTGAAACCCAAATAACACATGTTAAAAATAAAGAATCTAATCTACTGAATACCTGCTACATGCTCATTTCCTTTTTAGGAGCCCCACATTCATGTTACACTGAAAAATTACCTCTGGAGTAACCATTTTTCCCCCATTTTACAAATTAGAAAACCTATGCTGAAGTTGGTTGAGAGAGATATGAATATCATCTGATACAACCCCTTAATACATAGGGCAGGAAGCTGAAGAACAGACTTTGAAAGATTAAATTCAAGTTATAGGAGAATTGAATAATAGAACTATCTTCTGGATGGGCTTTAAAATAAGTATGTTAAAGATCCTCAAAGAGATAAAGACAGCAATAAGATCCACAAAAAAAGAACAGGAGAAATGTAATGCCATCGTTAAGGTGTTGAAACTGTGTGATGGCCATGTTGGGGCTGTAGCCAAGTTTTTTCATCCTCAGCCCTGCTGTCCTTTTCAGTAACTGCATCCTCTTCCTCGTGGTGTTCTTTTGGCTGAACTTTAGCTGAGCTTGTGGAAGGCAGAACGCGTAGGTAAGTTCCTGCTAGTCATCAGAGAACTCTGTACCAGAGTGGGGCTGAGAACAAAGGTACTGGGCTTTTGTAATCCATACAACCACCCCTCGAAATGATGTTATTTCATTTTTGGACGACTTAGCATATATTGCATAGTCACTGCCTGCAGGACAACATCCCATGGGAATGTAGCCTTCAATGTGATGTTTTGTCAGTTTTGTTCTCTATGGTATCCTCGATGCCTAGAACAACGCCTGTGTTATAGTAGGTGAGTGGACAACAAACGCCTACCATATGGTAGGTACTTGATAACTCTGGTTGAAAAATTGCATATGCTGAGGATTACAGGGCACATGAGGTTTAGAAAGTAGATTTTACAAATGCACTCGGATCATTGGTGATAAATACTACTTTCACCTGCTAAAACAGGTGGTGGGGTACAGTTAACATGGAAATGGAAGGGTGAAAATGAGCACAACAGTGTTACAGTTTTTCTCGTTTGATTCCCACAACATCCTTCACAATCGTTGTTTTAAAGATGAGACAAATGGGTCTTAAAGAGGCCTAACTGACTTGTTGAGGGTGGCAAAATAACCTCTGAGAGACTGCACTGGTTTTCTCCCTGCATCCTATCCCCACCTTAGCCTATATCAGAGACGTCTCCTCCTAGAAATACAGAGTTAATAGCTTAACACAAAAGCAGGGATTGCCTGATAGGTTGTTGACTTACAATTTTGAGCTTTTTATTCCAAGTCTTAATATTTAACATTGCTGCTGTCACTTTTCTTAAATGTCAGCTTCTGTTATTTACCTTCATCACTCTCACCTTGCTCATACTGACTCCTTTGTACTACATGGATTTGCTGTCAGGCACCACCTTGTGCTGGTCACCAGGCTTTTCTTACACTAGTCATTGACATCTTGTCAGCAGTGTCGCCGCATTTGCTCCTGGGCCTGTGAATATGGCAATTGTTACCTTCCTGACTGACACTTTTGAAAATTTGTCAACATGTTATTTATTATTTGGGAGGGATCCTTGGCTAACAGAAGCCATTTCTTAAAGTACTGTATTATCCTTTTAACCAACCCTTATGCTTGTATGAAGTAGAGGTTCTGTGTAATAGTCTACATGCTGTTTTCTTTTCTACAACTTAGTTAATTTTAAAATTAATTAATTTTATTGAGGTATAGTTGATTTACTATGTTGTATTAGTTTCTGGCATACAGCAAAGTGATTCGTTTATACAAATATTTATATATTCTTTTTTTAAATTCTTTTCCATGATAATTTTTTACAAGATATTGAATATACGTCCCTGTGGTATACAGTAGAGTTTTGTTGTTCATCAATTTTATATATAGTGATTTGTATCTACTAATCCCAAACTCCTAATTTATCCTTGTCCCCCCTTACCCTTTGGAAACCATAAGTTTGTTTTCTATATCTGTGAGTCTGTTTTTGTTTTGTAAATAAGTTCATTTGTATTATTTTTTAGATTCCACATATAAGTGATATCATATGATATTTGTCTTTCTCTGTCTGACTCCACTCAGTATGACAGTTTCTAGGTCCAGCCATGTTGCTACAAATGGCATTATTTCATTCTTTTTCATGGCTGAGTAATATTCTACTACATATATACTACATCTTCCTTATCCATTCATCTGTGGATGGACATTTAGGTTGCTTACATGTCTTGGCTATTGTAAATAGTGCTTCTGTGAACATTAGGGTTCATGTATTTTTTCAAATTGGAGTTTTCTCTGGATATATGTCCAGGAGTGGAATTGCTAGATCATATGATAACTATATTATCAGTTTTTTAAGGAAACTCCATATGGGTTTCCACAGTGGCTGACCAATTTACATTCCCACCAAGAGTGTAGGAGTGTTCCTTTTTCTCCATACCCTCTCCAGCATTTTTTTTTTGTAGACTTTTTAATGGCCATTCTGACCAATGTGAGATGATAACTTCTTATAGTTTTGATTTGCATTTCTTTAATAATTAACGTTGAGAAATTACCTATTGGCCATCTGGATGTCTTTTTTGGAGAAATGTCTGTTTAGGTCCTCTGCCCAGTTTTTGATTGGGTTTATTTTTTTGTTGTTATTGAGCTGTATGAGCTGTTTGTATATTTTGGGAATTAATCCCTTGACAGTCTCATCGTGAGCTGTATGAGCTGTTTGTATATTTTGGGAATTAATCCCTTGACAGTCTTATCGTTTGCAAATATTTTTTTGCATTTCATAGGTTGTCTTTTTGTTTTATGGTTTCCTTTGCTGTGCAAAAGCTTATAAGTTTGATTAGGTCCCACTTGTTTATTTTTGCTTTTATTTCTATTGCCTTGGGAGACTGATACATTCTGTTTTCTTAATGGATGATATTATACTTAGTAGAAGGTAGAAACCAATGTTATTGCTGTAGCTAAATTGATAAATTGGGCCATGCATTTCAAAGTCATGAAAAGGGTATACCAAAACTCTGTTGATACACACATGACCCTTTGCTCACCTCCTTCGGGTATCTGCTCAGGTGTTACTTTATTAAAGAAGCCTCTGTGTGTACCAAATGGAAAACTTCCCTGACCCCAGCCATACTATTCCTTAACCCACATATTCTGCATTCTGTTTCTGAGGAAAAACCACTTTAAAACACAATATTTTGGGTCCCTGGACTTAATACCAACATGTGTGTGTAGAGGGGGAGTGGTTCTGTACACCACCAAGCAATGCTCAGGACACCAATTGGGTATCCTACAATTTAACTCAATTCTGACACTATGTACCTGGGGATAAGTGTCATATCCCACAGGGAAGAGGTCAATCCCACAAGACTGACACCTTCCTCCCTTCTACCACTTCAGATACCAGTCACCAAGCCCAGGTTATCACATGTGTTTCTGACTAATAGGCTATAGGAGGTTCCAGCGACCCCCCTCTATCTTAGGATGCCAATCACAAGAGCAGGTTGTTATCTGTACTTCTGACAGGCTGTAAATCAGATGTTTCCATGATCCACTCCTTGGGTTCAATTAATTTCCTAGAGTGTCATAGAAGTCAGAGAAACATTTTACTTACTAGATCACTGGTTTATAATAAAAGGATATAACTCAGGAATAGTCAGATGGAAGAATTATTATATTGGGCAAGATATGGAAAAAGGGCACGGAGTTTCCATGCCTTCACCAGGCACACCACTCTCACCCAAATCTGGTATTCCTACCTTGGAAGCTCTCCACATTCTGTTCTTTTGGATTTTTATAGAGGCTTCATTACCTGGATATGATTGATTAAATCATTGGCCATTGGCGATTGATTGAACCTCCAGCCCCTCTCCCCTCCACTGAGGTCAGGGAGACAGGTGGGTGGGGCTGAAAGTTCCAACTTACCACAAGGTTGATTCTCCTGGCAACCAGCCCCCATCCTTTGGTTCTTTCCAAAAGTCACCTCATTGACATAGCAAAAGACACTTCCATTGTTGTCATCTTTGAGGAAAGTCCAAGAGTTTTAGGAGCAATGTGCCAGAAAACAGGACAAAGACCAAATATATACCTTTCATTATGAATCACACTGTCTCACACACACACACACACACACACACACACACACAGAGATACATTAATCTATGTTTGTGTTTGTGTCCCATGCCCTAGCCCCCATCACTTTGTATAAGATCCATGAAACTAGAAAGTGTAATTTGTTTACTGCTGTGTCCCTAGACCTGGTCACAATGTCTACCATATAGTAAGCACTTTGTAAATATTGTTGAAAAATTGAATATGCCTAGGAAACATTTTAGGTCATGGGACACATGAGATTTAGGAAGCATGTTTTACAAGTTCACTTGACGCATTGGTGATTCTACATTGGGTTGCTCTATTATTCAGCTCAGGCCACCATAACAATATACCATGAAGTGGGTAGCTTAAACACCAGAAATTTATTTTCTCACAGTTCTGGAGGCTAGAAGTCTGAGATCAGGGTGCCACCATGATCGGGTTCTGGTGAGGGTTCTCCTGGCTTGTAGGTGGCCACCTTCTTGCTGTGTACTCACATGGTGGAGAGTGAGCTAGAAAGAGAGAGAGAGAGAGAGAGAGAGAGAGAAAGAGAGGGGGAGAGAGGAGCGCAAGTGAGCTGTGAGCTAGCTCTCCGGTGTCTCTTCCTATAAGGGCACTAATTCCATCATGAGGGCCTGACCTTCATGACCTCACGTCCTCATCTTAACCTAAGTAACCCTCAAAAGCCCAGTCTCTAAATGCCATCACCTTGGGGGTTAGGGCTTCAATATATGAATTTGGGGAGAACACAGTTCAGTCCATAGCAGTTGCCAAAAGTGCTGGTACTTGGAAATGGGAGTAAAGTTTTACATGGAAACTGAAGAATTAAAGAAAAACAAAAAACAAAAAACATGCCAGGTAGAGAGAAGAGTACATGCAGACCCCCAGGGAAAGATAGAGTTTGGTGGAAATCACATGTGACTGATATGTATATTTATATAGAGAGTGGAATAAGGTAAGTTTGGATAGGGACACAGGACCAAATCATGAAGGATCTTGTAGACTATAATAAAGAGTTTGAATATTAACAAAATGCAATGAGAAGCCAATGAAAATTTTTAAACAAATTTATGTATTTAAAAGGCTATTCTGGTGCAAAGTAAAGAGTGGATTTCAGTAGGAGGCAAGGAAAATGGGGAAACTGGGGAAACCAGTAAGAAATAGTCCCAGTAGGAGATAATGGTGGCAGTGAAAATGGATGGAAGTGCTTGGATTCATATATTTTGGAGACACTGTCATCAGATTTGCTGGTGGAAGAGAAATGGGGAATGAGAGAGAAGAGTATCAAGAATGATTCACAGATTTTTGGCTTAAGCTGGATAAATGGCAGTGTCATAATAAAGTAAATGGGAAAAACTAAGGGAGGAATGGTTTTTTTATTGAAGAACAGAGGAATGTTTGCATGATACTACTTTAAGCTGCTTAACAGCTGGTAGTTAGGGGTGAAGATAGGGTTTAGATGGAGAAAAAGATCACATTGATTTGAGTTAATATCATTTAATTTTGTAGCCTTATTTTGTGTTCAGGTTACAAATATCTTATTAAAAGCAATGTGAATATAGTCCTTTAAATAAGTGAATAAAATGGGATCATTATTTTTTAGAAACTTTTTTATAGACTCATATCTTTCTAAAATTTTCATTATAAATAATAATTTCTCAAAATGGAGAAATGAAATCTGATTTTATGTTATAATTATAATCACTGTACCTAGGCTTTTCCATCATGGAAACAGCTAATCCAAATTAATTTCTGCCTTGTAAGTTTTTTTCCCTCGGATATTTCTTCAAAGGGCAAAGTAACTGAGCTGGAGTTAATTAATGCATTAATCCAACCTATGAATTAATCCAGCTGTAAGTAGCTGCACAATGTTATTTATTCTTTGCCTTAAAATAATCTCAGAATGGATGCTTCTAGAACAGCTGTACCCCAAGATAGGGACCATTATAGTTATATCACAATGAAATATAAATAAAATGAGTAAGTGAAAGCTGTTTGAGGATTTTAAATTGGAAGCAACATAGTGATAGTTATTTTCCCTTCTTCAATCAAACATAACACTACCAATAGTCTTGCTTTTAACAGTGCTTTCTTAAAAAAAATCATTCTACTAAAGCAAATTAGGGAAAAAGTGAAATTGGGATACATAATTATGATGTGATTGGCTTTTCCCTCAACAGAATAACAATTATATATGAAAATTTCTCTGTCTGTGATTCCATGACCCAGCCAGGTATAATAGAAGAATACCAGTGATAAAGAGTAATAATAAAATAATAGGTCATTGTAGTGTAGCATTGTACTTGTTTTTATTTCTATTCTCAAATGAAAGGCATTATGATTGATTATCTCATTAATATCTGACTGGTATATACTTCTCTTTTTTTTTTTTTTTTTTTTTAATTTGGACCTTAGGTATAAGAGTCTGTTCGCCAGTGGGTTTTTTTAAATTAATTAATTAATTAATTTTATTTTTGGCTGCGTTGCGTCTTCATTGTTGTGCACAGGCTTTCTCTAGTTGCCGTGAGCGGGGGCTACTCTTTGTGGCGGTGCGTGGGGTTCCCATTGTGGTGGCTTCTCTTGTTGTGGAGCATGGGCTCCAGGCACACAGGCTCCAGGCACATGGGCTTCAGTAGTTGTGGCATGCGGGCTCAGTAGTTGTGACTCACGGGCTCTAGAGTGCAGGTTCAGTAGTTCTAGTAAGCACGGGCTTAGTTGCTCTGCGGCATGTGGGATCTTCCCGGACCAGGGCTCAAACCCATCTCCCCTGCGTTGGCAGGCAGATTCTTAACCACTGCACCACCAGGGAAGCCCTACTTTTTATTTTTGATAACAGATTTTAAAGTGCATGTGTACATGTGTTGTGTGTGTGTGTGTTTAATCAAACCATCATGAATAATTTTTAAGTCAGTTTCCTACTTTGAGGGCATTAATACTTTAGAAAAACAATGTTTATGTAAATAGGGGCAACTTGATATAATGTAGTAAGGGAAAGCTCTGAATTCAGATCTTGCTCTACCACGTATTAGCTGCTTATCTTTGGACAAGTAATTTACTTTCTTTGAACCTCACTTTTCTCATCTTCAATAGGAGAATGGTGCCTAACTTGAAGAGTTGTGATCAAAAAGAGAGAATAAGTACAAAACACTTATCACTGGGCCCAGCATAAGTATTATTTGCAAATAGACAAGTATCTTGTTCATTTTGAGAATAAAGTAAGTGACCTATTTTTACAGTGGGCCTTAATATTTGGAAAATGTATTGATGGTTGTCAGAACTAATGCCTTTTAAGCAGTTAAGCACTTTTTAGAGTATGTGCCCAGCTTATATGAAAAATGTAGACATTTAAGATGATGGTGGCTAAACCTGAATGTCTCACTTGAGAATAAGAATTAGGAGAACCGTTAATACGGCTAAAGAAATGATTTTCAAGCTTGGATGCACAGTGCAATCTCCTGGAGAGATTTTTAAAAATTACAGTGCTTGAGTCCTACTCAGAGCAATTCTGATGTAATTAGCATGGAGTCTCTCTTGCCAAAACATCAGAATTTTAAAAAAACTCTCCAAATGTTTTAAAATGTAGAGTTAAAAATGTCTGGGCTAGACCTATAAAATATCAACCGTTCTGGATAATGAAGCAGAGGAAGTCAATTTGCAGAGACAGAATAAACCTAGATGCACACAGAAGAGAGAGCAAGAGACAGCTCCTATGGCTTTCCATGAGGATTCCCAGCTCTTCCTGGATTGGATGCCTTGCTGTTTTCCTGCTGTTACATGAGATACTTCTATACCCTCATAATAATCTTTTGAACCTAGTTTCTGTTACCTGGAACCAAAGGAGTCCATTTGAATCTGGAAGTTAAAAGTCATGGAGGGCCGAAAAATGTGTTATTTTAAGCTGGATCCTAGCAAAATTGTGAGGTGAATTTTTACGTCACTTTGTGTGACTGAATTATAGAATGCCTGTATTTACATAAGGAACTTGATTGCCTAGAACAGTTATTTACCATTCCTACTAGATGGCTCTTTTGAGAGGCTTTGCTAATAAATTCAGTAGTCTTCCAGAGGTAAGAGTCGAATGTTACTGTACATTAAAATAATAGAATATTGGACTTTTTAAATATCTGGAATACAGTTAATGATTATTTCATCTAAACTGATTATCATCTTATGGGAACTGATGTAAAAAAGAGGCTAAGTACCCATGGACAGTAGTCTGATGCATTCAACAAATATTTTAAGCATCTTTCTGTTAAGTCTTATGCTTGGTGCTGAAAGTAAATTAGATGGGAGACACATACATGTAAGCAACCAAGTACAGAGTATGATAAGGGAACAAGTGAGCTTGTGGATAGCTGGGGAAGTTTCCTGGTGGAGATGACAGCAAGACTGACTCTTGCAGGATTAGTTGGAATTTTCAGAGCAGAAAAGCCAGGCAGGAGGTAACATTTTAGGAAAAATAAAAAGTCATAATGCATAGATGCATTAATGACATTGTTTTGTTTGAGAAATTATAAGTGGTTTAATAAACTGAAGCATAAGATGTTGTGAGGGAATGGTAGTAGATGAGATTAGAAAGGATGAAAGATGTGATTAGAAAGTGTAGGGAAAGGGAAGAGCCCAGATCACAACTGGGGTTATATAGTGCTGAAGAGATTATGCTGTATTCTGCAGGTAGTGAAGCTCCTCGAAGGATTTTGTAGATGGAAATGAAATGAGAACATTTAAGTGTAACTCATATAAATTTGGGAACGCTCATGGTCTATGCATGTCATCGAGTTATTTTTTTTAGATTGAATTGTAAGTAACTAAAATCTTTTCTCAGTCTCCCCTTAAAAATTCTGAGGGGGAAAAAGGAAATTTTTACAGAAGTCATCTTTAGACATCTCTCTCATTCTCAATATCTCATGTGACTGACAATGGCTTTTATAAAAGAAGTGTTACTTTTTATTTTTACTCTCTAAAAATCTGCTGAATATTTAGTTTTTCCTTAATCTCTATTTTTACCCTTGCCCTGCATCCTGATCTCAGTTCTTTATCACTTCACTCTTTTGATTCTGTAGTTTTCTTTTGGTTTCTATTAAGTGCATTTTGAACAACCAGAGAGATTGTGGTGATGTCCAGATTATAAGTTGATTCCTGAATTAGAGAGTGGAGAGAAGAGGGAAATTTTTTAAAATTCAAGTTCCTGTATTTAACCCTTTTAACTACTTTAGCAGACTCCTCAGTTTCAGAAAATAGAAGGTAAATGAGATATCCAACAAAGGACAATGAGAATGTCGAAAAGCATTGTGTATTAAAAATAATTATAAAGATATAAATAATGAGAGTTGCCTTATGCGAAAGTGATTTTATTTATCTTTGTCTCTACAAGGGGCAGATTTGCCTTTAAGAGTAAGTATTTTATATATAATATGGTATAATGTAATCTAAACATATATTTTGCAAATATTTCAAATTCTAATGGAGATACTAATTTGAATAGGTTATAGTCTCTGCCTTCAAGGAGCTTATGCTCTGTTTGAAGAGAAAATCAACATGTACTGCACAGTATGATGACTACTGAGGTACAGCCATATTTTAAATGATAAAATATCAAAGAAAAGAGTCAGCTACTTTAGACAACTATATGAAGTCTATTAAGGAAATGCCCCAGGAAGCATATTCTTGCATGAATGAGTTGAGTTTGGAAGGATGATTAGGAGCTTGATGGGTGAAGAAAGTGTTAGGTTATATTTCAGGCTAGTCGGAATACCTAAGATAATGCATGGAGACAAGTGGCAGTGTGATGAATGATCTGTGGTTTTAATTTTGTGTTCAGTTGGTTGGTGGGTAGTTTTATTTACATTTTTCTGTATGTAAGCTCCAGAGACCTTGTCTGTTTTGTTCATCACTAATTTTTTCACTTATTACAGGATAATCACTCTTCTATGTCAATACATTCTTTTTTTCTGTGTCATTCCTGATGCCAGTATAACATTCTTTGTACAGTTGCATCATTGGGGAGCTAGTCCTCATTATTCAACATCTAGGTTGTTTCTTACATTCATTGCTTACTAACACTATCAGATGACTGGAAAAATAATACAGTCTGAAACTGAAAATCTGAATAACATATTCTTTAGAAGGGAATGTACGATGAGGTACATTTTGAAGGAGTTGAGTTTGAATTAACGACAAAGCATCCACATCCAAAGGTCTTGAAGTCTCTTGGAAATCTGAATTTGGAGGTTGCAATTTGGATTTCGGAGGAACTAGCCTTGTGGTGAGAGCTGAAATCTGAGATGCTTAAGTTCCCTGAGCAAGGGTGCAGAGGGGAACAAGCTTTTAAATTTCAGAAAATGAAGCGTACATTAAGGCTTGAGTATAGTGTGAGGTTGACCAGACTGGTTTGCTGTAGCACCACACTGTGGTAAAAAGGCACAAAGACAAAACCAAAAAATAGCCCTGTATGTACAATATGAAAAAAATTGCCTATTACAACTAAAGATTTTAGGTTATGTCATATCTGCATATACATCAGTAGTAGTTTTGTCAATAAAATAAAATATACATTTTTATAAGAAAGTATACTGCTCATTTGACATTTGTGTGTATATTGATTTTTTTGTTATTTGTTTTGTTTTTTGCTTTTCGATTTTGTTTTGAAGCCTAAGGAAAATCTTGCAGAGTTTGGCCACATCATTCCCTTTCTAAATATTAAGGCAGCAGCCTTCTTAAGAATTCCAAAGCAATGCTTTATGTATTTAAAACTACGTAAATTAAGAAATGCAAGTTAAACTACACATATATATCTACGTCCTTGGGCTATTGTCTAATGCTATATAGCTATAATTATTGAAAAACGAAAATTCATCTGTGAGATTGAAGAGATTAGTTATTTCAGTACAAAGCCATGAAAAAAGGAGAAAATGTGGAGTCATTCACCTCACCTAATAATGAACACGGAAACATAAGTATTTCTGCTATCATCATCAGATCAAAGATTGCCCAAAGTTTCTAAGGCTCCTCAAACATGGAAGGGGCTTCTAAAATTTCCCTGGTGTTAACCAAATTGTGGTGTCAGGAAATTCTTCCATAGTCTAACCTTGAAGTTCCTTGATTCAATTTAAGTTATGATTATTCAGAGCTAAGAAAATCTCACTGAAGGTGTTTATTTCCTCACCTATCCCTGTACATACTCACACAGACACAGACACACACCTCAAATTAACATGACTCAGATTATCCCTCACTTCCTTATATTATACATTATAACTTTTGTCTTTGCTAATAATCCTTTTAATAGTATCGCCACCCACGTGAGAACAGAAGACATTATGCTCACAATAGGACTGCACAACATCCAGAAATGTCCCTTGAAACCCAGAACATTGTTGGCAGAAGATGCCTGCCACAGCTGAAGGCTAGATACCGTCAGGTACTCTTTGCAGGCACCAGAGACACATTAGTCTTTCAATTGACAAGTTTGATGCCTTTTTACCTATTACGTGAACTTAACTTTGCATTATAAATGGTGGAGGTCTAGAAATAATTTTTATGCAGGTCATGGCAATCTTTATCTACATAAGACACACTCCTGTAAAATTAAAGTTCTGCTCAAACAACTTTTGAGTGATGATTCACAAGAGAAAAGAGTTCTAACTTACAATTAACTAGACCTGTCCATTCAGTAACCACTTTGGCTAAGAAAATTCATCCTCTTTATATTTGCCAGTATTATTTGTCTTTCGGAGATAAACAGAGAGAAAGGAAAGGAGGAAGAGAAGGAGAGAGACAGATACTTTTTTTTTTTTAACATTTTTATTGGAGTCTAGTTGCTTTACAATGGTGTGTTAGTTTCTGCTTTATAACGAAGTGAGTCAGTTATACATATACATATATCCCCATATCTCTTCCCTCTTGCGTCTCCCTCCCTCCCACACTGCCTAGCCCACCCTTCTAGCTGGTTACAAAGCACTGAGCTGATCTCCCTGTGCTATGCGATTGCTTCCCACAAGCTATCTATTTTACATTTGGTAGTATATATATGCCCATATATACACTACCATTCTGTCACTTTGTCCCAGCTTACCCTTGCCCCTCCACATGTCCTCAAGTCCATCCTCTAGTAGGTCTGCGTCGTTATTCCCGTCTTGCCCCTAGGTTCTTCATGACCATTTTTTTTTTAGATTCCATATATATGTGTTAGCATGCGGTATTTGTTTTTCTCTTTCTTGACTTACTTCACTCTGTATGACAGACTCTAGGTCCATCCACCTCACTACAAATAACTCAATTTTGTTTCCTTTTATGGCTGAGTAATATTCCATTGTATGTACGTGCCACATCTTCTTTATCCATTCATCTGTCGATGGGCACTTAGGTTGCTTCCAAGTCCTGGCTATTGTAAACAGAGCTGCAATGAACATTGTGGTACATGAATCTTTTTAAATTACAGTTTTCTCAGGGTATATGCGCAGTAGTGGGATTGCTGGGTCGTATGGTAGTTCTATTTTTAGTTTTTTAAGGAACCTCCATGCTGTTCTCCATAGTGGCTGTATCAATTTACATTCCCACCAACAGTGTATGAGGGTTCCCTTTTCTCCACACCCTCTCCAGCATTTATTGTTTGTAGATTTTTTCATGAGAGCCATTCTGACCGGTGTGAGATGATATCACATTGTAGTTTTGATTTGCATTTCTCTAATGATTAATGATGTTGAGCATTCTTTCATGTGTTTGTTGGCAATGTGTACATCTTTGCTGGAGAAATGTCTATTTAGGTCTTCTGCCCATTTTTGGACTGGGTTGTTTGTTTTTTTTGATATTGAACTGTATGAGCTGCTTGTAAATTTTGGAGATTAATCTGTTGTCAGTTGCTTCAATTGCTAATATTTTGTCCCATTCTGAGGGTTGTCTTTTCATCTTGTTTATGGTTTCCTTTGCTGTGTAAAAGCTTTTAAGTTTCATTAGGTCCCATTTGTTTATTTTTATTTCCATTTCTCTAGGAGGTGGGTCAAAAAGGATCTTGCTGTGATTTATGTCATAGATTGTTCTGCCTATGTTTTCCTCTAAGAGTTTGATATTTTCTGGCCTTACATATAGGTCCTTAATCCATTTTGAGTTTATTTTTGTGTGTGCTGTTAGGGAGTGTTCTAATTTCTTTATTTTTACATGTACCTGTCCAGTTTTCCCAGCACCACTTTTAGAAAAGGCTGTCTTTTCTCCATTCTATATTCTTGCCTCCTTTATCAAAGATAAGGTGACTATATGTGCGTGGGTTTATCCCTGAGCTTTCTACCTTGTTCCATGGATCTATATTTCTGTTTTTGTGCCAGTACCATACTGTCTTGATTACTGTAGCTTTGTAGTGTAGTCTGAAATCAGGGAGCCTGATTCCTCCAGCCCCGTTTTTCATTCTCAAGATTGCTTTTTCTATTCGGGGTCTTTTGTGTTTCCATATAAATTGTGAATTTTTTTGTTCTAGTTCTGTGAAAAATGCCAGTGGTAGTTTGATAGGGATTGCATTGAATCTGTAGATTGCTTTGGGTAGTAGAGTCATTTTCACAATGTTCATTCTTCCAATGCAAGAACATGGTATATCTCACCATCTATTTGTATCATCTTTAATGTCTTTCATCAGTGTCTTATAATTTTCTGCATACGGACTTTTGTCTCTTTAGGTAGGTTTAGTCCTAGGTATTTTATTCTTTTTACTGCAGTTGTAAATGGTAGTGTTTCCTAAATTTCTCTTTCAGATTTTTCATCATTAGTATATAGGAATGCCAGAGATTTCTGTGCATTAATTTTGTATCCTGCTACTTTACCAAATTCACTGATTACCTCTAGTAGTTTTCTGGTAACATGTTTAGGATTCTGTATGTATAGTATCATGTCATCTGCAAACAGTGACAGCTTTATTTTCTTTTCCAATTTGGATTCCTCTTATTTCTTTTTCGTCTCTGATTGCTGTGGCTAAAACTTCCAAAACTATGTTGAATAATAGTGGTGAGAGTGGGCAACCTTGTCTTCTTCCTGAACTAAGTGGAAATAGTTTCAGTTTTTCACCTTTGAGGACGATGTTGGCTGTGGGTTTGTCATATATGGCCTTTATTATGTTGAGATATGTTCACTCTGTGCCTACTTTCTGGAGGTTTTTTGTCATAAATAGGTGCTGAATTTTGTCGAAAGCTTTCTCTGCATCTATTGAGATGATCATATAGTTTTTCTCCTTCAATTTGTTAATATGGTGTGTCACATTGATTGATTTCTGTATATTGAAGAATCCTTGCATTCCTGGGATGAACCCCACTTGATCATGGTGTATGGTCCTTTTAATGTGCTGTTGGATTCTGTTTGCTAGTATTTTGTTGAGGATTTTTGCATCTAAGTTCATCAGTGATATTGGCCTGTAGTTTTCTTTTTTTGTGACATCTTTGTCTGGTTTTGGTATCAGGGTGATGGTGGCCTCGTAGAATGAGTTTAGGAGTGTTCCTCCCTCTGCTATATTTTGGAAGAGTTTGAGAAGGATAGGTGTTAGCTCTTCTCTAAAGGTTTGATAGAATTCGCCTGTGAAGCCATCTGATCCTGGGTTTTTGTTTGTTGGAAGATTTTTAATCACAGTTTCAATTTCAGTGCTTGTGATTGGTCTGTGTATATTTTCTACTTCTTCCTGGTTCAGTCTCGGAAGGTTGTGCTTTTCTAAGAATTTGTCCAATTTCTTCCAGGTTGTCCATTTTATTGTCATATAGTTGCTTGTAGTAATCTCTCATGATCCTTTGTATTTCTGCAGTGTCAGTTGTTACTTCTCCTTTTTCATTTCTAATTCTGTTGATTTGAGTCTTCTCCATTTTTTTCTTGTTGAGTCTGGCTAATGGTTTATCAGTTTTGTTTATCTTCTCAAAAAATCAGCTTTTAGTTTTATTGATTTTTGCTATCGTTTCCTTCATTTCTTTTTCATTTATTTCTGATCTGATCTTGATGATTTCTTTCCTTCTGCTAATTTTGGAGTTTTTTTGTTCTTCTTACTCTAATTGCTTTAGGTGTAAGGTTAGGTTGTTTATTTGAGATGTTTCTTGTTTCTTAAGGTAGGATTGTATTGATATAGATTTCCCTATTAGAACTGCTTTTGCTGCATCCCACTGGTTTTGAGTCGTCCTGTTTTCATTGTCATTTGTTTCTAGGTATTTTTTGATTTCCTCTTTGATTTCTTCAGTGATTTCTTGGTTATTAAGTAGTGTATTGTTTAGCCTCCATGTGTTTGTATTTTTTCAGATTTTTCCTGTAATTGATATCTAGTCTCATAGCATTGTGGTCAGAAATGATATTTGATACGATTTCAATTTTCTTAAATTTAACAAGGCTTGATTTGTGACCCAGGATATGATCTATCCTGGAGAATGTTCCATGAGGACTTGAGAAGAAAGTGTATTCTGTTTTTTTTGGATGGAATGTCCTATAAATATCAATTCAGTCTATCTTGTTTAATGTAGCATTTAAAGCTTGTGTTTCCTTATTTATTTTCATTTTGGATGGTCTGTCCATTGGTGAAAGTGGGGTGTTAAAGTCCCCTACTGTGACTGTGTTACTGTCGATTTCCCCTTTCATGGCTGTTAGTGTTTGCCTTATGTATTGAGGTGCTCCTATGTTGGGTGCATAAATATTTACAATTGTTATATCTTCTTCTTGGATTGGTCCCTTGATCATTATGTAGCATCATTCTTTGTCTCTTGTAATAGTTTTTGCTTTAGAGTCTATTTTGTCTGATATGAGAATTGCTACTCCAGCTTTGTTTTGATTTCCATTTGCATGGAATATCTTTTTCCATCCCCTCACTTTGTATGTGTCCCTAGGTTTGAAGTGGGTCTCTTGTAGACAGCGTATATACAGCTCTGGTTTTTGTATCTCTTCAGCCAGTCTATGTGTTTTGGTTAGAGCATTTAATCCATTTACATTTAAGGTAATTATTGATATGAATGTTCCTGTTATCATTTTCTTCTTGTTTTGGGTTTGTTATTGTAGGTCTTTTCCTTCTCTTGTGTTTCCTGCCTGGAAAAGTTCCTTTAGCATTTGTTTTAAAACTGGCTTGGTTGTGCTGAATTCTCTTATCTTTTTCTTGTCTTTAAGGTTTTTAATTTCTCCATCAACTCTGAATGAGATCCTTGTTGGATAGAGTAATCTTGGTTGTAGGTTTTTCCCTTTCATCACTTTAAATACGTCCTGCCACTCCCTTCTGGCTTGCAGCGTTTCTGCTGAAGGATCAGCTGTTAACCTTATGGGGATTCCCTTGTATGTTATTTGTTTTTTTTCCCTTGCTTCTTTTATTTATTTATTTTTTTTTTTTAAACATCTTTATTGGGGTATAATTTCTTTACAATGGTGTGTTAGTTTCTGCTTTATAACAAAGTGAATTAGTTATACATATACATATGTTCCCATATGTCTTCCCTCTTGCGTCTCCCTCCCTCCCACTCTCCCTATCCCACCCCTCCAGGCTGTCACAAAGCACCGAGCTAATATCCCTGTGCCTTGCGGCTGCTTCCCCCTAGCTATCTACCTTACTACGTTTGTTAGTGCGTATATGTCCATGACTCTCTCTCGCCCTGTCAAAGCTCACCCTTCCCCCTCCCCATATCCTCAAGTCCGTTCTCCAGTAGGTCTGCGTCTTTATTCCTGTCTTACCCCTAGGTTCTTCATGACATTTTTTTCCCCCTTAAATTCCATATATATGTGTTAGCATACGGTATTTGTCTTTTTCTTTCTGACTTACTTCACTCTGTATGACAGACTCTAGGTCTATCCATCTCATTACAAATAACTCAATTTCGTTTCTTTTTAAGGCTGAGTAATATTCCATTGTATATATGTGCCACATCTTCTTTATCCATTCATCCGATGATGGGCGCTTAGGTTGTTTCCATCTCCGGGCTATTGTAAATAGAGCTGCAATGAACATTTCGGTACATGACTCTTTTTGAATTATGGTTTTCTCAGGGTATATGCCCAGTAGTGGGATTGCTGGGTCATATGGTAATTCTATTTGTAGTTTTTTAAGGAACCTCCATACTGTTCTCCATAGTGGCTGAACCAATTCACATTCCCACCAGCAGTGCAAGAGTGTTCCCTTTTCTCCACACCCTCTCCAGCATTTATTGTTTCTAGATTTTTTGATGATGGCCATTCTGACTGGTGTGAGATGATATCTCATTGTAGTTTTGATTTGCATTTCTCTAATGATTAATGATGTTGAGCATTCTTTCATGTGTTTGTTGGCATTCTGTATATCTTCTTTGGAGAAATGTCTATTTAGGTCTTCTGCCCATTTTTGGATTGGGTTGTTTGTTTTTTTGTTATTGAGCTGCATGAGCTGCTTGTAAATTTTGGAGATTAACCCTTTGTCATTTGCTTCATTTGCAAATATTTTCTCCCATTCTGAGGGTTGTCTTTTGGTCTTGATTATGGTTTCCTTTGCTGTGCAAAAGCTTTGAAGTTTCATTAGGTCCCATTTGTTTTTGTTTTTATTTCCATTACTCTAGGAGGTGGGTCAGAAAGGATCTTGCTGTGATTTATGTCATAGAGTGTTCTGCCTATGTTTTCCTCTAAGAGTTTGATAGTTTCTGGCCTTACATTTAGGTCTTTAATCCATTTTGAGCTTATTTTTGTGTATGGTGTTAGGGAGTGATCTAATCTGATACTTTTACATGTACCTGTCCAGTTTTCCCAGCACCATTTATTGAAGAGGCTGTCCTTTCTCCACTGTACATTCCTGCCACCTTTATCAAAGATAAGGTGTCCATATGTGCGTGGGTTTATCTCTGGGCTTTCTATCCTGTTCCATTGATCTATCTTTCTGTTTTTGTGCCAGTACCATACTGTCTTGATTACTGTAGCTTTGTAGTATAGTCTGAAGTCAGGGAGCCTGATTCCTCCAGCTCCTTTTTTCGTTCTCAAGATTGCTTTGGCTATTCGGGGTCTTTTGTGTTTCCATACAAATTGCGAAATTTTTTGTTCTAGTTCTGTGAAAAATGCCAGTGGTAGTTTGATAGGGATTGCATTGAATCTGTAGATTGCTTTGGGTAGTAGAGTCATTTTCACAATGTTGATTCTTCCCATCCAAGAACATGGTATATCTCTCCATCTATTTGTATCATCTTTAATTTCTTTCATCAGTGTCTTATAATTTTCTGCATACAGGTCTTTCATCTCCTTAGGTAGGTTTATTCCTAGATATTTTATTCTTTTTGTTGCAATGGTAAATGGGAGTGTTTTCTTGATTTCACTTTCAGATTTTTCATCATTAGTATATAGGAATGCCAGAGATTTCTGTGCATTAACTTTGTATCCTGCTACTTTACCAAATTCATTGATTAGCTCTAGTAGTTTTCTGGTAGCATCTTTAGGATTCTCTATGTATAGTATCATGTCATCTGCAAACAGTGACAGCTTTACTTCTTCTTTTCCGATTTGGATTCCTTTTATTTCCTTTTCTTCTCTGATTGCTGTGGCTAAAACTTCCAAAACTATGTTGAAGAAGAGTGGTGAGAGTGGGCAACCTTGTCTTGTTCCTGATCTTAGTGGAAATGCTTTCAGTTTTTCACCATTGAGTATGATGTTTGCTGTGGGCTTGTCATATATGGCCTTTATTATGTTGAGGAAAGTTCCCTCTATGCCTACTTTCTGGAGGGTTTTTATCATAAATGGGTGTTGAATTTTGTCGAAAGCTTTCTCTGCATCTATTGAGATGATCATATGGTTTTTCTCCTTCAATTTGTTAATATGGTTTATCACATTGATAGATTTGCGTATATTGAAGAATCCTTGCATTCCTGGAATAAACCCCACTTGATCATGGTGTATGATCCTTTTAATGTGCTGTTGGATTCTGTTTGCTAGTATTTTGTTGAGGATTTTTGCATCTATGTTCATCAGTGATATTGGCCTGTAGTTTTCTTTCTTTGTGACATCCTTGTCTGGTTTTGGTATCAAGGTGATGGTGGCCTCGTAGAAGGAATTTGGGAGTGTTCCTCCCTCTGCTATATTTTGGAAGAGTTTGAGAAGGACAGCTGTTAGCTCTTCTCTAAACGTTTGATAGAATTCACCTGTGAAGCCATCTGGTCCTGGGCTTTTGTTTGTTGGAAGATTTTTAATCACAGTTTCAATTTCAGTGCTTGTGATTGGTCTGTTCATATTTTCTATTTCTTCCTGATTCAGTCTTGGCAGGTTGTGCATTTCTAAGAATTTGTCCATTTCTTCCAGATTGTCCATTTTATTGGCATAGAGTTGCTTGTAGTAATCTCTCATGATTTTTTTTATTTCTGCAGTGTCAGTTGTTACTTCTCCTTTTTCATTTCTAATTCTATTGATTTGAGTCTTCTCCCTTATTTTCTTGATGAGTCTGGCTAGTGGTTTATAAATGTTGTCTATCTTCTCAAAGAACCAGCTTTTAGTTTTATTGATCTTTGCTATCGTTTCCTTCATTTCCTTTTCATTTATTTCTGATCTGATTTTTATGATTTCTTTCCTTCTGCTAGCTTTGGGTTTTTTTTGTTCTTCTTTCTCTAATTGCTTGAGGTGCAAGGTTAGGTTGTTTATTCGAGATGTGTCCTGCTTCTTAAGGTGGGCTTGTATTGTTATAAACTTCCCCCTTAGAACTGCTTTTGTTGCATCCCATAGGTTTTGGGTGGTTGTGTCTCCATTGTCATTTGTTTCTAGGTATTTTTTGATTTCCTCTTTGATTTCTTCAGTGATCACTTCATTATTAAGTAGTGTATTGTTTAGCCTCCATGTGTTTGTATTTTTTACAGATCTTTTCCTGTAATTGATATCTAGTCTCATGGCGTTGTGGTCAGAAAAGATACTTGATACAATTTCAATTTTCTTAAATTTACCAAGGCTTGATTTGTGACCCAAGATATGATCTATCCTGGAGAATGTTCCATGAGCACTTGAGAAAAATATGTATTCTGTTATTTTTGGATGGAGTGTCCTATAAATATCAATTAAGTCCATCTTGTTTAATGTATCATTTAAATCCCTTGCTTCTTTTAATATTTTTTCTTTGTATTCAATTTTTGATAGTTTGATTAATACGTGTCTTGAAGGTGTACTTCTCCTTGGATTTATCATGTATGGGACTCTCTGTCCTTCCTGGACTTACTTGATTAACTATTTCCTTTCACATATTAGGGAATTTTTCGACTATAATCTCTTCAAATATTTTCTCAGTCTCTTTCTTTTTCTCTTCTTCTTCTGGGACCCCTATAATTCGAATGTTGGTGTGTTTAATATTGTCCCAGAGTTCTCTGATACTGTCCTCAATTCTTTTTATTTTTTTTTCTTTATTCTGCTCTGCAGTAGTTATTTCCACTATTTTATCTTCTAGGTCACTTATCCGTTTTTCTGCCTCGGTTGTTCTGCTATTGATCCCTTCTAGAGAATTTTTAATTTCATTTATTGTGCTGCTCATGATTGTTTGTTTGCTCTTTAGTTCTTCTAGATCTTGTTATCGTTTCTTCTATTTTCTCCAGTCTATTTCCAAGATTTTGGAGCATATTTCCTATCATTATTCTGAATTCTTTTTCAGGTACACTGCCTATTACCTCTTCATTTGTTAGGTCTGGTGGGTTTTTACCTTGTTCCTTCATCTGCTATGTGTTTCTTTGTCTTCTCATTTTGCATAACTTACTGTGTTTTAGGTCTCCTTCTTTCAGGCTGCAGGTTTGTAGTTCCCATTTGTTTTGGTGTCTGCCCCCAGTGGCTAAGGTTGGTTCAGTAGGTTTAGGCTTCCTGGTGGAGGGGACCAATGCCTGTGTCCTGGTCGATGAGGCTGGATCTTGTCTTTCTGGTGGGCAGGTCCACGTCTGGTGGTGTGTTTTGGTGTGTCTATGGCTTTATTATTATTTTAGGCAGTCTCTCTGCTAATGGGTGGGGTTATGTTCCTGTTTTGCTAGTTGTTTGGCATAGGGTGTCCAGCACTGTAGCTTGCTGATCGTTGAGTGGAACTGGGTCTTGGTGTTGAGATGGAGATCTGTGTGAGATTTTTGCCATTTGATATTACGTGGAGCTGGGAGGCCTCTGGTGGACCAATGTGCTGAACTTGGCTCTCCCACCTCAGAGGCACAGCCCTGAGGCCTGGCTGGATCACCAAGAGCCTGTCATCCACACAGCTCAGAATAAAAGGCAGAAAGAAAAAGATTTAAAAAATATATTATAATAAAAAACAAAAAATAGTTACAAAAAATATGTTAATGTAATTAAAAAAAGAAAGAAAGAACAACCAAACCAAAAAACAAAATCACCAATGATAACAAATGCTGAAAAGTATTACAAAAAAAAAAAAAGTGGACAGACAGAACCCTAGGATAAATGGTAAAAGCAAAGCTATACAGACAAAATCACACACAGAAGCATACGCATACACCCTCACAAAAAGAGAAATAGGGAAAAAATATATATATATCGTTGCTCCCAAAGTCCACCTCCTCAATTTGGGATGATTCATTGTCTATTCAGGTATTCCAGAGACGCAGGGTACGTCAAGTAGATTGTGGAGATTAATCCGCTGCTTCTGAGGCTGCTGGGAGAGATTTCCCTTTCTCTTCTTTGTTCACACAGCTCCCGGGGTTCAGCTTTGGATTCGCCCCCCCCCCCACTTGTAGGTCGCCTGAGGGCATCTGTTCTTTGCTCAGAAAGGATGGGGTTAAAGGAGCAGCTGCTTCAGGGGCTCTGGCTCACTCAGGCCGGGGGGAAGGAGGGGTGCGGATGTGGGGTGAGCCTGTGGTGGCAGAGGCGGCATAACGTTACACCAGCCTGAGGCACCCCATGTGTTCTCTCGGGGAAGTTGTCCTTGGCAGTGGTGGGCTGCACAGGCTCCCGGGAGGGAGGTGTGGATAGTGACCTGTGCTCGCACACAGGCTTCTTGGTGGCGGCAGCAGTGGCTTTAGCGTCTCATGCCTGTCTTTGGGGTACGCTCTGATAGCCGCAGCTCGCGCCCGTCTCTGGGGCTCCTTTAAGCCGTGCTCTTAATCCCCTCTCCTCGCGCACCAGGAAACAAAGAGGGAAGAAAAAGTCTCTTGCCTCTTCGGCAGGTCCAGACTTTTCCCCGGACTCGCTTCCGGCCAGCCATGGCGCACTAACCCCCTGCAGGCTGTGTTCACGCCACCAACCCCAGTCCTCTCCCTGCACTCCGACAGAAGCCTGAGCCTCAGCTCACAGACCCGCCCGCCCCGGCGGGTGAGCAGACAAACCTCTCGGGCTGGTGAGTGCTGGTCGGCACCGATCCTCTGTGCGGGAATCTCACCACTTTGCCGCCTGCACCCCTGTTGCTGTGCTATCCTCCGCGGTTCTGAGCTTCCCCCTCTGCCACCTGCTGTCTCCGCCCGCGAAGGGGCTTCCTAGTGTGTGGAAACCTTTCCTCCTTCACAGCTCCCTCCCACTGGTGCAGGTCCCGTCCCTATTCTTTTGTCTCTGTTTTTTCTTTTTTCATTTGCCCTACCCAGGTATGTGGGGTGTTTCTTGCCTTTTGGGAGGTGTGAGGCCTTTTACCAGCGTTCAGTAGGTGTTCTGTAGGAGTTGTTCCACATGTAGATGTATTTCTGATGTATTTGTGGGGAGGAAGGTGATCTCCACGTCTTACCCTTCCGCCATCTTGAAGCTCCTCAGAGACAGAGACATTTTACAAACAAAAGACCTGATGAAATGTTCAATAACCTCTGCAATCAGAGAGAAAACATTTAGCAAGCACCTACTGTGTTTCAGTGGGCCATGTGCTTTGTGAAGCATTTTTTGTTTGAATCTTTCCAGTAATGCAAAGTTGCTTTTAACTATGTTCATTTAACAAAGGTAGTTTTACAGTTTTGAGAGATTACAGTTGAAATTTCTATGCTGTTTGGTACCTGTTTGGTTTCTGAAGAAAGTCCCCTCATGCACATGAATGCATTACCCACTTTCCAAATTAGATGTCTCCCTGTGGCTTTTGATCTCCTGCATTTTCCAGGATCCCTAGGAGGTAGGAAATTAGGCAACCAGCATTCATGCTGCTGTACTGAAAACGGTAAAGAAGAAAAGGAAAGGATGTGTTAGGTGGCTTTCCTAAAATCTCATAAATAGAGTCAGGTTACTGGAAATTGAATTTAGGACTCCTGACTTGCTGTTGCCCTTATCTCTGAGCACTAAAGACATTTCCACAAATTAAGTACAAAAATGTTGGGCTAATGGGACCAAGGAGATAAATTCTGAAATTATTCCCTTTTGTGTTTGAATCTCAGAATGTTTTAAGTGTAGTTTTATTGTTTATTTAATTGATATTATTTCCATTAGTACTCTCTAAACTACTTTTTAAATTAGAAAAATATGATATTATATGAATTTGGTTCTCTGCTAACTGACTTTTTTGCTAATTTTCATCATTCCAAACAGACCGATGTAATCTATATTAATTTAAATGATGTGTTGAAGTGATTTTTGTAAAAGATTATATGGAAAAATCAGATGTGATACAAGAATAATTATTGGCTATTTGTTTTTTCGCAGTCACAATATGGAGCTTCAGTTTCTGCCACGCCTCAACTACCCCTCTTTTATACTCCTATTGATCTGGTGGACATTAGTGTGGAAATGGCTGGATTGAAGTTTACAAATCCTTTTGGCCTTGCGAGTGCAACTCCAACTAGCAGTTCATCAATGATTCGTAGAGCTTTTGAAGCTGGATGGGGCTTTGCTCTGACCAAAACTTTCTCTCTTGATAAGGTAAGAAATTATTTTTGAAGTCATGTTTAAATATCTATCATGTATTTTAATTAGGGCATAAATATTATAATGGAAAGATTTTTCTGACCTATAAATAAGTGTTATTAAACTACTGGATAAAACCTATTATTACAAATGAGCCTTTAATTTCCTTCTATTCCTTCTGTCCCATGGAGGGGGAATGGCATAGAGTTTTCATTGTGTTTTGTCTAAGAAGCATCGAAAATATAAATACTACAGAGTGTCTATTTCATTTAATAATCACAAACTTACTTATTCTTATGTCGGCATTATTAATTGTTTTGTGATTTCTGGATGTATGTGTATGAGGACATATGCCTCAACTCAAAGTTAGAGAGACAATGAATTTTATTTGCACATAATCCTGGAATCAAAGCCGTGTCAAAAAAAATCACTTATTGTAACTTACTGGTGCTGGGAATAAGATTCTTCTTGAATTTTTAAATACAGAAACATTTCCCTAAATACAATACCTGAGTTTAATTTGATATTATGACTTTGTACTCACAATGCAAGTGGACATACTTAGTAGAAAATAAACTACATATTAAAGTTCAGATTGATTCTTTATAAAGTACAGAAAGCATATAAGTGAATGTTTTCAAAGTGGAATAATTTATGCAGTAGAGGGTTGCATCCTTATACAGTTTTGGATTAGAAAAAAACAGCAAACTTTAACATTTTTAGGCCCTTTATTGATAAAATTTTAAATGCTACACCTATCGATATATTTAGTACTTACCAGTAGTTAGTAATAATTAATGTATAAGAATGTGTGAATCTACTGACTGAGAAAAGCGTATCATTATTTAAATCAGCCTTATCCTTAGGCAAAGAAAATAATACACAAGAAATATGCCCCATTAAGCACATTCTCTTCTTTCACCTCTTACTAGGATCAATAGCTGGCGTTATTATGGCTAAAACATCACAGCTGTTTTATTCTGACAGCTTTACAAGATGCTATGTGTAAGTGTGATCAAGAATATCTAGAGAATTCTCAAAAGTTAGAAAACTAGTGCATGAAAGAAAGGTTAAATATTTTTATGTTTAAATAGCTAAAGGGAGGTTTCTTCATAAATTGGCTGAATACTTAGAAATACTTTGGTTAAACAAAGTGTAAAAATAAACAACATATTGGATTTAGCTTTAGAATATCATTAATCAATTGTTTACAACCTTGTAGAATATTGACATTACATTTGTTTTTATTTCAATTCTTCCTTAAGAATTACTTGGAAGCTATAATCAAATGTTTAATCCGTTGAGAAAAACTGAGTCTCTGATATCACTTAATGACTACTTTAGTTATGCTATTTAAAAAGTTTTATATGTAAACAGAAATAGGTGGCTAATCAGGTATAAGGGAAGAATTGTAGGGGAAAAAAGTGTTTGCTTTGAACTTCCTGTTTGCTTACAAAAATTGAATTCTGATTAATCAGAGACATCTGTCTTTACTCTGTTGGTGACATGCATTGATTTGTGAAGCTGTCTCTTTCAATAACCTAAGAGCAGTTGCCTTTATTAGGATCACCAGCAGAAATAAATGTGGGAGCTAACTTCCTTCTGAACCTCCAATTTGAATTTAATCTACCAATTCAGAAGTCTGTGATGCTGGTTCAAAAGGAGAGTTATGGACAAATGCAAATTAAAGTTGGCACATAAAATATAATGACGGGGGTTTTAGGAAGCTCCACTTTACTTACTTTGATGGTGCGTACAACAAAATATTTGTGCAAAAACTATTTTAAATGTATCTGTGCAGGTTGTAATGACATAAATAACAATGCCACCTTGGGCTTATATAATTCTATTTTCAAAAATGATTTTTTTCCCGTACTTGATTTTGCAAAGTAGTCATTTTGCTTCATAGAGATCTACTTCTTTTCGTTTTGTGTTCTTATATTGTCTCTAATTAGTGATTAAATTTTTGTGAATTTATTATTGTCTCATGAGTTTTGTGCTTTCTTATTGGTGAAATATTGTAGTATAAACTCAGTATTATAAACACATGTTTTTCACAGCCTCTTACTAAAGATATCTATTAAAGTATTATATGTACTATACATTTGTGTGGCATTATAGCATACCAATTTAGATTAGCCTTATTACAGTTTAGTATGCGATTTCAAGAGTCTACTTAAAATGTATTAAAATTCAGAGGCTTGACATTTGAAATTTGGATGCTCTTAATATGACAAAGGTTATTCTATGCAGTTTTGTTATCATATGAAATATTAATATTTCACAATACAGTTTTGATGAAGTACAATTTGCCGAGCTTGCATATGATAAAGAAATTAAATGCTTGCCAAGGGAGTTCAGTAAAAATTAGAGCCCTGCCTGAACATCTGCTGGAGATTTTATTATCCTGTCCTACTGACAGTGTGGCTCCCTCATTGTTTTTCAAGATTGACAGCTGAATATTACATTGCTTTCTGCAGCAAATATGTTTAGGTGAACTTTGTTTCCCTTTTTTTTATTTTTTTGGGGAGTTTGGAACATGCTTTGATTTTCATCCTATATATATATTTTTTATACTCGACATTTGTAGATGCCAGATTGAGGTCTAATATGCTGTAGCAACGAAAGACCATTGACTTACAGTGAAATGCCAGTTGTTATCTCAGTAAACAGAAATATTATTATTCTTTACTGTGCAGTCTGTATAAAAGCTGTATGTGCTTTCTTTAGGGAGGCAAATGATAAGATTTTTAATGTCAAATATAAAAAGATCTATGTTTGCTTTTGTGTTAAATAACATCAAAGGTGGCTTTTATTAACTATATTTTTCCTTCCCAAATCAGACTTTCCTAGAGTGTCCCAAAATACCTAGCTTGCTTTTCTTGAGATTCTGTTTATGTGTTATAAAGACAATATTTGAAATATCATGATAAAAATATTTAAAATATAATTATACATTTTAATATAAATATATATTGAGTTCAAGTTTAAAAAGGTAGGGGAGAAATCAATCTGTCAAGCTTAATTAAAGCTAAAGTGTCCTGACAAACCAGAGTAATGTTCTGTTTAACTGGGAATATTAGAAATTGTTTCGATTTCACATAAAATAACCTCCTGACCTGTGTTTGCATTATACTGATAGGAAATAGATAAAACACATTGTTTTTGCTGATTATATCATAATTTTTTTCTCATAGGTAGCCACATATTATATACTGCAAATATGGAATATCTAACTGTAGGGTGCATATATCTTCATCACTACCCAGATAAACTCAGAAGTGTTTCTAACTATCATAAATCAAATTCAAACCTAAGCAGAAGTTCACTTCATTTATAAGCTCTATATAGCTATTACAGTACACTTGTAATTTATTTTTAGTAAGAAAATGTCTTGAATGCATATATTTTGTTTTAATAAGTATCAAATAATTAGGTATGTAGGTGTGCAAATAATGAGTCTCTCTCAACATAAAATACTGAAAACTAGAATCTGAGAAATATTTAAGGGTCTTCATTATTTCTTTGGCATCAAAGTATTGATTGTAACTGTTTGCATAAAATACAATCTTATACCACATAGCACGATGCTTAGTGTATAGGAAGAGTTTGATAAATGTTTCATAGATATTCTTTGGATAAATGAATTAGTAAATGAATACATAGATTTCTTGGCAACAGCATATTGAGTTTATTTTTCTTCCAGCCATATGAACAGACAGTTAACACATAAAAAATGGATTGGTCTGAGTATTGATCTCAATCAAGGGAGAAAAGGCCAATTTAAAATTTTCATATCCCAGGTTGCTTTTATAGTACATGTATACGTGTCTAAAAATGAAAATGTCAGTGGAATTTCTAAATGCGTGGATTGTATATTAAGATTTAGGTTGTTGACTAAGCCTTTAAAATGCAGAGGATTTTTGAGAAAACGGAATAAGTATTGTACAGTATTAGGATGGGAAATAAAAATTATCTGGCCAAATTATGTGTCAATAGCCCTGACAGAAGAAATGTAGCCTGTTCTTGAATGCCTTTAGTGACAGAACATGCTAGATCTTTTAAGGCACTGCAGCCTGTTATAGCTATAGAAAGATCTGTTTTAGAAATGTATTCATTTTAATTTCCCCAAATCGGCCTTCTCATAAGTTGCATCCATATTTTATAGTTCTGCCCTCGGAGACATCATGACATAAATTAGTCTAACTTATTAACATAAATGAATTGTTGATTTTAAAATATGGTGTTCTTTTTCATTTTCCTTCCAAGTAAATAAATACCATAGAGGAAGGCTAACAAGTATGGAGAGGCAGTGCCATCTAGGGAAAAGAAATTTGACCTGGGCAACAACAGTCTCTGTCCAAAGTTGCTTCTATATCACTATCTTGAACATGTTGTTTGAAATTGCAGGTCGTTGTTATGATTATTATTTTTACACACATTACTAACTACCATTTATCAATTACTTAGAATGTATAGATATTGCCAAATACTTTTCATAAGTTATCCATTGAATCTTCTCAATAAGATAGATAGTATAATTTTTTTAGATGAAATACAGCCGACCCTTGAACAACACGGGTGTTAGGAGCACCGACCCCCTGCAAAGTCGAAAATCTGCTTATAGCTTTATAGTCAGCCCTCCGTATTTGTGGTTCCACATCTGCATATTGGACCAACCATGGGTCCATATAGTACTGTAGTACTTGATTATTGAAAAAAATCTGCATACAAGTGGACGCAGTTCAAGTCTGCATTGTTCAAGGATCAACTGTAATAGTCTGAGAAAGCTAAATAAGTAGCCCAGGAGTTGGAACAACAATTATTTATTCACTCAGTTATGTACATTGGTAGTTTGGCTGAGCTCATATGGGAAGTTCTTCTGCATCACTTGATGTCTGCTGGGGTCATTCATGCATTTGCAGTCAGTTGGAGGGATGCCTGGGGACAGGCAAGATGGCCCCACTCATGTGTCTGGTCAGAGTTGCTGTAATTGCTGAGATGGCCAGGCCCTTCTCTCCATCTCTTCATAATCTCTCTTGCCTCTTGGTATCTCAGCATCAAGGAGAGTAACTTGGGCTTGTTCACAAGGTAGCAGTGTTCTAAGAAGGCAAGACTCGAAGCTGCAAGGACTTGCTGAGACCTCAAAAGTCACACACTGTCACTTCCACTGTACTTTCTGTGACAAAGCAAGTTACAAGGTACAATATACATGGCTGTATTCAAGAAGTAGGTAAATACCATCTGCTCATTGATGGGAAGAACAGCAAAGTCATATCACAAAGGGGCATGCATACAGCATGGAAGGATTATTGCAGCTGTCTTTGTAACTTGCCCTCTGGTCACAATAATTTGCATCCCTTCCATGTGCAAAATGCATCCACCCCATTCCAAGACACTCAAAATGTCATCCAATCATGATTTGGGGCTCAATGTCTATGATCTAGTGATCTGTATCAGGTCCTAACCCATATAAGGCTGTTTGGGTTCACCTTCACTTTATCCAGGGTTCTGTGAAATAGAAAGACAAGTTGTCTATCTGCTATACACCCAACATAAAATGATATGGTCATGAGAACCACAGCAGATACTCTCATTCAGGAAGAGAAGAAATGGAAGGAAAATAGCAATCACTTGTCCATTGCAATTTTGAAATTCAGTTGGGCACATGTTGTCAGGGCCCCTTACTTAATTAAGATCCAGTTCTACTCTCTAGTAGTGGTTCCCTAATCCATTGTTCCTATCCACTATTAGCCCTAACTTCTGGGATCTTGCTTCTGTCCTCTGAGTTTTGTTTTGCTTTGTTTTGTTTAGAAATGACCACTGATGGTCCATGTTGGCAGTGGAGTAGCCTTTTCAGCCTGTTTCTGACCATAGAAAGTTAGGAATCCCTATTTCTCGCTTTATTTTGAATTATCCCTTTTAGTCCTAGGTCATAGTGATGTCACCACAAAACTTTCTTAAAAACTTTTCAGATCTGTTAAGGGCCGACTCCATGCCCCAAAGCCACATCCATAAGTCTTTTTGAGACAGACTTCTCTCCATTTTGAATATGTCTTGCTGCTGTGACACAGTGTCCTAAAGATTCTTAGAATCGATATTGTCTACTTGAAAGAATCTACTAGGACCAGATTGAAATCTTTGTAAAGTCCTAACAAAGTATCATATAGCAATGCTCTTGATGTGATCTTTACCCCAGGGTCATTTCTTACTTGGAAAATCTTTTTCTTTCCAGGAGAGATGAAGTGTGAAGAATAGTTTTATTTTCCAACGTGGCAAGTCCTAGGCTCCTTTTCTTTACTCACTCTTAAGTTTGCTAGCAGTCAAATATATCCTTATTTGACTCTTTTCTCTCTTACAGTACCCTACTATACATGGGCAGAAACACTCAACTGACACTCTCAGCATTCTGTCTAGAGATTTCTTTAGTCAGGTCCACAAATGCATTATGTACATTTTCTATCTTCTGAATGATCACCAGTGACATTCTTGCCACTTGTTCCGTCACTGCGTAATACAGGCCACTCTTTTTTTAAAAATTAATTAATTAATTAATTTTATTTATTTATTTGGCTGTGTTGGGTCTTCATTGCTGCGTGCGGGCTTTCTCTGCGGCGAGCGGGGGCTGCTCTTCGTTGCGGTGCGCAAGCTTCTCATTGCGGTGGCTTCTCTTTTTTGCTGAGCACGGGCTCTAGGCACACAGGCTTCAGTAGTTGTGGCACGTGGGCTCAGTAGTTGTGGCTCGCGGGCTCTAGAGCGCAGGCTCAATAGTTGTGGCACATGGGCTTAGTTGCTCCGCGACATGTGAGATCTTCCTGGACCAGGGCTCGAACCCGTGTCCCCTGCATTGGCAGGTGGATTCTTAACCAGTTCGCCACCAGGGAAGTCCCAAGGCCACTCTTTCCCAGTCTCCAATAGCATTTTTTACACTGTGTTTTAAGCCTCCACTAACATTCTTCCAGATTACTAACAGACTACTCTTGAGTTTTCAAGAGAGGCCTCTGCCTGCCTCTCAATCTGAGATCTGGTGCTGCATGTTTTTGATTTTAGGCTAGCAGATATTTCTGTATCACTTATCTGTTGCTGTATATCAAACCACCCCACAATTTAGTGGCTTAAAGCAACAAGTAATCTGCTCTTGATCCTATAGTTTGGTAATCTGGTCAGGGCTCAGTTGGGTAGGCCTTTTTTGCCCCATGTGATGTTACTTATTCTCACTAGTGCATTTGTGGCCAGTTG
Organism: Monodon monoceros; assembly: GCF_005190385.1. Lineage (NCBI taxonomy): Eukaryota > Metazoa > Chordata > Mammalia > Artiodactyla > Monodontidae > Monodon > Monodon monoceros. The sequence goes on from NW_021703774.1 coordinate 95,689,705, forward strand.
ACAGACTGCTTGGTGGCTGGCTTGTCCCTGATGGCTTCATTCACATGCTTCGGTCCTCAGACAAGACCCAGGAGCATGGAAATGGCTCTACTCATCCAAAGCCTTAAATTTACCATGCCAGGTTTTGAACCAAGGTCTATGTGGTCTATTTCAGGCTCTTTCCTCTATATGATGCTGTTTCCTAATTTATCCTCACTGGACCTCATTACTCTATGTATAAAATGAAGGCAGTTTGACTCCATCAGCGTTTGGAGTTCAGCTGAACAGGTGCACTGAGGCCTCCCACCCCCTGCTTCAAGCAGAGTGGCACTTGGGATTTTATGTCTATTTTGGTTCTATCTACTATTTCACTGAGAGAGAGAGAGAGAGAGAGAGAGAGAGAGAGAGATTTATTAAAAACCTCTGGGAATCCATTGTCATGAAAAGCCAATCTTCCTGTACCATCCTTCTCCAGCCACCCTGGCCATCCTTCTAGTCCTCCAACATGGTAGGCTCCTCCAACTCTTAGGACCATTTTGCTTGTGTTTGCTCTGCCTGGAAGGCTCTGCCCTCAGCTTTTTATACAGCTACTCTTGCTTCCCATTCCGTTTTCACATCAAAAATTCTCTACTCAGAGAATTCTTCGCTGACCACTCAAAACTCATTCTGTCAGTCCCCCATTTCCCTGGCTGTTTTATCTTCACCGTGCTTGGCACCATATGAAATTACCATGCTTTTAATCATTTATTTATTTACTTGTATATTTTCTGTTTTAGCCATTTGAAGTAAGCTTCATAAGAAGAGAGATGTTATCTTTCTTGTTTGCTACTGTATGCCCAGTGCCAAGAACCATGTCTGGCAGATAGGAAGGATGCAATACATACTTGTTAGATGAATGAATAATTATAGGATTCTAATTTAAACCACAATTCCACATGACAGCTCTTCAGTTACTTGGAGACAGCTCTCATGTCCTATCTGCAAGCCTTGTCTTTTTCCTTTTTAAATAGTCCCATTTTCCTTCCCATAATAAGGTTTGCAGACTTTTCACTGTGTAGGTTGTCGGTTCTCCCATGTGGATTTCCAGAAACTTGTTTCGATCCTCATTATCTTAATTGAGAGGAAGTTGCCTACATTTGCACAAATTGTCAGCACCTATGAACCAGACAAAAATCAGGACTAACATTGTCAGGACTATAAATGCAAAAAATAATATTTAAAGGTGTTAAGAAAAATTTCACAAATATGATACATAATTATATTTTAGAGCCTAAGTAATTCTCTTTGGATTACAATACAGAAAATCACAGTTTACTCTTATAAGTCCTTTTGGAAGGCCTTATGAGAAATAAAGGTCTGGATTTTTAAAAGATTATATCAAAACTAATATATTTTATTATTATTGAGCTTCTACATTACTTTATCATGAAAGTCTATGAAACAATGAATGAACAACATTCCATTGTGTTATTTTCACTGCTATAGTTCTGGCTTTAAATTTAGTACATAAATAGGTTTTTTTTTAATGTGTAGTATTATTCTATTGTATATCTAACTATACATTAACTAAGGACTATAATTATTTAAACACATTCAATATAAGCTTTTCCTCTGGGAAACTTTTTAACATGCTAAAACCATAAGTGATTTCTGTGTAGTAATAGTTTGATTTTCACTGGTTAGGTTCTTTTACAGTTATTTAGATGAACTGTATTCGTAATTTTGACTGAATTCATAATTCATAAAATTGATTCACCCTCAGATTATACACAATGGGTTTTTTAAAAGGCTACAGTTCACACGTAGTCTTAGGGGAGATTTCATCCAAATGTTCACTTCAAGACTGTTTAGCAAGCTCTTCTCTGAAGCAAACTTGATCGCTTCAACAACAAAAGAATGTGTGTGTGTGCTTGCATACCCATTTGTGTGTACACTTGCAATAATGAAGCTAAGTCTTGCAAGTTAGAATCCAATAAAAATACTCCCTACCTCTCCCCAAAGTTCTAAATGAATAATTTTCAAGCACGCCATGTATGCCAGGCTTAGTTTGTTCAGTAAAATATAGATTATGATGTTTCCAAACAGGTTGACATACTTCTAATATTAAACATAAATCTTTTAATTGTAAACAAAGTAGCATTTTTAACCAAGTATATTATTAAAGTTATTTAAATTGTTCTCAAATTTTTTTGCCTTCTTTTTCCCAATTTGGGCTAGTCGACTATGAAGGAGACCAATCAATTTTCCAATATAATTACGTCTTCACCTCTTTTCCATTTCAGGCTGCGATTTCACACTTGTTAATTAGTTAATCATTTTGGTAGAGTGGACAAGGTGAGACTCAAATAGGCTTTTTAATAATATAAATTGATGTGTACAATTTTGATCTGGGTTAGCTGGTAGCAAAACCTAACTTGTAGTGGAAAATACCTCTCATTCAGCTCCTTTTTTCTTAAGCAACTAGTGCCAAGGTTAATGGAAAAGTCTCATAATTATGGCTAATGGAAATTACCTTAGAGTATAGTCCTGCCATTGGGAAACTGATTTTCCAGTCTCACTTAATTTTTTTGCAGCTTTTAAATTTAACTAGCTGAAAAGTATCCATATTCTGGGAATGTTTGAATGATGCAGCCTTGATTGAAATTAAGATGACTTGAATTCCATAATACCATCCTTGGCTTTGTATTTTCTTTATTGATTTTTAACAAGATTCTAGTCATACTACATAAAGATAGTCTTTAACCTTCATTAAAAAAAAACTTTAAATATAAAACCCAGTGATTAGCTCACTGTCAAATTTTTATTAAAGATATACCTACATTGGCTATTTTGTTATAAGAATTTATTCAGTTTTAAATTGCAGTTCTATTTGTGTTCCTTTTTCTTACGTGACTTGCGATGAGCTTCATGTTCAATATTCGTCACTTCACATTCACCACTATTTCTGAAATAAGGTGTCACTAGATGCTTAAGGAAGTAACTGTTTTTTAGAGAAACATTCAGCCAAACTTTCTTTTCATACATCAGTTACCTTTACTTACCCGACTTCCCCATCTGCTTCTTTCATTTCAGCTAAATCCCTGCCCTTTTCATCCTGCTCTGCTTATTCATTTGCATGTTTCCCCACAATATCCCATATGTTTGGAACAATTTATCATTAGCTTCTGCCAAATTCACTCTATATTAAAGTTAAAATTTATCTAAAAGTGTCATAAGTGTCACTTTTAGGTATACTGACTAGACTGGATGTATTTTGAGAACTGTTGTTGTGTTTATATACACTTTTTTTTTTCTCATTGACTCAAACATTTGTTAGGCACTGACCATTCATATGGTGTGCATGTGTGTGTGTGTATGTGTATAAATGGTTTTTGCTCTACAAGATTTAAACTCGTTCAGAATATACAACAAAAAGATGCAGGAAGACCGACTAAATGTTGACATAAGGCAGCAGAGATTCTTAGACTAAAAATGTTACTTCAAAAGCAGTATTTTCCTCAGTTTTTTAAAAAGAAAAATGACTTCACATTTGAGCTGTATCTTTATTCTAGGCAGAAAGGATAGCTCACGGACATCCATGGTCTTGAGAGTGCCAAGCATATTTAAGATTCAGCATAATGCATCACAGGGTGGTATAAGTATCTGTGGTGACTATGGGAAAGGCCTGTTAGGCTGGGAATTTAAATGTGATTTTATAGACAACAGGAAACTAAAGAGGTTTTAAGTAGAGGAGTTACATAATTCAATTTGGAATCACTATTAATCATGATGTAACTCCCATTCACCATTTCAGTAATGACTTCCACTTGCCCCCAACAGTCTCTTTTTCCTGATTAATCCAGTCTAATCATGAGGCTTATGTTTGTATCATCTATACCTTATACTTATAATATATATCTATACTTCTCTAAACCTTTGGTAAAGCAAGACCAAAATATCTGTTTTCCCTTCTTTATGGTATTCTAGTGAAGATCAGTTTGAATTAAAAAAAAAATTGTAAAATTGATTTTCTAACATGTGAAATACCGTATCAGTAGAGTTGTCATTATTGTTACCACAATCTGCATGCCAAAGTAAAACATTAATAGTTATGTAATCATTCTTGAAAGCATAGAAAATCACTATATTTTTGCCCTTCTCATTTAAGGTCTTATCTCCACTAGTACCACCCACATCTAAGCCACCGTCATTTCTCACTGAATACTACGCCAGCCTCCACACCACAGTCTAAGTGATCTCTTACAACCCAAGTCATATCATGCCCTTCCTTTGCTTAAAACATTCTAATGGCTTTCCATAGCCCGTAAACTAAGATCCAAAATTCTTGTACAAATCGCTTTATCATATAGCTCCTGCCTGTCTCTCAGACCTCATCTCATTCTACTTGTACTAATTAAGCTACATTAAGCTACCTCATCTCATTCTACTTGTACCAATTAAGCTACAGCCACAATGGCCTTTTCTAGTTTTCTCCAATGAGCCAACCTCATTGTCACCTGTTGCCTTTCACTAATTGTTCTTCTTGCCTAGAATTTTTGGGCCCTTACATTCAAAAAGAAGAAAAAAAAATCATTGCTAATGGGAAAGTGTAAATAATATAGGAAAAAATCTGTTGTAGTAAGTACTTTATGTTTATTGCAGTTTATCAGATAACAGAAAATATAGATGACAACTGACCAATTAAACTGTGAAGGAATGGTCACATGTTCTTCTTTTCTGTTCCTTTCAAATAGCAGAAGATTTGTGACTTTTAAATCATTCAATAAAATTCCTCTTTAATATTTCTGAAAAACAAAAGAGATAAGGAATTGTTCTTCCTTATAGCTGTTGGAATCTCATTAGTTGCCAATCATAAAATCCCCCCAAAAAGGAAAGGATTTTATAAGGATCAGAAATTGCACTGCAAAGAGCAGTGGATGTTATGTAACACACACACGGGCTCAGAGAAAAACATTTTTAAAAACGCTTTTTCATCTAAACTTAATAAGTATTAATGTAAATGTTAAAACACCAAGCTGTGATTCCTGATTTCTGAACCTATTTATAATTCACTGAAAACTAGAAAATGCTTCCCAACTCTAGAATGCCTTCCATCAGTGTGTATGGGGTTTGTATCTATAGCTACTATTAACATTAATAGGATTTAATCGAGTAGTTCTCTTACACGCAGGTCAGAAAATTCACTCAAATTATTATAGGCATAGTCAATCATGGAGCTTAATTCATAGTACATGTAATTTGCAGTGTTTCACATTAAAACATGAAATAAAATTTAATATTGAACTTTCAGTATTAAATAAAAGACAAGTTTATAAGCAGTTCAATAATTGGACAGACTACATATTGATTTTTTCCTTTGTTGTGTAATATTACCCACTTCTCCATCCAGAACCATGTCGTACCGGGTTGAAGAGTGCTAGAAACATGGTCGCTGTTGTGTATTGGAATGTGGAGAGATGGAAAGGCTGTCACAGCAGTCAATAAGATCTGAGAGGTGTTGACTAATTGCCTGCTAATTACACAGTAAATTGTCTAATTAAGCTGATGGTTAATTAGGGTACGCTTGCACAGCAGTCTTGTGGAATTTGTGTCTGATGTCTGGGAAGCAGCTTGTGTAATTGGCAAACTGGTAAGGACTGGCAGAGAACATGACTGGAAAGCTCATGCCGGTGGATGACAGAATAAGGATTTTTGTGGAAACAAAGGGGTTTTCATTTTTATACTGAAAGTATTGTTTCAGTTCTGCAGATATTCTGCAGTGAGCAATTGAGAAATACATTTGAAGCCTAGGTTACATGAGCAAAGCAAGGCTTAAAATGTGCTTCAACATGTTAAATGTGCTGTTTGCTTGGCATTTATCAGCTCTGATACACTATATCATATTATATTAATATACACATTGTGTTTTTACAGTTCCCCCTTTTAACACACGTTATTTGGTGTTCATGTGCAAAAAAAATTCCACGCATCTAAGGGGAAAAATGCTTCTTTTATGAAGACATGAGAAGACAACAAATATGACTGATTAAAATACATTAGAAGTAAGAATTTTGGGTTAATTATTTAATTTAATTTTTTTTTTTTTTTTTGCGGTACGCGGGCCTCTCACTGTTGTGGCCTCTCCCGTTGTGGAGCACAGGCTCTGGACATGCAGGCTGAGTGGCCATGGCTCACAGGCCTAGCCGCTCGGCGGCATGTGGGCTCTTCCTGGACTGGGCCATGAACCCGTGTCCCCTGCGTTGGCAGGCGGACTCTCAACCACTGCACCACCAGGGAAGCCCTAATTATTTAATTTTTAATTTATGCTTCACCAAGAACCATAAAATATTAGACATACTACAGATATGTTTGGATATACTTTTAAGAAATAAAAAAATTTATTTGTAATGGGAGAATTTCAGTTTTATTACTTATACAATTTTACCACACAAATGGCTTTTGCTTAAATTTAGTAAAATATAAGAACAGAGTACTTCAGTATTGAATTACATGTCTTTCATTTCTGAATGCATGTGAGTACTGTTGGAGTTATAACTTGCAAAATGTTAGTGCCTTAAAAATAGAAGATCTAGAAGTTTTGTTGCTATTGTTGTTCTTTACAGCTGAGGAAGTATAACTTTTCATTTCAGAAAGTTATCTGTGGTTGAAATACAAACATGCAAATTCTCCTTGTAAATAAACTAAACTAATCCACTGAAGAATACAGGCCCTTTATAAATGAAGTTAGGTATACACATACATCTCCCTTTTAAAAGAGACCTGAATACAAATGATTGTTTCTGCCATTTGCCTCTAGATTCCAACATTTTTGAGGATTTTGAAATAAGATTTTGAATAGAACTTTAAGTTGCAGTTGAAACAGAGGGTCACAGATGCATAATAAATCTTGGATTTATACTTTTATGTTAATGAAGAAAGATAAAATTTTAAGTGTTTCAAAACATTTCTGAAAGATAAGGTCTTGATTAAATTTTAGTGTCAACATTGTTTTATTGCTTTCTTAGCTAATAAAATGCATGTATGCCTGTGATTAGATGAATGTGTATGTTTTTTATTCTCACTCTTTTCCACTGAGGATTTGAAGTTGTGTGTATGCTATATGTTTTTAAATAGAAAGAGAGAAATACACATTATATACTCTGTAAAATATCTTTGAATTAGCATGAACCTTGGAGATATATGCATGGTAAATGAACATATTTGCTATTTTAACACAAAAGGTGTTTTTCAACCTGTCTTAAAGCAATACCTTAAAATATTAAGTCACAGATATTAAAAAAAGGTGTAAAATAAAATATTCTTTATTTCAAGGGTAAAGAAAAATCATATTCATTCCATTTGGAGTCTTAGGTTATGAAGTCTTTATAAAGAAATTATGTAAGATAGAAGAAAAGTGAATTTATCAAAGGAATACAGGGCTAAACACTGAAATTGCTTATTTAAAGGTATATCTCCTGAGGGAGAAAAATCAGATAGAGGTCAGTGTTGCAACTCCAACCATTCTACATTTTGATCTACTCAGTTTTTCATTTTATTCCTTAGAGAGTAATATGAAAAGTTTATTTATTGTAAGTGATATAAGTTTGCATAAGAAGAAATCACGTATATCTGTCTATCATTGTTGATAAAGTTTTAAAGAAGAATTTTTACAAAACACAATCTTCAAAAAAAAATTCCTCATCTACATTTATGTATAAATTTCAATGTTTTTTCTATTAATTCAAAAGCTAGATAATTTCCATTTATATATAGCTATCACAAGAATAAAGTATATATATGTATATCATGAGATCATATAGTATCTGTTGAGAAATTATAATACTTTACTTTGGTCTAAGTATATTATATAAAATATGTATATTTACATAATTTACATAATTTATGTAATTTACATATTACAAATATGTACATATACATATTTATACAATATGTATAAAATATACATATAAAATATGTATATTTATTTAATATATATGTGTGTGTATGTGTGTGTGTGTGTGTTATGTAATCACAATTTTTTTTTAATTCTTTGGAAAGCTTTATCCCTGCAATTAAAAAAAAGAAATACAATATTTAGCAACCTTAGCTATCAACCTCATTCTAGAATTCTTTTACAATTTATATATCATAAATTTCACTCTTTAAAAATATGTATTTCCATGTTTCTTAGTGTATTCACAGAATGGTGTAACCATCAACACTAATTAATTTCAGAGCACTTCCATCACTCCAGAATAGAAACTTTATACCTACGAGCAATGGCTCCCTGTTCCCCCCACCCCCCAGCCCCTGGAGACCACTAATACACATTCTATCTTCATGGGTTTGACTATTTTGAACATTTTATATAAATGGAATCATACAATATGTGACCTTTTATGTCTGGTTGCTTTTACTTAGCATGATATTTTCAAGAGATCATCCATGTTGTAGCATGTATCAAAACTACATTCCTTTTTATGGATATACTAACATTTTGTTTATCCATTCATTAGTTCATGAATATTTAGAGTCTTTTTCTACTTTTTGCTTATTATGAGTAGTATTTTCTTGAACATTCATGGGTAAGTTTTTGAGTGGATGTATGTATTCAATTTTCTTGTGAATATACCTAGGAGTAGAATTGTTGGGTAAGACAATGACTCTATACTTAACTTTTGTTGAATCACCAAACTTTTCTCCAAAATGGCTGCACCAATTTGCAATGCCACCAGCAGTGTATGAGGTCTCTAGCTGCTTCACATACTCACCAACATTGTTGGTTGTCTTTTTTGTTATAGCTATCAGAATGAGTTTGAAGTTGTTTCTCATTGTGATATTCACTTCTAGTATAATTGATAACTAAATAGTAAAAGTATGAAAGCCTAATAATTGCCTTAATATTCTTTTTTTAAATTAATTTTTATTGGAGTATAGTTGATTTTCAATGTTGTGTTAGTTTCTGCTGTACAGCAAAGTGAGTCAGTTATACCTATACATAGATCCACTCTTTTCTAGATTATTTTCCCATATGGGTCATTACAGATATTGAGAATTCCCTGTGCTATACAGTAGGTTCTTATTAGTTATCTATTTTATATATAGTAGTGTGTATATGTCAATTTATTTACAAAGCAGAAATAGAGTCACAGATGTAGAAAACAAACTTACGGTTACCCAGGGGAAAGGTGGGGGAGGGATAAATTGGGAGATTGGGATTGCCTCAATACTCTTAATAACATATCACCATAATAACTAGTTGTCATAACTAGCAGTTAAAATAGCTGCCATTTTTCACTCTTTTCTCTTGATCTAGGAAGCGTGGTCATCAGGAAAGCCTTATCCACTTATACTGGAGGCATGACATGAGAGCAAGTCTTTCTGAAAATAAGAGTTTAGGGTGGGGGGTAGAAGTCAACCTGTAAAGAATAGCCAGTTTATATGGGTCCCCGGCCTTTGGGAGACAGTGTTACAGGATGTCATATATTCAAAGAGTACTCTCTTACTGTTTAGTTATTTATATAGTTCAAGGAAATGGATAAGTGTTCCAACCTATATTATGAGCATAACTTACTAAATTAGAAACCTAAGGAGAAACATTTAATACACTCTAGATAGCAAGACTAAAGAATATCACTCTAGGGCTTCCCTGGTGGTGCAGTGGTTGAGAGTCCGCCTGCCGATTGCGGGGACACGGGTTCATGACCCGGTCCGGAAAGATCCCACATGCCGCGGAGCGGCTGGGCCCATGAGCCATGGCTGCTGAGCCTGCGCGTCAGGAGCCTGTGCTCCGCAACGGGAGAGACCACAACAGTGAGAGGCCCTAGTACCACACAAAAAAAAAAAAAAAAAGAAAAGAAAAAAAGAATATCACTCTAGGAGTCTGGAGCAAATGTTTTTCCCTGCTCTCTGCTGCCATACTTGGTACTTTTCTCATTCTATGCAAAAGGGGGAGGATCAATGTATTCATTCCACAAGTATTTATAAGCTACTCTATTTCCAAGTGCTGTACGTGGACCCTGAGGATAGAGTGGTGAGGAGCATGGCAAGGAACATCCAGTCTTCATGGACTTTACAGGAGCATTCGACTGGAGAAGAAATGGTATCGGCCCAAGGTTGTAGACTGAGTAACGTGAACCTATATAAAATGTATAAAGGAGACTGCAGTAGCAGCCTTGGTGACTGACTGCATGAAGCCAGAGATGGGGAGGGACAAGGCAAAACGACTCCAGGATCTCTGACTTGGCAGCTGTTTATGGTTGCCCCATTCATAAAGGAAGTGAAGATAGGAGAAGAAAAACGTGGTTTCTGTGTTCTGGCCCAGTCACTGAAGTAGTACTTTTCAATAGCAAAAGAAAATTGTCAGTGGGTACTTTCATTCTCCAGCTATAATTACTTCAAATATTTGGAAGGAAAAGGTCACCCTGCTAGAAGAGTTTCAGTTATTAAAATTGAACTGAAAATGTTAATAATTTTTCAGATGAGATATAGGTACTAATGTAGAGTTTGAAAGTTTGAACTCAATTTAATTATTCTAAAATTAGATCTAAAACTAACATCTACAGGGGAAAAGTTAACAGAACAGGTTATTAAATCAATATGATTAATTAACTTGATATAAATAACTTGAGTATTGCTATGTTTATCTGTAAATCATTTATCATGGTACCAGCTGTAAAAGAAAATCTTAATAATAATGATAATGATATGTGTCATCCTCCCACCCACCAGAGGTATCATGACAAATTGTTAACAGACTGTCTTACAGCACTTCACAGATTCAAATGCTAATGTAATAATAATATAATCAATAATAATAAAATCAACAATGGAACAAAAATCTTTGATGCAGCTTAGGAAGGGAAATTTATTAAAACTTTGAGTTCACAAGTGGATAAAGTACCAGCACAGAACTGTTCATTTAAGTCCACATCTACATTTTGACTCTTGATTTTCAATGAAGGAAAGAGGAAGCAGAGAGAAAGGCATGAGAAACATTTTTACAGTTTATTAAGACGTGGAAACTTATCGATCTCTCTCTCTCTCTCCTTCTCTCCCTCTGTCCTTCTGTCCCTCTCCCTCTCCTTCCTTCTTTCTCTCCTTCTTTCTCAAATGGAGTGTTGACTGTTCCCATAGAATCAGTTACCAAATCCAGAGCACTCCATACACACTATCTTCCTTCCCTGCTCTGACTTTCCTTGTTCAAGGCCTCATTTGTCCTCACTTAGAACATTTCATGAACCTCTTAAAGGGTCTAATTTCCATGGTCTCTCCCAACAGAAATTAATGCGATTATTTTCAACCAAATTTATCCCCCTAAAGTATATTTGGGCATGTCACTATCCTTTCTACCTGTAGGAGAAACTTCATACTCCTTACCATGTCATACAAGTCCCTCTGTCATCTCAACCCAATGTTTTCTTAGCCTTGATTTCCACTCCACCTGTTTAGTAACAGAGAGTCTAAGATTTTTTTAAATAGAAGTGTTCCCTTTGTATATACAATTATACAGTTTCCTATAATTGTGTAATACAATTGTGTAATATACACTTTCTCATACCCTGTGTGTTCTTTTTATTATCCAATCTACAGACTGTGCTTGTGCACAAGATTTATAAATTGCTCACTGCTCTAGTCACACCTGCCTGAGGGCACCCTCATGTTCCCCGAAGATGCCGGGTGCTGCCTTCCCCCAGCACTTGTTCATGTGGTGAGCTTCCATCTGAAGACCCCTCCCCAATATTTTGCCTATGGGAAACTCAATTCAGCCTCAGGAGCCAGTTTAGATGTAACCCTCCCTGGAAACTTTCTCCTCCCCTAAAATTGCATTCCCATAAACCTTTGGAATCCTAGAACTGCCTGTTTTAATAGGAAGAAGATGAAAATTGCCATGGAATTGCAACTAACACACTATGTAACCTTGTAAAGGGAGGTAGGTGAACCAACTTATTAGCCAGCTCTTTTCTCTTTTACCATGCTAAATGTTTAACTAGAACATTTAAAATTTTTTAGAGTTATCTGAGTTCCAGATGTAACTTCCTCTGAAAAAACTAGCATTAGGTATTTCTTGTATATATATTATATGTCAGGAATTCTGAAAGCCACATAATTTACATTTTGTTTTTTTACTACTCACAAATCACTACAGTAGATGTCATAATCCCCACTGCATGGATAAACTGAGGCTTAACAATTTTTTTTGTTTTCTAAATGTTTAACCATTTTTTAAAAAATTGAAGTATAGTTCATTTACAATGTTGTGTTAGTTTCAGGTGTACAGCAAAGTAATTCAGCGATATATTCCTTTTCAGATTCTTTTCCACTATATGTTATTACAAGATATTGAATATAGTTCCCTGTACTATGCAATAGGTCCTTGTTGTTTACCTATTATATATATAGTAGTGTGTGTATGTTAGCTTAACAATTTCTGAGTCTGCTTGTTCTTTGTGTCTGCTGCAGTCATAGTTCAGTGCCACGAACACAGCCCGCCACTCAGCAAAAGCCAAATTCCTCTCTTCTGTTTTAAGTTAGGATTTTTATTCTTCCAGATGGAAATATGATATAATTTATCATTTGATACAAACTGATCAATATTTTTTTCATAATTTAGCTATAGGTTGAATTTAAGTTGCTGTAGGTTTTTAGGAAAGAAATGAGAAACTTATTAAAAGATTTACTATCGGCCTCTTTTTAACTATCTTATTTTATGGGACAAGATTTCTCCCTCGTAAGTCCCACTGCTCTTGGGATCATGTTTGACTATTCATTGGTCATCATTGTTTTGTTGGTTTTATCTCTCTGGCCCTTGTTCCAGTAAGATGTTTTACACCCCATGAATTCCCAGTTCTTGGACAAAAATGACTCAACTCGAACATTCACCCAGTTTACTAGCAACATTTTATGTTAGGTAGAGCTCATTTAAATCCAGTTCCCTCACAGGGAAGGTGATGACCCTGGACTCACACCTTTAATTCTTAACGCTTTTAAACACTGCACATAATTTCAGAGGCAGCAAAAATGTTTCTTCTGAATTGAACTCCTCTGGGCTCTGGATTTCCATGGCTTTCTTCATTGCTTATATTTTCGTACAGTGGAATGAATATGAAAACCATTAGTACTAGGCGAATATCCTCTCCCTAGTGCTCTGTGCAATATTTAAAGGTGTCCTGACATTATAAATTATGCTGAAATAATAGAGGCTACTTGGTATAACATTTTGTATTCGTATTTACTGTAAAATGTATTGCTATAGCACATTCCTTAACTTCCTGTAGAAGGAAGGTAATGTACAATAGAGAAGTGCATTTTTTAGAAACACTGAAATGAAAGTTGTTGATTTTAAAAGACATTTTGTCACAGATGAGTGAGAGAGAAAGACATCAAACCAGCAAGTCTAGCCAATCCAAGGTTTCATTCATGCATCTCTTCTGCTTAGTGCTTTCCCCTTCGGTATCATTAGCATTTTCATCTCGAAAAATGACAGTCTGCCGTAGAAGAAGTAAAAATGTTCAACCTGTGGTTTAAATTATTGATTTTTTAAGAATATTGAAGCAGTATTTCAAATGGATTTTGTTAGAGATACTTCTGGGTGGGGGGGTTCAAAGGTAATTTGATATCCAAAAGCCTGTATATTTCAAAGACTTTTCATTCTTTGAATTTATTTAGACTCTGGTTGATTGGATAAAAATGCTTATTGTCTTCAGGGTTGTAAGTAGCAGATCATTGCTGCTTGAACTTGAAACATATGTTTGCAGGCTATGCTCTTTGTGATTTATGCTGTGATCAACTGGCAAAATAAATCTTAATTTGGAAGCAAAAGCTGATTTTAAAATGAAGGAAAACGTACTATGATTTGCATGCATAGAAGTTCAACAATGGTAGCTAATTTATTGTAATAAAGCATCCGAGGTGTGGTTCTGTAAGAATGGATTTTTTTTTTTTTTTTTTTTTTTCTGTACGCGGGCCTCTCACTGTTGTGGCCTCCCCCGTTGTGGAGCACAGGCTCCGGACGCGCAGGCTCAGCGGCCGTGGCTCACGAGCCCAGCCGCTCCGTGGCATGTGGGATCTTCCTGGACCGGGGCACGAACCCATGTCCCCTGCATCGGCAGGCGGACTCTCAACCACTGTGCCACCAGGGAAGCCCTGTAAGAATGAATTTTAATGAAGTTCCTAAAATTGTGTTATGCTAATAGGGAGTAGAGTGTGGCTACAGAAGTTTTCCTTAAAATCTTTTTAAGTCTCTGACGACAGTCAACACTCCCATATGAATAGAAAATGTTTTGACGAGGAGCGGGATTACTGACTGCTGTGTGTATGCTATGCAGGTAGTTTGCTGTTTGCAGCATGTTTCTACGTGTGGAAAAAAGCTACTTAAAAAAATTACATTATATCAAAATGGCTTGATCTGTAATCATTCTACAAGTTGAAGCCCTATTGAAGTCGATGAGGGCTTGGAGTGCAAATTTATGACTGTGTCGAGCTTAATATGTGGAAAGTTGCATCATCTTTTGTGATGTGAAGTATCACACAGCAATGGCATGACACAAATTTGAAATAAAACCTGACAGTCCCTCCTTGACAAGTGGAAATGAATCAAAAATACCGTATCAGAAGAGCTCCTTTTGAGGCATTGGGACATAAAAGGGAAACCTGCTACTGAATGCTGAATACATGAGATATATCCATAATAGTCCTGTTGATGTTTCAACCAGCTTAAAAATGCATTCCCAATGGCAGTGCTACCATGAAAGTTGGGTGGAGAATCTGCTGATGTTGCAACTTTTGGGGAAACAATATTTAATCTGAGGATGAAAACTCTAGGATCAAATCTTTTTGTAGAGCCTACCTTCCTCTAAAAACTTGATACAGAGGAAAATATGACTGAAACAGTTTATGTATTATTATGACATAGATCATCTGATTTAATCTTCATGACAGTTCTTAGAAATAAGAATTTTATATCTTTTCATATTGTTTCATAATACTGTAATTAAGGAAACAAAATCCCAAAGAAGTAAGTAAACTATTCAGGGTCACACAGCTATTAAATGGTGAAGCCAGAATTCTTAGTCAGGTTTACCTAACTCCAAAACCAATGTCTTTCTAATACACAGCATTATCTCCCCTTATTCTTAAAAAATGTTACTCTAAAAATGGCATCAAAAGAAACTTAAAAAAATAATGATGACACAGAAGAGCAGTGAGCCCTCACAATTGCACAGTATATATGATATTTAATTATTTTTTGGTTTCAGGGGCAAAGCCATTCATATCTGCTCTGTTCCCCCATTCATTAGGACCTTACCCAATTGAAAACAGTTCTTGTGTGTTTATATTCCGGGAGCTGTGGGTTAATGTACTCACTAAATCTCCACAACAAGGCTATGCAGTATATATTAATATTAGTCCCATCCAGTAGCTGAGGATGAGACATGGAATGGTTGCTCTAATGGAGCTATTAGTAAGTGGTAGAGCAGATGAGAATATCTACCCTAAGGAATCGTTGTGAATAGTCACTGAGTTGATTATAGTGATGGTGATGATAATGTACTAGTAAAGGTACTATAATTATCAATACTTTAAAGAAAGGAAATAGAGTCACAGAAAGGTTAATGATTTGCCCAACCAGCATCATGCCGTGGTGGTTGATTTGGCATAGTGATGAAAATACTAGATATATTTCTTGGCATCTAGTAAGTGGTCAAAAAATATTAAGGGTAACATTATTAAGTGCATGTTTAGAGCAAGAATCAAAATTTTGTTGAATTATATACTAATGAATAAAGCCCAGTTCTGCTTTATTCTGGTTCACCAACCAACTTTCATGGTAGCACTGCCATTGGGAATGAATTTTCAAGCTGGTTTAAACACCAACAGGACTTATTATGCATACATCTCATGTATTCAGTAGCAGGTTTCCCTTTCATGTCCCAATTTGCCAAGGGACTCTGTGCAAGTTATTTCAACTCTAAGTTTCAGTCTCCTATTTGTAAAGTTGTTGCAATGAAATAGTAATAACTATAATTTACTGAGTTCAGCCATGTGTCAAGTACATTTCTAGCAGGTAATAGAAGTAAAACCTTAACAAGTGCTGAGGGCATAGTAAGTGCTCAAGAAAGGGTAACTATCATTATTGACATATTTTCTCATCTTCATGATAGTAGGAGAGGATTAACCAGGGCAATGACCTCAGGTCAAGCCTGTGATGTGTCCTAGAGTAGCTCTAGCACATGTGGTTGTGATGTGAATAGACCCCTCAGGGACAGTCTGAGAATTACTGAGTTAGGATTTCCCTGACTTTGCTGTGCTGAATTCATCCAGTTTTTAGAACTGAGCTTTTGCCTTGATGTCAAAATAAGAACATAAGCCGTAATCTTTTTTTTTTTCTGTTTCACTATATTCATTTGTTTGTTTTAGTTTTTAAATTCCACATATAAGCAATATCATACAGCATTTGTCTTTGTCTGACTTATTTCACTAAGCATAGTACCCTCCAGGTCCATTCATGTTGTTGCAAATGGCAAAATTACATTCTTTTTTATGACTGAGTAATATTCCACTATCTATCTATCTATCTATCTATCTATCTATCCACACACACATATACATATATATATCATGTCTTCTTTATCCATTCATCTGTTGCTGGACACTTAGGTTGCTTCCATATCTTGGCTATTGTAAATAATGCTGCTATTGTAAATAATCTTTTCAAATTAGTTTTTTGAGGAACCTCCATACTATTTTCCACAGTGGCTGCACCAATTTACATTACCACCAACAGTGTACAAGGGTTCCCTTTTCTCCACATCCTCATCAACATTTTTTATTTGTGGTCTTTTTGATGACATCCATTCTGACAAGTGTGAGACGATATCTCATTTGGTTTTGATTTGCATTTGTCTAATAATTAGCAATGTTGAGCATCGTTTCATGTGCCTGTTGGTCATCTCTATGTCTTTTTTAGAAAAATGTCTATTCAAGTCTTCTGCCCAGCTTTTTTTTAAATTTATTTTTGCAGTACGCGGGCCTCTCACTGTTGTGGCCTCTCCCGTTGCGGAGCACAAGCTCTGGACGCGCGGGCTCAGCGGCCATGGCTCATGGGCCCAGCCGCTCCGCGGCAAGTGGGATCTTCCCGGACCGGGGCACGAACCTGTGTCCCCTGCATCGGCAGGCAGACTCTCAAGCACTGCACCACCAGGGAAGCCCATTCTGCCAGTTTTTAATCGGGTTGTTTGGTTTTTGATATTTAGTTGTATTAGCTGTTTATATATTTTGGATATTAACTCTTTAGTGTAGCACATGCCCCAAACTCATTAGTTCCTTAAAAATATTTTTTTCCTCAAAATAATTTCTCCTAAAAATAGGGTGTCCGATATCAGCAAGTATAAATAGTTTCACGAAGCTATGGATTGTCTTTTCAACTAAGTTTTATGTGCTCAAACAGTGGTATCATCTAGTCAGAGCCACTGTTTTTCAAACTTTACACCTGTAGGTTCATACCAATTTGTGGTTAGCTTATGAAATAGAGATTAAATTTACAATAGGCACAAATTTTGATATATATATATAATCATTTAAGATGGGGACACAGATTGAGGTATTAGATACAGATTTTCATAGAACCCGTTTTGAGTATCTGAAAGGGATAACAAAGCTTAGTATTCATGTCATATTAAAAAATTTAATTACAGAAAATTTCAAAATGTAAAAAACATGTCCATCCCCAAGCTGCAATAATTATAAGTTCAAAGCCAACTTTCATCCATTTTTACCTCACCACTCTTCCTGTTCCCGATTATTTTGAAGTATATATCAGTTGTTTTATGATTTAATTGGTAAATATCTCAATATATATCTCTAAAAAGATTATCTTTTAATATGAAAACAGTACTGGAATAGCAACTAAAAATAATTAACAATAATTCCTTAATATCATAAAATATCTAGTCAACTTTTGTGTTTGCTTCTAATTTTGTTTATTTATTTACTTGAATTAGTATGTCCAAATAAGATCCCTAAATAGCAATTGTATGATATTTCTCTTAAATCTCTTTAAAATTTTCCCTCTCTAAAATTGTTTCTGTCAGTTTTTGTTAGAAAAGCCAGCTGATGTGTCCTTTAGAGTTTTTTAAAGCCTAGGTTTCTTTGATTGCCTCCCTGAGCTTTCATTTAAATTATCTCTAGACCCTTAGATTTATCGTAATGTGGTAGTTAGATCTAGAGGATTGATAGTGTTTGTTGTTGTTGTTTTGGCAAGAATATCTAGTAGGTATCTATCCTAATCTATCAGGGTATATAAAATGGCCACTTTTCTCTATTGATGATGCTTGTAAGTAACTATTGGTCATCTCAAGGAATCATACATCCCAAAGAACCCAGGTTACATATGTTTCTTCCAGTGTCTCAGTAGTATACTGATTTAGAAAACAAATTTTGTTATTACTCTACATGGATCTACTAATTTATATGGCATTGCATAAACATGATACTTTAATTCTATCTTACCTTCTTCAAATGTTAACTAGAATTCTATAAAGAGTAATTTCCTACCATGAATTATTTGGTTACACTGAGCTAGAGTTCATATAGGAGAAGCAGGATAAATGCTTTGTTTTTTTTCCACTTATTTATAAGCTTTCACATGACTCTAATATGCTTGTATTTTTTGACAGCTGCCTTGTTTTATGATGGGACAAAATGTTCTAGGCTCACTTTGCTTACTTCCTGCCCTGAAGTAGAAAGTCATTTCTCTGAGTAATCTGGTTCCATTTAATAAAAAAATAGTATTTAGAGACCATAATCTGGGTCCTAGGGCTGCCCACTGATGCTAGGTTGGTCATTGCTTCTAGGCTTTTTTAGTAGACAGTGATCTGAATAATAATTGTTTTAGAATAAAATAAATAATGATATTTGTTATTTCCAATTCCAGTTCAGAGCTACATGATTTTTAATTGACATTGTCAATGTTACATCTATACTTTCTTTCTTCTATACTATACACAGCCAAACCACTATCCCAACAAGTTTAATACTGAAAAAAAAAATTGACATATATTTTATTTTGTTTTGTTTGCCATTATTTTTGTCCCACTGGAGATGTACAAATCACAGCGCTTTAAAGTAGCTGTGTTGTGTAGCACCTCTCTGTGTGGTTATGCCACTGGCTGCTTTTAAATTATGTAAAATATGTGCCTGATCCAGAGTCAAATGTATATAAGATATAGTCAAAAAAGTCAAGCTTGTATTTCTGTTCTTTCCCCCTATTCTCATTCTATCCCAATATTTACCTAGTTACAAACATAAAAATATTGATTGGAGATTTAACTGAAAATGTGTTCAGATATGTTGGGAGGCTGGAGGAGGGTAAGTTTGCATGAGAGGTAATATAAAAAGAACTAAAATCTTAACTTTCATAATGGGAAATTATAGGTGAAGGCAGAGGGAGGTGGGGGACTTTTTCTGCACAAAGGTGACTGGCCTATTCTCAGTACCCAGAAATGCATACTTTTTTTTTAGTTGCTACTTCTATTATGAAAACTAAATTTGCTATCTTTGATTCCCAATAAAATAATAAAAATTCTTCCTTGTTATCGCTAATGAAACTGGCCTGCACATGTCCTTTATTTATCCAAACCAGTTTTTTACCCATGTGTACCCGAATCTGGTTCAGCCTTTACCTGAAGAAAAAAACAGTGGAATTTAAGTATATATTTTCTATTAAAGTACTCACATGGAAACGGTATCTTTGCCTCAAGTTCTTCACCCAAAATAATCTAATGAAGTGAGTCAATACTTATAGAATTGTAGCAATCTTAAACTCTAATGGAGAAAGAAAAATATAGGTGTCTATGATGTGTGCATTGATTTTTAGCAGTTCATCCTTAGTGGAAAATGTAATTGAATGTGTGTTCAGGTGGATAACACCACTTTAAAGGAGGAATAAGGCAATTTAATGCAATGGGAAGAACTGGATACATCCACATATTAAATAACTGTATAGTTCACTGATTGACAGTAAATCTTTATATCTAGATTATATATATATATATCCCCTAGACCGTTCTCTCAACAACAGCACTGTGCTTCGTCAATTGTTGTCGACATGTAGTATCACTTTTATAACTTTCAACGTGATAGACCTTTGCTTCTCCCACCACCCTCACCACCCCACAATAGGAGAAAGTAATGCATCTGCTTTAGTAAAAGGTATATGGAAAAAAAAAAAAAAACTTTCAAGGCAATGATGATTTATAGTCCACTATCAGTAATTTCTTTCTCTAGGACTAGGTGTGTGTTTCTTAATATATCTATGTGTGTGAATGATCATACATATACAGAGAGAGAAGGAGAAAGTGGAGCTCATACAGTTTTCTAAGAGGAACTGGTAATTTAAAATACTTGTTAGATAAAAATATGTGCCAATGCAGGTATCAGTTAGACAAATGAAACAACCAAAGGAACCATGGCTTCTTAACTTTAAAAAATAGCTTTAACTTTATCAAGATTTTAAGGTTCTAACAAGATGGTTATATTAATATATGCGGTTTTAGTTATCTGTTTATGGTCTACCTCTCAAAGTAGAATGTAAGCAAGTTCACTCATTTTTTAAAATGGCTCCCTCATTCTCATAGTATGGATTGGATATAGCAGGATTTATTCAACTATTTTTTTCTTGATGGACATTAGGGTTTTATAAATTTTTGTCACTATGAAATGTTCATATTTGGTGTTCTGGACTATTATTTCTCTAAACTAGATTCCTATGAGGGGAATTTTGATTCAAAAGTATATGTATTATTTAATTTTGAGAAACACTGAAGATTAATTTTCAAAAATGTCCTAGCGGTTCACACAGCCAATAATGTAAAAGTATCCATCTTCACCGTGAATTTCAGCATTGAATGTTATATCAATCTTTTAAACTTTTTGACTGTCAACGTTTAAAACAAAGGTAAGCAGCTTAGCCAACAGAACAAGTTTATTTAGGGATAGCAGAGGAATTGCAATTCAGGACATGCTGACTATGGGTGAACCACAGACTTGTCTGAAGAACAAAGTAGACGAATGTTCTTTCATAGAGGAAAGGAGGGAGTTGGGAGGGGCTGTTTGAATGAAAGTTCATTGGAGGAGAACAAGAGTTTAGGGTAGTGGCAGTTTCTCATTGGTTGAATGTGGCTGTGTCTCATTGGTTGGGCTATTGCTGGGCAAGGAAAAAATCTTGGGAGGGGTGGTGCATGACAGCTCCCCCTTCAGGGCTTCCCAACTCCATTTAAAATGAGGTTTTCTTTACTTATTTTCACACACCATATTGCAAAATCCTATGGGTGAAAAATGGCATCTCCCGGTTATCATGTGCATTTTCCTGACTACTGGTAAATTTAAGTGTCTTTTTACATTGTTATCAATATTTACCTTCCTTCCTCTGAAATGTCTGTGCACTTCCTTTAACTATGTTTTTTCCTTTTTTTCCCCAAGCTTTATTGAGGAATAATTGACAAATATTGACTACTTTTCTATTGAGTTATATGTCTCTAATATTTTGAGGGGTGTTTTTGCACATATAGTAATCTTTAACATAGTAGTTTTTATACCATATTTTCTTTTAGCCTACTTTTTATAACTTTTTTAAAACAAAAGTTTGCTGTTAGCAAAGTAATATGTGCCCAAAGTTAAACCTCAAATAATACTAAAAATATTTTTATGAAATTCAGCTGTTCCCTGCCCCACCTTTTCACACTTTTTTTTCTTGCTATTGCAAAGCAACTACTTTCAATTTTTACCATTTTTTAGGTTTTTAAAAAAGTATGAGTCTAATGCACTTACATTGCATTTTTTTAGTTATACATTTTCTATTGATTTCCTGTTACAGTTCCTAAGAATTTCATTCTCAATTATTAATGTTTACCTTACTTTGTCTATGTAAATATTGCTCATTGTTGACTCAAGTTGTGTGTGATGATTGTTTCCTTTGACTTACAAATGTTTGTTTTACATGGATTTAATAATTACACCTTTTAAAAAAGTTTTATATTTTATATAACTCCTTATTTTTTCCTATATATTTTACCTGATTTCTTACATATGCATAAGCAGTTTTTCCACAAAAAGTTCCAAAGATTCAGTCAGTTTATTCATCTTATGGAGACCACCCACTCCTGTTCTAATCTATACTCATATTTCTGAGTCCTCAATTTACTTTATGCTACTCTCCATGTTTCCTGAATCCCATTTCTTCCTTTCTTGGTTGAGCTCTTATTTTCCTAAAACCAATCCTCCAGAAAGCTCCACAGAAAGGGTGTATAGTAGGTACATTATTAGAATTCTTATTGATTTAAATTTTCTAGCTTAAAAGTTATTTCTCTTCAAAAATTTGAGGCATTTCTCCTTGCTTTTTATCATTTAAATGCTGCTATTGAGAAATATGTTTTTCAGGCAGAAAGAAAGGAAAAGCAGGAAAGTGCAATGTCTATATCAAGAAGCAAAGCTTTTTCAGAAATTCTCAGATTACTTCTCACTGACCAGATCTATGTCAAATGGCCTCCCCTAGGTGTAAGGGAATATACAGAGGCAAGTCTTAAATTGGGCACATTTTCCCCTAAATGATATCAGGATTCTGTGAGTAAGAACAAAAATAGGATTGGATATTAGATAGGCAGTGAACAATGTCTGCTGAATTTGGTTTTGATATTTTTTTTTTCACTTATTATTTGACATTTAAGGTTGTATTTAATTTATTTGCTTACAAATAATTTCTTTGCTGTGCATTATTTGTATACACATGTGTATACACATATGTGTATACACATACACATGCTGTGCATTATTTGTATACACATATGTGTATACACATTATTTGCATACACATATGCATTTGTAATATGCAAAATATGCATATTACATTATTTGTAATGCAAAAAATGCATTACAAATAATGTAATAATTTATTACATTTGAAATAAAATCCCAGAAATGAGATTATTTTTCAAAAAGTACATTTTATTTCACCTTCTGTTGCTAAATTCTTTCAAGTTTTCCAGTGTCAACTCCATGAAGTTTCCTATTCCCTCAAATTTTACCAATGCACAGTTTTATCATTAAAATAAATTCTGATTTGATAGGTATATAATGGGGTATCATTTAAACTTACTTCTTTGATTACTAATGAGGTAAAACATTTTTATTGTTTCTCTTTTTATTTTTCATATGAAATTTTATTTTGTCAGCTGTTTATTCATATTTTGGGGCCATTTTCCTATTAGAAGGTTCATCTTTTTCTTAGTGATTTAAAACCCTTTATAATCACACGTATATTTTACTCTTCCCAGCAGCAGTTGTCTTTGGATTTGGATTGATAGTCAAGCTCAGAGACTCAGTATCAGGTTTACTTAGGTTTGAAAAAGATCTGGGACAGGTCTGTTCAGCATGCAGAGTGACAGCAGAGTGGAAGTGGCATGAGTCTCTGGCAGAGTTTCCAACATCCACAAATCATTCTGCACTGTGGACTTCCATGGTTACTATAAAAGAGGCGGCCTGGGTGAGGACTCTCAGTTCAGAGACACCATCAGCTCTCGGATCCATCCAGTCTTTTTTACCTTGCTAGTTTATGGCTTTCTCAGTGGTAGGTACATCCTTTGATGTAGCTGCATCTCATCAATTAATTAATTAATGACCAAACTCAACAACAAGGTGCAGCCATCCAGTGAGTAGAGCATAACCTCAGCAGGACTCTCATTTAACTTGTATGGGATATACATTCTTTGAATTACTGTTGCAGGGAGAACTTGGCCGGAGGTCAAGTCTTTAGGCATCTCTGAGGCTAGAACAAAGGTCAGCAAACTAAGGTCCACAGGCCAAATCTGTCCCCTTACCTAGTTTTGTAAATAAAGTCTTATTGGAACACAGCTACACCCATTAGTTTATATTGTCTGTGGTAGCTTTCATGGTACAATTGCAGAGTAGTTATGACAGAGACTTTTGAACCACAAAGACTGAAATATTAACTAAATAGCTCTTTACAGAAAAAATTTTGCTGACATTGGAACTAGAAGAAAGGCCACAACTCAGCTGTTAATCCTTTCCTTCCAATAGACGGAGTATTAATCCAAGCTCTCCATGCTGCAAACGTTTTCCCATGTTTTCATTTGTATTTTTATGATTATATGGTATGGAAGTATAGATATTTAAAATTTTTATTAAGTCTAGTTTGTCTTATTTATTTGTTTGTTTCTTTGTTTTCATTGATTTTATACTTAGAAAATTTATCAACATATAAAATTGAGGTACATTGTAACATATATTTCTTCTATTTCCTCTTGTTCATTTACTTATTTTTATTTTATAAAATTTGGTGTTTATTTTGGTGTATGGCAAGTCATAATTATCTTTAGCTTATTTTTCACTAAATGATTTATCAATTGTCCTAGGACAATTGATGACTAATTCATATTTTCCCATTAATTGAATATTATAGCCTAACTATCCACCATATTCACACACATGCCCACATACACTGGCTTCCTATTTTGCTCCATTGTTCTTTCTGTTTCTTCTTGTAACAAAACCATACTGTTAAAGTTACTGATTTTTATTATACGTGTTAATTTTACTAATATATATTATTGCCCTTTTCTTCTTTTTACATTTCCTTAGCTATTCTTGCTACTTTATTTTTATAGGTAAAATTTGGAATCATTTTTTTTATAATTCCAAAAGTCAATCAAAGGAATTTTTATTGCAGTTACATTTTATTCATGATTTATAGAATTTATACAAGAAAAAAGATTTGTTATAATTATATTATATATGTTTCATTCAGGCTAAATAAAAGATTAGGAAAGATATTCAAAATGACAAAATTACATCTGTATGCATTTTCTACATTATATACCACCATAATATTTTGTACCTAAATATGAAAAACACATATCTTATATGTTTATTATTCATTTGAGGGTTATTTATTAATTTTAACGGGAAGTAACTGGTACAGACTAACTGCCCTCTAAATTTTTACTGAATGAATGAACAATAAATATATTCAAAATATCTAGTATACAATTACTACAAATAAAATTAATCTGTACATTATTTTAAGAAGAGTTGACTTAATACCTAGACACTAATCAAAGAACACCAAATATCTAAAAGTTATTAGAGAAAGTTCCAGAAATTTAAAATGTGAAATAACATCTATCGGAACTCCCGATCTATATCTAATTCAAAATATATCTTTGGTATGTTCTCATATATGTAATCTGACATTGAAAGTATATATACCTGG
The DNA here is from genome assembly GCF_005190385.1 of Monodon monoceros. Lineage (NCBI taxonomy): Eukaryota > Metazoa > Chordata > Mammalia > Artiodactyla > Monodontidae > Monodon > Monodon monoceros. The sequence goes on from NW_021703774.1 coordinate 95,714,948, forward strand.
GCTCTATTGGCATTTACACTTCATTGTGTTAATGTCCATATTTACACTCAGAATTTGAAATAATTATATTTCTATCCTTTCTCCCTAAACTGCATTGTTCATCATTAGAATATTTTATTACAACTTCGACTTTGTCATTTCAGTGACCTGGGATCAATATTTAACATCTGTTCAGAAATTCAGTATCTTTTTTTTAGATTTGTGAACTATAATTGATATACAAAAAATTGCACACATTTAGTTTTTACATTTCGATCAGTTTGGACATATTCATGCACCCATGAGTGATACTATCATCACAACCGAGACACTAAACATATTCATCACCTCCAGAAATTTCCTTTGTTTTTTGTGGATTTTTATTTTTATTTTTTGGTAAGAATACTTAACAAGAGATTTATCCTCAACATATTTTAAAGTGCACAATACCATATTGTTATAACTATAGGTACAGTTTTTTACAGCAGACCTCTAAAACTTACTCATCTTGTATAACAGAAATTTTATACCCATCACTAATAATCAGGGAAATTTGGACCTAAACCACAAGTAGATATTACCTCACACCTGTTAGGCTGGCTGTTATTAAAAAAACAAAAACATATAACTGTTGGTGAGGATGTGGAAAAAATGGAACCCTTATACACTGTTGGGTGGGAATGTGGAACTGTATAGTTGCTGTGAAAACAGTATGGAGGTTCCTCAAAATGTTAAAAACAGAACTACTCTAATGTCCAACAATCCCATTTCTGGATATATACGCAAAACAATTGAAATCAGGATTGCAAAGGGATATCTGTGCCCCACACGTTCATTGCAACATTATCCACAATAGTCAAGATATGAAAACAATCCATATGTCCATTGACAGATGAATGGATAAAGAAAATGTAGTATATACATGCAATGAAATATTAGCCTTGAAAAAGAAGAAAATTCTGCCATTTGTAACAACATAGATGAACCTAGAGGACTTTACGATAAGTGAAATAAACCAGTCACAGGAGGACAAATACTGCATGATTCCACTTATGTGAGTTATCTAAAGTAGTTAACTCATAGAAGCAGAGTATAGAATGGTGGTTGCCAGGGACTGGGGGGAGAGGGAAAATGGGGAATTATTTCTCAAAAATTCAGTATTTTAATGATTTGGGGAACATTTTATCCTATTTTCTTCTCTTTTTAAGGCTATGTGAGCTAACAAGATTTGGGTAAATGTTGGGGTTTGTGATAAAACTTCTAAATCTCACCCTTAAAAATGGATGTTTATTGAAAATAGTTAACCACCAAAATGCAAAATATCAGCTGGAAGAGGATTTGCAGGTTTATTTGCTGTCATCTGCCTGTTCCATCGTTATCAATTAGTATCCATACCAATAGGTATATTAGTTTTGTTTTGGTTGCAGCAACTTAAGTCTAAGTGAGAAGTATATAATGGGATGTCCTACAGGATCCCAAAGACAAGAAATCAGTTCGCCTAAGGAAGAAAATGTAATTAAAAATTGCAACCATGTCTGGACTCTCTTTAAAATGCTTGCCCCCAAATCAATCTAAAGTTGTGTATGGGGCTCCCACAACCAGGTGAATGAAGGAGAGAAAAGACAGTTCTCAGAAAAGAAGTGCTGGGTAGATAATCTAGTAGGTGTCTACTACATTATTTTCGAATACTTCAGTTAAGAGGAACTCTCTAGAGACAAACAACTGCCTCTTTAAACAGCTTTGGACATTAGAAAGCATAGTTGAAATGCTTTTGAATAGTTTCTAATTATTGTGCAAGTTATTCCTTCTTAAGGTAATTTGAGAAAAAGTCTAAACCTCCTTTATATAACTGTCCTTCAGATAAATGATCAAAGCTTTTATATATCTCTTGTTTTACCTTATCTAAGCTAAATGTACTTACTTCTTTGAATTACTCCTCATATGATATCATTTTAAGTCTCTTAACCAATTTTTGTTGTTGTTATTTTTTAATGAAAGTGTTCAGTTGCCCCAAACTGGAAGCAGTACTCTGAACATCTCTGAAAAGAGTGGGACAATCACATCCCTTTTTCTAATACAAATTTACTGTTAATATATTCACTATTTTTTTGTGTGTAGCCTCCTTTTTCTTTATAGCCATGTTGAAATAAAAGCACCATAGTATTTTTTTTTCCATTGATGAACTATGCCTTTTCTATCTTGTACTTGTGTATTTGGAGTGTTAGATCCAAAATATAATTACTCATTACATGCTGTTTTGCTAAATTAAGTCTATCATTCCGGCCCATCAACATCTCTTTGGAATTTGATTCTGTATCCAATATATTGGTCTCTTTCTGACTCTAGCTTTTTTTTTTTTTGTCCTGTCTTGGGACTGTCCACCTTAGTCTTTATGATCTCCCTTAAAACATATTGAAGGTAGAGGCAGTGTAATTTGTGACTGTTGGGGAAACTTTATTGATCTCATTATACACATTTGCAGAAGTGAAGTAGGCATCTCAAGCTTTGTGCAAAGTTTTTTTTAAAAAGAAAACACAAAAATACACATAGCCATAAGAGAAATGACACTACAGTCTATGTAGACTCTGAAAATCTCCACCATGCACTGAGAGAGAAAGGATGTGTAAAAGGAAAGTATATACAATGGACTATTACTCAGCCATAAGAAGAAACAAAATTGAGTTATTCGTAGTGAGGTGGATGGACCTAGAGTCTGTCATACAGAGTGAAGTAAGTCAGAAAGAGAAAAACAAATACTGTATGCTAACACATACATACGGAATCCAAAAAAAAAAAAGGTCCTGAAGAACCTAGGGGCAGGACAGGAATAAAGATGCAGACGTAGAGAATGGACTTGAGGACACAGGGAGTGGGAAGGGTAAGCTGGGATGAAGTGAGAGAGTGGCATGGACATATATGCACTACCAAATGTAAAATAGATAGCTAGTGGGAAGCAGCCGCATAGCACAGGGAGATCAGCTCAGTGCTTTGTGACAACCTAGAGGGGTGGGATAGGGAGGGTGGGAGGGAGACGCAAGAGGGAGGAGATATGGGGATAACATGTATATGTATATGTATAACATGTATATGTATAGCTGATTCACTTTGTTATAAAGCAGAAACTGACACATCATTGTAAAGCAATTATACTCCAATAAAGATGTTAAAAAAAAAAAAGGGGGGTATGTATGACCTAGATCTTTGCCACATTGTAGAACTCAGAATCTCCAGCTTAAATTCTTTCCCTTTACCAGGACAAGCAGTGTGGCATGTTATCAGGAGAACTAATTCAGAAATCTTATAATCCTTTTGTGGATCCAATTGTGTCAGGTAACATGTGCAGCTTCAGTAAATTAGCAGAAGCCCTCCTGAAGACCAGAGTTCTCCCAGTATCTTTGTGGAGGTGTACTACTCTAAGCGATGCACAACCCCCCCAATACCCAGTATCAATTCACCAAAATAAGGTTGACATCAATATTATATCATATATATTGGAACTAGAGGGAGGGTAAAGAATGTTAATGCACAGAAGACCATTGAACTATAATAAATGTTTATATTTTATCACATACTCTTCCAAGTACTTTACATGTACCTTGTTTTACCTTATCCAAGATAACTTTTTGAAATGTTATCTTTAACTGTCTTCATGTTACCAATGAGGAAAGTGAAGTAGAAAGAGGTTGTAACTTGTCTAGGTGCCACAGCTAGTATGATGAAGGAATTAGGATGTGAACTAGGTAGTTTGACTTTATTCTTTTTAACCAATACACCATACTGCCTCTTTGTATTAAAAAAAAAAAAAAAAGCCTCTGAAAATGCCAGGGGAATGGGTGCAGTAGGTTTATGGTAATCAGTATTGACCTGTGTCTCTTAATCTGGTCTCTTAGTCCATTGGAGTAATTTCTTCTAATTCCCCTCAATACCATCAGCACATTTAATAAATATGATCTCTCTATATCTGTATTCAGGTCTTTATATGGCTACCATCAGTTATTTATAAAAATGATGAACATGACTTGGCTGAAAATGGAGCCCTTTTGTTCAATATTAGAAATCCTTTTCCATGTGAATAAGCAATTATTTAAGTTTTTTTTTTTTTTCCTAGCTCATATCCTTCATCTTATCTAAGGGAACAATCAGATACCTTACTTTCTGTGGTTCAGGTACTTGGGATCTTCCACATTTGTCTATATATTAGATTTGTAACCATTTCAAAAAAGAAATAAGATTATTTTGAAATTACTCCCATTACAAAATTGATCCAAGACATTGCAATCCAATTATAAGATCATTATATGGTGCTGTGGTTAGTATCTACAGTCTAAGTTGTGAACTGTTAGTAGAACTTAATTTTGTTATAGAAGCAGAAATTTATCAATATGTTAATGAATGAAATTCAACATTCTCTTGTTTATAACTAGTATTAAACTGTGTTGCCTGTAACTACTGTTTTACTTTTGCTACCGGAAAATCAGAAATAATAATACTATTTTTTAAAAAATCAACCACAACCAAAAAAGTTTGTGAGGAAATAGTGGCATTTTATTTGTGTCCTTTGTCTTTGCGATTGGAACTTCCCCTTAGGGCTATTTTATCACACAAATTGTACATCTGTAGGCCTGCAGTGTATAAATTACTCATTCTTTAGCCTTTGGTAATCAGAACCGTGAGGTTTTATTATGTTTACATATATCAGATAAAAGGCTTCTGGAGATCTATGATGTTTGTGTAACCCTCACCTAAATTTGAAAATAATTATATGTAGTGCTATGAAACATTACAGATGTTAGCAGTGCATTTTGTTCCTAATGAGGTTGATATATTAAAAGGCCGTTCCTTTGTATCATTTTTGCAAGGACAAGTCCAACTAGTAAACATTGGTACTGACTCTCCACAGAGGGCCATAAGGACCATGGAGCCAGCTCTGACTAATCTTGGAGTTTCCTGAAAACTTGTCAAAGTGGCCATTTAAAAAAATATTTTGGAAAGTATTCCTCTATACATTTATATTTTGGAATCAGTTATATATTGACCAGCTGTATTTCGTATTGCTGCTTACTGTCAAGCAGCTTAAATGTCTTAAGCCTAGTAAACCTTAAGAAACAGGATCATCTTTATCTAATTATTTGTGTTTCACCCTGTAAAGCTTTGTAGGAAAATCAAAATGGTGCTTTCCCTCATCCCCATCCTTTGCTTTGCTCTTTAATCTGACCCTTTACACTCAGGACAAGGGGTCTGGAAACTATGGCCCACTGGCCAAATCTGGCTTTCTGCCTGTTTTTATACAGCCCATGAACTGAGAATGATTTTTACATTTTTAAATGTTTGGGGGAAAAAAAAATCAAAGGAAGAATAATATTGTAAGTAGTGAAAATTATATGAAATGTATGTAAGTAGCAGCAAGAAATGAAATTCAGTGTCCATAAATATATTTTCTTCGGAACACAGATTGCTTTGTCATTACATTTTGTCTATGACTGCTTTCATATGACAATGGCAGAATTGAGTAGTTGTGACAGAGATCACATTGCCCGCAAAGCCTAAAATATTTATTACCTGGCTCTTTACAATAGAAGTTTACCGACCTCTGCTCTGGACAATCTTCCTGTCCTTTGTAAGATTTTAAGCTTTCTCTCTGGACAGATTTTTCTTCTTTCTGTACTCCAGAGAGATATTTTTCAGTGCTCTCCTGTCCACTGTGAGTTCAAACATCCCTAAAGCATTGGGATATAGTAAGAAAGTAGGAACATATTTTATTTTTGCAAATTATTTATTTGGAGATGACTGGTCAAATGTTTGCTCTTACTGATATGTATAAGATAAAAAATTTTAAAGACCACTGCCATATATGTATATCATAATCTGTTTTCTATAAAATATTAAAGTATGCAGGGTATTAATTGACAATATGTGAGAAAAAGTTTCAGAGTCCTGTGGGTTTGTGAGATAATGGATTATGGAAAGGTTGACAGATAGGTTTAGTACTGGATATCTTATGGCCTTTCATATGCTTAGGGTGCATTGTTAATCACCAAGAGGAGCTATAACTTTGATGTTTTCCCAAGGTGGTATGGTCAAAGAACTTCCCATTCCATACCCAAATATCTCAGCAAGCACCCTTGGGAAATGTTTCATTTCATAGGACATTTAAGAGCATTAAATTTTATTGTATATGTGAAAGCACCGAAGATATTGTAGAGCACTATACAAATATGAGGTATCGTTTTGAGGGACTTTTACCAGTCTTGGCACCTGGACAAGCATTTAAGTGACTGAATTAATTGCTACTTAAAATATATTCATTGTTATTATTATAGTTATTTAATTAATTAATTTTGAATATACTTAAAGTCAGAACATGATTACAGCCCAAAGGAAAACTGAGCACTGGATTGTTCCTTCTAACCATCTAATGATCTCTAAGGCTACTTCAGCAAGCTAGTGGTAGACTCTCAAATTAGTATTTTAGTCAGTGATGGAAGATTTTGATTATAACATCTCTACCAGGAATCAGTTTATTTTTAGGTCAACCTGTAAGAATATTTTGTGGTTATATCCAGCATTTGCATCTGCCCACCACTTTGCTATTATGATTTTGATTATACCATTTTCAGAATTAATAACTATTATGATTAAAGTAATTCATTAAGTAATTTAAATGGTGAAATTCTACAGTTCATGCTGTCTTCTGAAGGATGAGTGGACAAGAAAGTATATTATCTCAGAATACTAGGTTTGAACCAACTGACAAAGCCATTTCTAGGGGAAGAAAAAGTTTTCCTGGACCCTTGTAGGGTCCCTGGCTGGGTCCCTGGCTGGGTTCTGAAAGTTAAACTGACAAAGACAGATTAAGAGACGAAAAGCATACACATTTTGTTGAGTTTTTACATGTACACAGAATACTTCACAAGAGAATGAAGACCCAAAGAAGTGGCCAGAGCAGGAAGATTTAATACGTCTTAGACAAAGAAACAATAAATTTGTGAAGAATGGACAAGACAAAGCAGTTTGGACTAGGGGGTAGTAAGTGGTGAAGAAATAACTAGGAAGTTATGGGTGAGTTTAACAAGGTTTGTTTGTACAGATTTCTTGGCCCCCAATTCCCCATCTCTGGTATAAGAATGTCTCCCTCCTCCAGGTACAGGAAGGGTACTTTTCACATGAAAGTTGTATAACATGTTTCAGGAGAAAAGGGTGAGAGGAATGAGGTCAGCGTGACCCTTCTGCTTCTGCCATTTTAAACAATTTCTTCAGCTTAAGGTGTTAAATACGCCAACGTGCCATATTTTGGGGTAGCATGTCCCTGAAACCCATCAAAGCAAAGACTTTGCCATTCAATTTTCTTTTTTACAATAATGCCTAAAAAGTGGTCCTGATAATTAAAATAGAATGCTACTATGAATAACACATTCTGAATTTCAGAATTCTCAGTTTCTTTGTTTGCTTGGTTATTTGTTCTTGTTTTATTTTATTCTAATTTGTAAAGCCTTTCCCTATGAAGCCGTATCGACCACCTTTTAAGTGTAACATGAATGATTATTACTTATGAAACTAAAAAAAAAAACAACAACTTGAAAAAACTAGAGGACACAGGAAGTTTTTCAAATGTCCTTCAGTTTACTTGTTTGCATTTCCTCAGAAGAGACTGGTACAAAGCAGTTTGGAGTTTATAATAGCTGTGAAAGCATTTATTGTTCCAAGGCTAATTTTAACCTGTGATAAAGATTGCTTTTTGTATTCAATTGAATGTGATATCCAGTAATTGTTTGTCAAGGCTAAGTGCTGTAGGACATAATACATTTTTTTAAATTGTGTTTTGTAATTATAATGCAAGCATCTTTACGGCCTAATATATGAAAGAATGTTATTGAGTTGGGGTGTTAGAATTATGAAAAAATAGACTTTAAACTTTATTATTTCAATTATTAAATCTCATGGCTGCTTAGCTTACATTTAGGGGAGTTTGACTTTGTATATTTGCTCAGATGAATGATTTTTTGTTAGCTGATTGGTTTCACAGATTCTTGGCAGAAATAAACTTCTTTTTTTCTCCCTCATATTGCATCTTCTTATTTTAGTCAGTAGAATATTGCTGGGGAGGATTCCCTAAGATAGCCACAGCATGTGGTTTTAATATGAGTTTGAGATTATCCCAAAATCATAAATTTTTGTCATGGATGGAAAATGTTCAGATAGTAACATTTCTAATCTGAAAGATTTGCATGTTGAATGTTTTATAGTTTTATGGATAAATGATGTTTTGCTATCCTAATCAGTGGTGGCTGAAACTGATGGTAGAGATCATGTCATACAACCTCATTATTTTCTTAGAGGGACACTAGAACCAGTATTCTCTAAAATATACAGGGCTCTATATCAACAGAGGTGTTAAGGTTGAGGAAGAACACACCAATCTTAGAGTTTTAGATGGCTTACTCTAGAATACTTCCACCATCAGGTCTGCATCCTATCAGTTTTTCTTTTTCCTGCTTGATATATTTTTTTGTTTTACTTTTTTTAAAACCATGAAACATAGCATGCATACCAAAAAAGTATGTGTAATTTAGATATATAGTTTAAGTAATAATAAAATGAGTTTATTATTTCTCATTTCACAAGTTAAGATGTAGAATATAAGACATTTCTGTACCTTTTCTCTTTCCTCTAGAGGTAGTAAGTTAGATTTTGGGATAATCACTTTCTTACTTTTGTTTATGTTTTGCCACATATGAATCCCTAAATAGTATATTTAGTTTTGCCTGTTTTAATACTTTATATAAGTATGACCACACAGTTTATATTGTTATGCTTTTCACTTATTGTTTAATCTTCTGTTTTTTGCATTTATTTTAGTTGAATTAGCATTAGTTCATTCATTGTCACTGCCATATACTATTTGCTCATCATTCCTTTTATTTGAAAATGTCTTTATTTTATCCTCATTCATTTTTTTATGTTTTATTTATTTATTTATTTTTAATTTGGGATCCTCATTGTGGTGGCTTCTCTTGTTGCAGATCACGGGCTCTAGGCGCGCAGGCTTCAATAGTTGCAGCATGCGGGCACAGTAGTTGTGGCACGTGGGCCCTAGAGGGTGTGGGCTTCAGTAGTTGTGGCACATGAGCTCAGTAGTTGTGGCACATGGGCTCTAGGGCACATGGTCTTCAGCAGTTGTGGTGCGCGGGCTCAGTAGTTGTGGCTCATGGGCTCTAGAGCGCAGGCTCAGCAGTTGTGATGCACGGACTTAGTTGCTCCGCGGCATGTGGGATCTCCCCGAACAGGGATCGAACTGTGTCCCCTGCATTGGCAGGCGGATTCTTAACCACTGTGCCACCAGGGAAGTCCCTATCCTCATTTTTGAGTTATAATTTTGAAGGTATACAGTTATTCTCAGTCAACATTTCTTCTTTATAGAAAATAGATTACTCTCTTCTGACTTCCACTGGCACTGTCAAGAAGTTCACTATCAATCTGCTTTTCCTTGTAGGTAGTCTTTTTAACTTTGGTTCCTTTTTAAGTCTTCTCTTTGCTTTCGTGCTTTATTTACTACAAGGTACTAATTTTATTTATTTATGTATGAAGTAAAATTGACTTACAATATTATATTAGTTACAGGTGTACCATGTACTGATTCAATATTTTTATACATTATGGAATGATCATCGTGATAAATCTAGTTACCCTATGTCACCATACAAAGTTATATTATTGACTATATCCCCTATGCTGTACATTACATATCTGTGTCTTATCTATTTTATGACTGAAAATTTGTACCTCTTAATCCCCTTCCCCTATTTTGCCCATCTCCCTATACCCCTTGCCTCTGGCAACCACCAGTCTGTTCTCTGTATCTGTGAGTCTGTTTCTTTTGTGTTGTTTGTTGTTTTTTAGATTTGACAAGTAAGTGAAATCATGCAGTATTTCTCTTTCTCTGTATGACATTTCACTTAGTATAGTGCCCTCTAGGTGCATCCATCTTGTTGCAAATGGCAAATTCATTCTTTTTTATGGCTGAGTAATATTTCATTGTATATACATGTCATGTCTTCTTTATCTATTCCTCCATCAGTGGATACTTAGGTTGCTTCCATAACTTTGCTATTGCAAATAAAGCTGCAGTGAACAGTGGGCTACATATATCTTTTTGAATTAGTGTTTTTGTTTTCTTTGGTTAAATATCCAGAAATTGCTGGGTCATATGATAGTTCTATTTTTAATTTTATGAGGAACTTATATATTGTTTTGTGGTTGTACCAATCTACATTCCCACCAACAGTGCATGAGCATTCCCTTTTCTTCACATCTTCAACAATGCTTGTTATTATTGTCTTTTTGATAATAGTCATTCTGACAGGTATGGGATGATATGCCATTGTGGTTTTGATTCGCATTTCTCTGATGATTAGTGATGTTGAGCATCTTTTCATGTGTCTGTTGGCCATCCATACACCTTCTTTGGAAAGTGTCTTTTCAAATCCTCTGCCCGTTTTTTAATCAGGTTTGTTTTTTGTAATTGAATTGTATGAGTTCTTTATGTATTTTGGATATTAATCTCTTATTGGATGGGTCATTTGCAAATGTCTTCTCCCATTCAGTAGACTGCTTTTTGTTTTCTTGATGGTTTCTTTCACTGTGCAAAACTTTTTAGTTTGATGTAGTCCCATTTGTTTATTTTTACTTTTGTTGCCCTTCCCTGAGGAGACAGATCCAGAAAAATATTGCTAAGACCAGTGTCAAAGAGCTTATTGCGCATGTTTTCTTCTAGAAGTTTAATGGTTTCAGATCTTATTTAAGTCTTTAATCCATTTTGAGTCTATTTTTTATATGGTATAAGATAATAAGTCTAGTGTCACTATTTTGCATGCAGTTGTCCAGTTTTCCCAACATCATTTATTGAAGGGACTGTCTTTTCCCCATTGTATATTCTTGCCTTCTTTGTTGTAGATGAATTGACCATGTAGGTGTGGGTTTATTTCTGGGCTCTCTATTCTTTTCCAGTGATCTAATGTGTTTTCCTTGAGTTTTTTGGTGTCCCTGGATCTGAAGACTGACATCTTTCATTAATTCTATTAAATCTCTGACAATATATATTGAAATACTTTCTCTTCTGATTGTCCCCATTATCTTCTTGTGAACTCCAGTTAGGTTTCTCCTTTAATTCTCAACCTGTGTTTCATGTCTCTTTACCTCCATCTCATTTGTCTGTGCTACCTTTCAGGTAATTTTCCCAGATATATCATCAGATTGACTACTTCTCTTCATCTATGTCTAATCTCTTATTTACCCCAAACTATTAAGGTTCTTTTTTTTCCCAATTATTACTTTTTTATTTGTAGAAATTCTTTTTTTTATATTTTAAATTTTTATGGTAAGTTTTGAATTTCTTATTCTTTGATTATACATTCAAGCCTCTCTTTTATTTTTCAAACGTACTAAAGTTTTACATTCCATATTTGAAAATCTCAGTATCTGTGGGGGATTTTTATTTTGCTTTGTTTTGTAGATTTGATTTTATAGCTTTTTCTTCCTACTGACTTTCATTTATGATGCCTTTTTTCCCCTCATTTGATTAGTAGAAATCTATTGTGAACTCACATCCCTGGGGTAAAATTTCCTCCAGAGAGATTTTGACACTGCTTCTATTAATTATCTGAAGACACTATGGCCAAGAGCCTTTTTTTTTTTTTTTTTTCCGGTACGCAAGCCTCTCACTGTTGTGGCCTCTCCCGTTGTGGAGCACAGGCTCCGGATGCGTAGGCTCAGCGGCCATGGCTCACGGGCCTAGCCGCTCCGTGGCATGTGGAATCGTCCCGGACGGGGGCACGATCCCGTGTCCCCTGCATCGGCAGGCGGACTCTCAACCACTGCGCCACCAGGGAAGCCCCAAGAGCCATTTTTAAACCAAATTTTCAACTTGTGGTTTTGGGGCCCGCACAAGTTTGTATTCTTAGGAGAGAGATTTTTTTTTCTCATCCAATATTTAGGCTCAAATGGACACATACCCCATCATTACTCTGTAGTTGTTCTTTAGCTCAGAAAATGAGAGCATAACTTTTTGTTGGTGCTACCGTTATTTGGAGGCTTCTTGTCACACGACCACCATGCTTGTGCCCTGACTATGTGGCTCTCTCAGATGTTTCTAAGCCATTAGAACTCAGGCTGTAGGCCACCTGGGACTGGCAGAAACCTTGAGGGTAAATATCACTCTACAACTGGTTTGCCTTGGGGATCTCTGCTTGGTTGTCATTTCTGATCTCTGAGAAATTTCCTTATTTTGACACAGGTACAGTTGTGCATCTTTTGCTTTTGCTTTTTCATATCCTGCCAGGTATTTTTAAATGCACTATATTGTGAGGGCTTTCTCTCAATATCTTATTAATCATAATGCAAAAATGGAGGACTCCTGTCTGATTCTTTTAGATGTCCCCTTCCTTAAATAATAGCCATTTCATTTACAGTGGCTTCTCAAGTAAGACCACAGCATTTATACAAGTTTTATAAACAGTAAAGCTTTTTTTTTAACATTTATCATTTTCAATGAAAATCCTGCCCTAATACTTGAAGATGTTTAATAATTATTAGAACTGACTCATGCTTATACCTTCACAGCTGCTGTTTTGGACCCTAAAAGATTTCCTCAAAGCATATCACATGATCATCTTATGAGCAGGCCAGCAGAAATTTCTAAGTTAATTACAGTTTGGCAGAGTATATCCAAAACCTCTTATCTGAACAGTGAACCCAATAATTTAATCAGTCTGTCTGCTGATTAATCACGTTCTAATCCATCTGATATCAGCCCTGAAAAAGCTCTTCATCTGTTTCTTGTAAGACTTATCTCTGTGAATGCACAGCTGCTGTGAGCTATTGGTATTAATAACTTGAATAAGAGACAGAACACAATGGATTCTCAAAGCCTGCAGAAAGAAGTTTGAACTCTTTAAAACAGTCATTCAAGACTCTCTAATTTGACCTAACTCTATGCACTCTCCCCATCCTAATTTCCTGTCGAGTTCCCAGCTTCAGCCCATGCACAGTTGCCTGAACTTTCACTTCTACTTTGTCTCTAAAGTTTGTGAATTGATGAATGAATAAATATTTATTTGTCAAATACCACATGTCAGCCATGTGCTCTATTATGTCATGTAATATCCTACAACCTCTCTGTGATATAGTGAAGCCATTTTGATAGATGAAAAAGTCAAAGAGCAAATCAAATTACTTTTTAGTGTCCTGTGTGCAAAGTTATAAACTCCTTGAAAAGGGGCAAGAGGAAAGACAAAAGGCTACAAATCTGTGACCCAGACTTTTACCAGTCAGACATGAATAAAATTCAAAAATTAAATCTCCATATTTGTGCAGTGTGAGAAACCATATCTTCTAGATGTCTGACACTATCCAGGAGGAGGAAGACATTTGGCCCCAGGTGTGCACTAAGAGCATGTGAGTAAAATTCCTTCCTTGACATAGACATTCAGTCTATTTAGTTTCTGTTCATCATTTCCTTTTTAAGCCTAATCAGGTTCTAAATTGTTTCCCTGATTATTCTACTGCACAATGTGCTGTTGTTTGTTTGATTTTCCTCGTGCTCCCTCCACTGTCTTCCCTTCCTTACATAGGGTAGCCATTGGACGGTTCTGTCCAGCCCAAGATTGAGATTAAGTGCACCCCAGGCCATTTGTGTTGACAGTTGTCAGCACACCAGCACACTGGAAATACAGAATTCCCAATGTGTTCTAAAACATGAGAAGGTTTCAAAAGGTTCTTAGGACTTTGATCTTGCAAAGTTTGGGGCCACAGGAATAAGAAATGGATTATCAAGGCTGATTCAAGACTATGGAAAGTTTAATTTCACTAAATGATAATAATTTTGTCTTTTTGCAGCCATTTTCCAAGTTAATGACACTTTATGAATGGCCATATCGTAATTTCTTCTTTCTAAGGTGAACCTGCATAGACTAGTCCTGGGTAGAACACTTGTTTAATAAGACTACTTGTTCAGCTCTCAGTTACTACATCTTTGTTTACATGAGCATCTGTGTGAATCCTGCTTAATTCTACCGTGCTAGATACAGTTAATTAGACAAACGGTGACTATCAAACCCAAATTAAGCATGTCAGAGTCTCTGCCACAGGGGTTGGTGGGCCTGAGAGATTACAAGTTTTGGGGAGAGACTACACATCTTGTAACTTGGGACCTGTCACAGGCCTGTGTTCTATCATAAGAACTGAGACAGAGGAAGCCCTCTGTAGAAAGAGAAAAGAATGAAGAGATATGCAAATAGAAGCAGAGAAAAGAGACAGAGAAACATTCCTAACATTCTGGCATTATGTAATACATTTCTTTTCCTTAAAGCTCATATGCCACATCCCACTTTTAAAATTTAAGTTGTTCAAGTTGATTTATTTTTCTTGCAACTAAAATTAGTACTAATTATTATCATATACATCAAATGTTAAATCACTAATAATTTTATTACTCATATCACATAAATACATCTAGATTCTAGTCTCATCTCTAATGCTCACTAGAGCTGTGCAACAGTGGACAAGTCACTTTAATTTCTCTGAGACCTGGTTGTATCATTAACTGCATGATGACAGAGTTGTGAAGATCAAATACATGATCTATGTGGAAGATCTGTGCTATACAAATCTAAATTACTATTGTTTCTGCATTTTTAACACCACTGTTTCTCTGATAAATTATTTTATATTTGTAGGATAACGTTGTTAATCTTATTTACTGTGTTTTCCATGTGGATAGACAGATTTAAAGTTCCTGATGACAAATGGGTAAATTTTGTCACTAATTTAGGTTTTGTTTTGGTTTTTTTTTGTGGTACGCGGGCCTTTCACTGTTGTGGCCTCTCCCGTTGTGGAGCACAGGCTCCGGACGTGCAGGCTCAGCAGCCATGGCTCACGGGCCCAGCCGCTCCGCGGCATGTGGGATCCTCCCAGACCGGGGCATGAACCCGTGTCCCCTGCATCGGCAGGCGGACTCTCAACCACTATGCCACCAGGGAAGCCCTAATTTAGGTTTTTGAGCACTATCATTGTATAAGATACTAAGATGGAAAATTGATGTATTAAGAACAGATTCTCCTCCTGCCCATGTCACCCCTCCAAAACAACCAAGTGGAAATTATTCTGACCCTTATAAAATTTATTTTATGGAGTAATCAAATATTAATATACTTAGTTCATGAAGAAAATAAAGTGTTAGAGGGTTCTTTCATAACAGTGGAGTTGCACTAGAAACTGGGCCACTGTTGAATTTTATTTTACTTTTTGCTATTACCAGGGTAACAGTATGCCAGATTTATAATGATGGAATCATATTATGTAACAGGATATTTGTTGTTAGATTTATCTGTAAAGTGAGTCTACTCTTTTATGGAATAATGAATACTTAAATCCCACTTATATAGAAGATGATATATTTTAGAGGACGATCTTTCCTGCAGTGCATTACATTTTTGAAATTCTAGTTATTAAAACCAAATAATTAAAAGAATTTTGGATAAAAAACAACCAATTCACAGCAGAATCTTGGAAATTAAAAAAGAACAAATATCCCTAAGATTTAAGTTACAGGTTTTCAGGTAAACCAACAAAGCTTTAGCGATAGCTTATAATAGTATTCACTATGCTAGCACAAAGCTCATTAAACAGATTTCTCATTCTACCATGTGTTTCTACAGTTCAGGAATAAAGCTTCTTTGAAACTGCATATCACTAATACTTTTAGAAAGCCTTTGTTGCCCCTCATCTCCAGTTTCTCCCCCAGCATCTATCTACTCCAAAAAGTAACAAAAGTAATTGTTTTAAATTATTCTCTTACTTATTTTTAATTTCATCACAGAAATATGTTTTAGGTATCATATTCTTTATTTTTTTACATCTTGCTCTTTTCACTCAACAACATATTTTTAAAATTCATCTGTTGTAGTATAGTAGCTGTGGTTCACTGTGCAAATTTTATTTTTCATTTTCAGCTACCATTTTTAGACCCCAATTCTTTTCCTAGTTTCTTACCAAGTCATCTCTGCAAAGTTTCCTTTTCCTATTCATTGAGCCCATTGTGACTATCTTACTCCAGCAGTAACCATGGAAACAGCATGGGTTTTTTTTTAGGATAAGAGAGGTCAAGTAAATGAACTTAAACAAATATAATCAGCCTATTTACCATTTCAGTCTCTTTACTAGTGCTGAAAAATCACTATCATCACTTCAAATGTTAAGAGGTCACTAGCACTCCATTTTATAATGGTAATTACAGAATCACATGAAGCAGTGATATCACCTAATGATTTCTTATAAATAAACATCAATTTTTTTAAATGTCTGAATATTGCTAATGTACTGAACACTAGAACTATGGTGATTCATCTTCTTTGTTATAGAGAATAAACTCTTATCTGTTCTAACTATTCTTGAATATGTTTATTTTGTTATATTAACTCCCTAAAGCAATGCTAATATGATTTAGCTGTTAAATATTAAAGCAAAATATCTATCTTGTAAAATCATACTCAGATTCTAGTATTCCCAGGTCAAATGCTTTAGTAAGTTATTGCCCAATTATTGAAGCTCTAACTTTAATCAGATAACCAAGGATAATTTGTTATATCTAAGTTTTCATCCATCTTTCACTTAATTTAAAAAGTCTAAGTCTCAAGTCAGTGGAGAATGTTTTTGACAAAGTAGTGGTAAATATGACTGGATTTGGGAAACAAAACCTAGAATAAAATTTATATTATTGATTTATCACTGGATGACCATATTGGAATTTTGGCACTTTAGTTGAATTTGGAATATGCTGAATTTTTTAATTGCTGTGATGGTAACAATTGACTCATGGATAGTTGACAAGTTATACACAATAGGTGGCTGTAATCTGGGCCATTATTAAGGGTCTTTTTCTTTGCTTGAGTTAAGGAGAGAGAAAACTGACCTGTATAGAGATGCACTACCTGTCATAAATCAACATAAATGAGTAAACAATCCCTGTCATACAACAGATAAAACTTCCCTTTGATTTGCCTTGTACTTCCTGTTGGATCTTGGTTAAAGAAATCATTGATAATCCTCCCACAGTATATTTACAGTTTAACATTGGATTATAGAAGAGGAAATAAAACAACCCCAACATTAACAATAAATTCAACTCACAGTACAGAAAATCTCTAGTGGAAGAATTTGAGGTTTTAAGGTATCACTGAGGGAGGACATTTGAAGAAAGAAGCATTGACTTGACTGTCCTCCAATTAAATGTTGTCATCTTATTGACCCTTTTGGCTGTTGTGAGTTCTTGGCCAAATTGTTATTAGGAGGAATACTGTAAAATAGCATATGGCTTAAAATTCCTGGACTATTGAGATTTTCCTTATTCAGTATAGCTGTGATTCTTCCACTCATCTTTTTTGTTTTATGATATTAAAAAGATATCTACACATTCTATGAAGATATGGGCACAGCCTAGGGCACAGATATAAGAGGCAACTATAGTTGGTTAAGGTCCTGATAGGAAGAAATCATCTTATCAGGACTTTAGCCTAAGAAATCTCCTAACCCAAGAAGTCCTCTAGGTGGCCATTGACCAGGTTAGGAATTCTTATCCACTTGAACTGGAAAAGCATAAGAGTTGGTTTATATCTGAATGGGGCTATTCTATTTGGATCCTAGAGATCAGATAAATCCAGCAACTTAGGGTCAACAGTCAGAAAGGTCTTAGAAGCTACAGGGTGATCAAGTTCAAATATGCTTTCTGTCATCAAAGATCTGCAGTAGGCTAGGATGGGGAGAAGTGGAGTAATGGGCAATCTGCATCACTGCATGCTGGTATCGGGATCTAGCCATAGTGTGGGGTGGGGGACTGTATTCAAAGAAGGGGTCCCTGAGGGATCAGGGGAAGCAAGTGAATGGTCTAGTAGGAAAGGATTTAAGCAAAGAACGAGTTCCTAAAATTTGACTATAAGCCCAAACTCATTTGTTTGTTCAGCAACAGAATGAGGCCAGCAACAAATACCTTATAGTTCCTGCCTCAGGACAAGACCTATTCTAGTGCCTAGGGTTCTAGTTTAGGTTCCTTCATAAAACATTATTTGAAACAACAAGGACCTACTGTATAGCCCAGGGAAGTATATTCAGTATCTTGCAATAACCTATGATGGAAAAGAATCTGGAAAAGTATATATACATATATATGTATATATGTGTATATATATGTATATGTATATATCTGAATCACTTAGCTCTACACCCAAAACTAACACAACATTGTAAATCAACTGTACTTCAATTAAAAAAAAAAGAAAGAAAAATACATTATATGAGCACTTACTAAAGGCCAGGCTAGAAGATGGACATGTAATAGTAAACAAGATATAGTTCCTCCTCTTCAAAAGTTTACACTCTACTGAAAAGTACTGACAAGAATATAGACAATCAACGATACAGAGTGTAAAGAGTACCAAATGGGGAATGGTACTCTTTTTTTTTTTTGCGGTACTCGGGCCTCTCACTGTTGTGGCCTCTCCCGTTGCGGAGCACGGGCTCCGGACGCGCAGGCTCAATGGCCATGGCTCACGAGGCCAGCTGCTCCGCGGCATGTGGGATCTTCCCGGACCGGGGCACGAACCCATGGTCCCCTGCATCTGCAGGCGGACTCTCAACCACTGCGCCACCAGGGAAGCCCCGGGAATAGTACTCTTGGTACCATTGTTATTGTTATGATGGTGTGAGTCAGAGCAGCTTAAGACTTGATGGTGCTGGAGAGATCAGAAAAGATTCCTAAATAGACTGAAGTCTAAGCTAAGACCTGAAGAATGGGCAGGAGCAGGGAGTCTAACACACGAGTCAGTTTTGTTGAATAAGCAGGAAGTGCCACTTCCAATGTAGGGGTTCAGAATTAGCATCCCCAAAATGTGTCACTTTGGCATGAAGGTTACTTTGAGATAAAGGCAGTCAAGATCCTGCAGGTTCAAGAGAAACTACTGCCCCTCCTTTAAGTACCTAGAAGAATTTAAATTTGGGATTTTTCCCAGAAAAGAGTTATTTACCTAAGTGTCTCCATCTATTCAACAGGGCAAACATCTAGTTACCAAACATCTTCTTATTGTCCTATAATGACCCTTCTGTTCTTGGAAGCCCCAGATCCCTATCTCTTTCCTTAGCTCAGGATGGCATTTATACTTCATTTAACCTTTCTGTCTCTGAACCTCTCATGTATGTGGGGACTCTGACCCTCTCATGTATGTAGGATTCCTGTACATATGAAGTTAAATTCCATTTCTCCTGTTTATCTCATGTCAATTTAGTTCTTAGACCAGCCTGAAGAACCTAGAAGAGTGGGGGAAAGTTTTCTTCCTCCTCAGCACAGGTCAATAAATTACAAAATGGTCATTTAAAACAGGTGCCCTTTCATTTGTGGAACTACCCATTGCCAGGGCGCATGACTTGGTAAACTGAATATGGACTCTCTTCACCTCCTTGGTCCAATTCTCCTGTGCAGAGCACAGACTGTGACCTAGACTGGACTTATGTAGGTGAAGAAAATTTAGAGTAGAGGGGATAGCAGAGGAAAGGAGGAACTCAAGGCTTAAATGTATGGCTCTTGAAAATTGAAACCTAGGAGAAAATCAGCCTAATTTGAATGAAACATTTCTAGAATTGTTTTCTCAGACCGGGACAGCATGAGAGTACCTACCTGGCTGAGCTGCACAGAAGCCACCAGCAGGTACGCAGAGCACACATTTAAGCATTTGCCAAGATAGAAATTGGACCCACTAGGCTTGAGCTTCCTGGGGTGACTCTACTTGTCATTTTACCCATTAAGATCGTGTAACATGGTTTCACAATAGCAAATCAAAGTAAGGCTGGTGGTATTCCTACGATTACAATAAAATTAGAATGGCTTAATTAGTAAAGCATTAACTGGCAGGATTCCTATAAGTAAAAATGTACATATTTAAGGTGGCTTATTGTAACATTTATAACATTTATTTTATAATATACTAATTCGTATGTAAAAGTGAATGTAAATTGCCAGAAATTAACATGCAATGTGAAGAAAAGTCCTTTTATCCTCTGCAACTGTAGCATTTGGCAGATTCAGGAATAAATAATCTTTTGTGGCAAGGGTATGCCTTATCAAACATATGCAGATCAGCACTAATTAATGCTAATTAAGGTTTCCTGTCTATCTAGTTGGAAAAACGTCCAAATGTTATGAAATCCAGTTAGTATGCCTATTACGCTAATTGTTTTATATGGGGTGGTTCTTAATTAAAATATGTAAATTGACCTTAATTGCTATATACTAATGGGGGTTCATGTTATCTCACTAAAAGTGACAAGATGGTGAGGAGGGGTACTTAAAGGAATAATTCTGATAGCTCCTTAACTAAATGACCTTTACTCAAAATTAATTTTAATTGGAAGCTGGCTAAAGAAACATTTTTTGGTCTTTGTTTCTTTTTAGTTTTTAGCAATGTAAGAATGTTACTCTTCTTTGTTAATACAGCTTTAGAAGCAGTATGGATCGTTAATTACACTTAACAAGCAAGTTAATTTGACTGTTTACTGTTTATAGTTATCAGGAAGTTATTGATACCCTCATTTCAGTCTTAGGAAAAATTAGTTCTCATTGAATGTGAATTTATGGTTAGAATCATATAGGTAAGTCAATCTAGTTAGTTTGTTAGAATCTGTGTTAAAGTTTGATGAGCCAATAATGCTAATATGTACTCCTTAGCTGATTTATATTGAAATTACTTTTTAGAAAAAAAATATTTTTCTTTACAAACATTAACTCTTATTTGAGTTAAAATCTCATTGGAGATGCTTAGATTAAATAGACTGAAATGATTTTCTTACATTTTACTTATCACATTTTTTTTTTTTTTTGCGGTACCTGGGCCTCTCACTGTTGTGGGCTCTCCCGTTGCGGAGCACAGGCTCCGGACGTGCAGGCTCAGCGGCCATGGCTCACGGGCCTAGCCGCTCCGCGGCATGTGGGATCTTCCCGGACCGGGGCACGAACCCGTGTCCCCTGCATCGGCAGGCGGACTCTCAACCACTGCGCCACCAGGGAAGCCCTCGCATTTTTATTTATTATTTAATTGCAGACAAATTAAAGTGTGTATGCCCAAAACCAGTGTAAATGAATTTACATATTTTTCCACTATGCTAACCTTACAATTATAGGAAGTAATTTAAATAAAGATAACAAATATTTTATTTTACTTTTTCATTTGAAAGTACTTTATGTTCAACTGTAATTTAAAATATATTAAAAATGTGAGGCAGGACTTAGTAGAATACTGTCATATGGAAATGAGCATAGAATGAAGATAACAGTTTTCCCTTTGTAGAAAGGAGACCCAATATCTTTATTCTTTCAACAGGACATAGTGACAAATGTTTCACCCAGAATCATCCGGGGGACCACCTCCGGCCCCATGTATGGCCCTGGACAAAGCTCCTTCCTGAATATTGAGCTCATCAGTGAAAAAACAGCTGCATATTGGTGTCAAAGTGTCACTGAACTAAAAGCTGACTTTCCAGACAATGTAAGTGTGATTTAACGTCTAAAACAAAAGAATTGGCATAAGTTGGTGAATGTTTATTTAAACATCCAATTCATAGGCTTATAAATATTAATGTGTATAATATATTTTATTAAAGAATCTGCCAGTTGCTTTGCTGATGCATAGAAAGATAAAAAAAGAAAGAAATGCTCAAGAACTCATAAAAATCTGCACAATGTGAGGCTTTATTATAAATGGGTGCCATGTAGATGGAAGAAGTATCTACATAAGCAGGAGGAAGAGAAATGAAATACTCATTGTATTGAGTTGGTTTTCACTGTATGTGGCTAGTATTTATGAAGGTGATGACCTTAGGAAGAAATTGCAGACTGTAAATCATTTTAAATATAAAGCTGAGGCAGAAGCAGAATTTCTTGTATAGTTTAGATTTTTTCAGTGGGAAATAATTCACCAAACACCTTTATTCTGAATGAGTCAACTATCCTTTATAGAATGTTTTTTTCTTCTAAAGTACTATACACAAATATTACAGTAATATCAGGCTTATGTATGATATTTCATTTTTTCTGGATTTTTATATATTGCCTATAGTTTTTTAGTCCACAGATAGTATTTTCTCTTCAATAATTGGTTAGTGTTGTCTTTAATGTCATTCATTCATTCTCCTCCTCCTCCCCGCAGCCCCCTTCACCATACACACACATGCACACACACACATTTCTCTCTCTCTCACTGAGCTGGTGGTGAATTGAGGTTGAAGTTTGGGGCGATGTATGTTTGCATTGTAGAAAATATTTCAAAGACAAATGAGAACACTTCAAGTATTCTAATAATAAATATTTTAAAATCTAATGAAATTTGTGGATGTTTGCCCACAAACTGATAAATCAGGAAATTTTACGAAGGAACTTTAGCTATCACACTATCACCTAGCTCATCAAGTTTCTTTTTCTGTTTTAGAAGGCTCTAATTGTTTCAAAATTCTCTCTTATCTTGAAAGAAAATATAATCACAGAAGATACAATTTATCGTCCTCAATTCAACCCTTCAGATGTGAAGGGAACTCTAAAGGCCATCTGAAATCTATAGCTTCTGCTCAGGAATTTTTCACTTCCTGAGCTTGATGTTGCAATTATCTGTTTGCACATTATATAATCAACTCTAGTAACAATTTTGTTGGACTATTTGTGTTTAAAAGAATCCACATGTTTTGGGAAGCTTTTCTCAGAATGACAAGGACAAAAAGTGGTCAACTATAGAAATAATTATTAATATATTTTTAAACAGTCTACAGTGTTAAGTAATACTATGCTAGGTACTGAACATGCAATAAAATAATAATAAATGGTAATAAGTGTGAGCACTTACATAGTATTCACTCTGTGCTAGGTATGGTTATAAATGCTTTATGTATTTTAACACTCATTTAATTTTTCAACAACTTTATAAGATAGGTAGTATTATTTTCCCCATTTCACAGATGAGGAACTGAGGCACACAGAGTTAAGTAGAATGCATGCCCAAGGTTCACAGCTATTATATGGTGAAGCCAGAATTTGAACTTGAAATTTGATTTTAGCATCCATGCTCCTGTCTAGTAATAGTGTTCACTAGTGCACCTGCTTATATTGCAATATCATTTCAGTCCCTTAAAGGCTCAGTGTTACTTATATTAATGCAAAATAAGAACAGTATGAAATATTCTTTCAATAGTATTTAGATGAGCCAATGTATCTGAAAAAAATCCCTTTTTCTGGAAAATAACACCTACCAATAACTTGTCTTAAGCTCAGCTGATACTTTCTACCCTCTCTTGAGGAGGAATAAGATGTTATAATAATGGCCTCCAAGAAATGACAGTAAGTAGACAAGAAAGTTGAGACAAAACCCTTGCTTTGTGATCCTACAGTCAAGCAGAAAGACTTGAACACATTTAAATGTTCTTTTCAATTTCCCTGGAAATAATTTTCTTCTCCTATAACACTTTTTCTTCTGAGAAAACAATGCAGCTTTTCTTGTTTCTAATTCTTTCACCATTTAGATTATATTCATTATTCTTTTTCTGTATTCTTAGAATTAATTTCTAACATTTTTACTCCCCATATCAAAGATAACATTTTAAATACAATTAAAATGGCATTCCCATTTGAACCCATAGAAATAATATGTGTGCACCTAGATATTGCCATGCTGAGAGTAGAATGTCCCCCACTGTTTTGGAGTTACTCTGATGCCAAACCCAATGAGCTGAATGAAAGAAGGTGACCCTTCATTTTCCACGTTTAATTATCACTCTCACTGGAGTTTTCCCACATCATTCTCGAGCGCGTGGCTGCCACCTTTAATGACAGGGATCAGATAATTCAACCTATTATGGCAGCTTCTAAGCAAGGGCTAACTTTTCTGAAAAAGGAATTGTGTGGCGGGGGGCATATAGTTCAGCTAACATCAGCAGCCAGTATCTTTCTTTCCCGAGAAAGTAGGCACCAGTTGACCATCAACTAGAGGAGACAGCTGGAAGAACATGTTGAACATAAAGACATTAAGACCCCCTGAAATATATTGTAAGGGCTTGTTTCTTAACTGTCACAGAATTATACCAAAGCCTACACTTATACCAGATTTCTGCTTGGCTTTCAAGGTTTCCTTTTATTTACCTGTGAATTAAACTTGGCACACTGATCATTGTAGTGACAATTTATTACTAAGAGTTTTTTTCTTTTCTTTCCTAACCTGAGATTTTGCAATGCTTATTATGAAATGTATTGTGTAATTAGGGCTTACAGAAATCAATTTTAAGTGAATCCTTTAATTCTCACTGCAAAAACCTTAGACATCGTATACTTTAGGCTTGCAAAAAATTTTTAGCAAGAAATACATGCTGCATTTTGTCTGAATGCACTGAATTAGCAAGCAAAGACTGGCATTTTCTATCATTTGTGGCAGCTAAAGTGAGAGGCAAAAGATAGGGATTCATCAGTGAATCAGCTGGTGAAGATAGAAAAGGGAATGATGGCTTTGTTAGAGAAATTAATAAGGCAAGAACAATTGGTATGTAAATATACTTCTATGATAAGACACCTCATTTCTACTGAAACCCATTCTCAGTTTATTACTGAGAGATCGGCATTGCACACATTATGTTCAAAATGACTCCAAAGAAGTTGCTCTCCGTCAGCATTCTGAAGATGCTTTCCTGACCAGTAGCCTCTAAATACAGAGTTCTTAACCTTGTGTGTGTGCCATGGCCTCCATAAGCACCCTGGTGAAGCCTAAAAGCCTCTTTTAGAATACTGTTTTTCAATGCATAAGACAAAATTCATAAGGTAATAAAGGATTCCCATTATATTAAAATAAAATTCTTGAAATATTTAAAAAAATATGATGTAGTAAAATATGTTACTCTTTAGTAAGGCACTAAAAATACAATCTAATGGCAGATCTACTACCTACTGCTGTCTTGATATAATGGTGACTCCAACTGATACCCTGAGATAGCTGCAGCAACTCTACATCTCTATGTGATTTCCTCTGGTTTCTGTTGGTGCAAAGCACACTGGTTTGTTGCTTCATGATGGAGGAAGTGCTAAATTTCAGTGAGAGACTAGTGAAAATAAAGACCTAATTTTTTTTTCCATCCAAGTTCATGAATTTTCTGTTTTCTATCAAGGGTTCTAAGGACCTCAGATTAAGAACCTGTGTCCAGTGTTTCTCAATTCTGGTTGCATATTAGAATCTCCTAGAGAGCTTCAAAAATGATATTTATGGTTAGGCCGTATACTAGTTGAATCAGTTTAGAATTCTGGCATGGATACAGTGAATATAGATCTGTGTGTGTGTATGTATGTGTATAGATATGTATACGTGTATGTGAGCGTGTTTATATTTTTTATAAAGTTCCTCAATTGATTCCACTATATATACCATCAATGTCACTCGTGAACTTTGGCATATATCATTAAATATTTATAAAACTCCTATACCGGAACTATTTACTGGGAGCTGTTTATATGTGCTGAGGGTTTTATGTATCTGTGAAACAGAGATTTTCCCCATTTTACAGATGAGGGAACTGACATTTAGAGACACTGCATTAACTGTCCAGATGACACAGTTAGTAAGTAAATGCTTTGAGACTGGAAATCTTTCCATTACACCATGAAGAGGTGTTCTATTTGACCGTAAAGAACCTGAGAAATTAAGAACATACATGTTACAATCCTCCCTTGTCAACCCACTCAGATGGGCCAATTAGATTGAGCTTTCTCAACTGCAGACTGTCAAAAGGAAAAACAAAACAAAACAAATCTTTTCATTTGACAAAGAAAGCTCTGTCATCAGTTAATCATTATCTTGTCATTAGTTCCAGTGAAGAACACTTTATAGCTCAGCTCTTTTTGCTTTGCAGGGATGTAGGTGTCTATAGAAAACAATGCCAGTGACTCAATGTGGACCTTGGCTTGAATTGTTACCTGGCCTCGTTTTAAGTTCTGTATTTGAAAATAGGGAATTCGAGGGACTGAGTCAGCTCTAGGTATCCTCCAAGCAGGAGGATGCTCCCTACTTATTCAGTGGACATGCATCACCCCATTACTCCTGCACAATCTTCTTACAGGTGCCACAAAGTCCGGCTCAGCAGAAGTGGCCTTCCTTTTCTTTGAAGTATGTATAATTAAGTCCAGCTAATTAGAAATAGGGGATTGTGTTACCCATTCAGTCTGTTCAGATAAATTTGTAACAAATGGAACTACAATAAATGTATTGTCAGGAAGCAATGATCAGTGTAAGTTCATTACTTTTGCTTTCTGATCACAGAGCTTATAAAGCACAAACAGCACCTTAGCTCTTCTCTCCTCGTATCCCAAAAAGGGTATTCACCAACAGAAATGTAAGAGTCTCTGCAACTGGGGGCATTCCTTCTTTGCTCCATCTGGAATTATTTGAGCTTATAATGTCCCTGTTTCTGTAAATGTCTACATATTACCATGCTGATTTATTTTAAGTAAATTAGAAAACTGCTGGATCAGGTATTGAAGGGAAGCCTAGTATATCCTCCAGGAAGCTCTTCTCTTTTTTACACCGCAGCTTAAGTAATGATTTTGTAATATTGTTCGTTTATTCCAGAGGACATAGATATTTCCCAACCTCACTTTTTTGCTAAAATCCAGGACAATTATCTAGTGGCATTACTTTATTATTTCTTTTTAAAAAGATCTGTCTAATGTACAAAAATCAAAATAAATCCAAAATGATTCACAGTTAGCCATAGGCCAAGCACTAATTTGGTTATGCCCAACAAACCTTAAAGACCAGACCTGAAAGGATAAAAATATGTCCAAGTAATTTAACTGCAACTCATAAAAAAGCTCAAGAATATTTATAGGAATACAGAATATCTAGTACCAAACAAGATAAAGTTCAATGTCTGGCATCCAATTAAAAATTACCTAGTATGTAAAGAAATAGGAAAATAGCCCCAAAATAATAAAAAAAAATCGATCAGTTAAAACTGGTATGATGTTAAAATTAACAGTCAAGTACATTAAAACTGTTATTCCATACATTCAAAAGGCTAAGTTAAGCCATGGAAGATAGATAAAAGACCTAAATCAAAATTCCAAGCATGAAAACTACAACGAAAAGGATGGAAAACACACTGGAAGTTATTATCAGCATGTTGGCACTGAAGAAGAAATAATTAGTAAATTTGAAGATACAGCAATAAAAACTATCCAAAGTGAAACACACACACAAACACACATACACACAGAGGTTGAGAGAGAGAGAGAGAAGAAAGTAAACATACCATTCGTGAGCTGGGGAAAATTTCAAGTGGCCTAATATGTACTGGAATTCCTGAAATTTGAAGAAATAACAGACCAAACTTTCCCAATTTTTCTTAAAACTATAAGCCTCCCACTATGCAAACAAAACAAAAGCAAACAAATAAAAATAATAAACAAGAAACTTAATGAACTCCAAGCACAAGAAACATGAATAAAATTACACCAAGGTAATACATCCTAATCAAATTAATTAAACCATTGATAAAGAGGAAAACTTCAAAGCAATCAGGGACAAAAAGCATGTTCCATACAGAGGAACCTAACATAAGGGTTACTGCTCTGATTTGTCCTCAGAAACAGTGCAAGCTAGAGGTCATCTTTAAAGTGCTGAAAGATTTAAAAAACAAGCAAACAAAAACTGTTAACCTAGATTTCAAAATTCAGTAACATATCTTTCAGAATACAGTGAAATAAGTACTTTTTCAATCAAAAAAAGATGGAAAGAATTCATCACTAGGAATCTGCACTACAGGAAATGTTAAAAGAAAATGTTTATGTTGAAGGAAAATGATGCCAGGTTGAAATATGGATCTACACATAGGAGTAAAGAGCACCAAGATTTGTAACTACATGGGTAAATAATTTTTTTAATTATTTATTCACTTTAGAAGATAATTGGTTGTTTAAACAAAAACATATTATAAGATAGTGTGGGGAGTTTATAGCATACATGAAGGTAAAATATATGGCAACAATAGTGCAAAAGTTGTGAGGAAGAAATGGAAGTATACTACTGTAAGCTTCTAAAACCTTATGAAGTTTTATATCCCTTGAAGGTAGACCGTGATAACTTAAAGATATATGCTCTAAGCTCTATACAACCACTAAAATAATGTGACTTAGTTACAGCTAAAACATGAAAAATAAAGGTGTAATAGAGAATTAAACAAAGTACTCACACCAAAAGAAAGTAAAATTAAACCTAACCGTATCAATAGTCAAATTAAATGTAATTGGTCTAAACATCTCAATTAAAAGGCAGAGATTTTCATATTTGGTTAAAAAAAAGCAAGATTCAACTGTATGCTGCCTACAAGAAAAAACAATTTAAAATATGAAGACACAAATAGGAGAATATTGAAGCAATGGAAGGAGATATACAATGGTAATTCTATTCAAATACAATCTCATAATACTGATAGCAAAGTAGTTATAAAAGCAAAGAATATTATCAAGGGCAAAAAACGATCAACTTATAATGATGAAAAAACTTCATCCAGAGTTGATGACAATCCTAAATGTTTTATGACTTAATAACAGAGCTCAAGAAACCTGAATAAAAAACTGATAGAGCTGCAAGGAGCAATGGGAAAACTCAAAATTATAATTGGAGATTTCCATACCTGCCTGTCAGTAATTAATAAAACAATGGAATGAGGCTGTTGAGGATTTGAAAAATGCTATCAACTTATCTACTTGACGTTTATTGGACACGCCATCCAAAGGCAACAGAATACACAGTCATTTCAAGTACATGCATAATACTTACTACAATAGGCCATATTCTGAGCCATAGAAGAAGTCTCAGCAATTAAAAAAAATTAAATCATTCAAGGTATATACTCTGCCCCCAACAGAATTACATTTGTAATCAAAACAGCAATGTATTTGGAAAATCTCCAAATATTTAGAAAATAAATAATATACTTCAATAACCCTTGGTTAAAAGAGGAAATCACAAGCAAAATTAAAAATTATTTTGAACAGAATGAAAATTAAAATACAAAATATTAAAATTTGTGGTATACCATACAAGCATTACTTGAGGGAAAATCCGTGGTATCAAATACATGTATCAGAAATGAAGAAAGATCTCAAATGAATAACTACAACTTCCACCTTTAAAAACTAGAAAAAGAGAAAATTAAACCCAAAATAAATAATG
Source organism: Monodon monoceros (assembly GCF_005190385.1). Classification (NCBI taxonomy): domain Eukaryota; kingdom Metazoa; phylum Chordata; class Mammalia; order Artiodactyla; family Monodontidae; genus Monodon; species Monodon monoceros. The sequence goes on from NW_021703774.1 coordinate 95,744,218, forward strand.
TAAAGGATATAATGAAGATTAGAGGAGGAAATTGATGAAATAAATAACAGAAAAATAATTGAAAATGTCAAGGAAGGTAAAGCTGATTCTTTAAGAAGACAAATAAAATTGATAAAACTTTAGCCAGACTGATCAGGAAAAAAAAGGGAAAAGAAACATAACTTACCAATACAGGGAATGAGAGAAGTAACACCGCTGCAGATTTTACAGATATAAAACAGAAAATTACAGAATATTATGAACAATTTTATGCAGATAATCAACTTAGGTGAACTGGACAAATCCCTTTTAAAGACACACATTTTCAAAGTGTATTCAAGAAGCAATGGATAACGTTAGAGAAATTGAATTACTGGTTTAAAACATTTCCATGAAGAAAACTACAAGCCCAGATGGCTTCATGAGTGAGTTTTACCAACCATTTAAGAAAGAATAATGCCAATTCTACACCTACTTTTTCAGAAAAGAAAAACAGAGGAAATACTTACTAACTAAATCTGTAATGCCACACTTTGATATCACAACCAGATAAAGGCAGGACAAGAAAAGAAAACTATGGACCAGTGTTCCTCATTAACGTAGATGCAAAAGTTCTAAACAAATTTACAAATATTAACCAAAAATATATAAAGAATATAATACCTCATGAGCAAATGAGGTTTATTCCAGGAATTCTGGTAGGTTTAACATTTGACAATAATATAATTCACATAAGTTGCAAACTAAATAATAACAACAACACAAACAGGAAAAAACATTTGAAGAAATTCAAAAATCCTTTCCTAACTTTTAAGTAATTTCAGCAAACTAAGAATATAAGAGTAATTTCTTAGCCCTCTAAAATGCATTTTAAAAAAATCCCTAGAGCTAACATCCTAGTTAATGGTAAAAGACTGAATACTTTCTTCCTAAGGGAAATAAATATAATGACATTTGCTTTTGCCATTTCTAGTGTACATTGTGCTAGAGTTCCTGTACTGTTTAATAAGAGAAGACAAATAAAAGATATGCACATTGCAAAGGAAGAAGTAAAACTACCTTTATTCACAGATGACATGATTATTTATGTAGAAAATCTGACTGAATATACCAATAAAAACCACTTTATTTACAAAAGCAGGCAGCTAGGTTACAAGTTACTGTTTTCAGATTTGATTTTTTAAAGAGTTGCATTAAAATACTGTTTATCTTTATTACTAACTTTTCTTGCACTCCGTTAAATTCTGCACTCCAGGCAAATGCCTAACGACTCAACCTAGCCTTGGCCTACCAAAATACAACTTTAAATAATAAATGAGTTTAGCAAGATTGAAGATACAAGATCAACTTTTAAAAATCATTTGTACTTTTTATATACTAGCAATTAACAATTGGAAACTGAAATAAGTATATCTTATCAATATATCAGTATAGCAAAAAAATGAAATAGGGATAAATTTGACATAAGATGTGAAAGATGTGAACACTGAAAACTACAATATATTATGATAGAAATTAAAGAATTAAGTAAATGGGAGGCTATATCATGTTCACTGATCAGAAGAGTCACTATTGTTAAGATGTCAAGTAACCTCATTGATTTAAAGGTAAAATGAAATTACAATAAAAATATTAGCATGATTTTTTTGCAGAATTTAACAAGTTGATTCTGAAATTCATATGGAAGTATAAAGAACTTACAGTAGCCAAAATACTTAAAAAAGAACCAAATTGGAAATCTAAAACTTTCTGATTTCAAGACTTATTTTAAAACTACAGTAATTAGGATAGTGTGGTATTGGTGTAAAGATAGATAGACAAATAGATTAATGGAGCAGAATAACAAGTCCAGAAAACAACCTACAAATTATTTATATGAACAAATGATTTTTGACAAAGATGGTAAAAGGAAATTCAGTGGACAGCATTTAGTCTTTTCAACACATGATGCTGGTAAAATTGGGTATCCATATGCAAAAAATAAAAATAAAATAAATGACTCATGTCTGACATGACATATAAAAATTAACTCAAAATATTCATAGACCCAAATGACAAACCTAAAACTATAAAACTCCTTTAAAAAAAAAGGGAGAAAGACTCTGTTATCTTAGGTTAGAGAAATACTGAATATTTCTTAGATGCATACCGAAAGTATAGTCTTTGAAAGAAAAAGATGATAGATGTGATTTCTTCCAAATTAAAACTTTGGTCTTCAAACCTGTTGCTAAGAAAATGAAAATACAAACTACAGACTAAGAAAAATATTTGCAAATCATGTATCTGGTAAAAGACTTATATCGAAAATGTTTAAAGGACTTTCAAAACCCAGTAATAAGAAAGCAAACAACCCTTCCCACTTTGAGCAAAACTTGTAAAGAGACACTTCACCAAAGAAGATCATGAATGACAAATAAGCACAAGAAAAGGTGCTCAACATCATTAGTCATTATAGAAATCCAAATTAAAGCCACAGTGAGATATACATCTCTTAGAATGTCTAAAATTTGGAAGACTGATCATATCAAATGTTAGCAAGGATATGGAACTACAAGAGCTCTCATACATTGCTAGTGGTGAAACCACTTTTGAAAATAGTTTGGTAGTTTCTTAAAAAGTTAAACATACACCTACCATATGACCCAGATAATCCACTTTTGGCTATTTACCCAAGAAAAACCAAAACATATGTCCATACAAAGACTTGTACAGGACAGTTCACAGCAGCTTTATTTGTAGTAGCAAAAAACTGTGAATGATTCAAATGTCCAGCTGAATAGATCAACAAATTATGGTGTATGTATACAATAAAATACTACTTAGTAGTAAGAAGAATGAACTATTTGATACATACAACATGGATTAATCTCAAAAATTATTCTGAGAAAAAAAAAGCCAGCCCTTCTCCCCTCAAAAAATACATATTTTATGATAAAACTGTAGAAACTGTTAACTAATCTATAGGGATGTAAAATAGATTAATGGTTGCCTCATAGACAGGGGAGGAGTTGGAGGGAGGGATTATAAAGCGTCGCAAGGAAATTTGGGGGCATGATAGACATATTCATTATCTTGATTGTGATGATAATTTCAAAGTATATAAAATTGTAAGCTTTAAATACGTGCAATTATTATATGTTATACTTTATATAATTTATAGTATATAGAGAATTATATTTCAATAAATCTGTTTTAACATATTCAATAGGTTACATTTAAAATTATGAAAGCACTTTTCATGGGATGTGCCCTGGGAATTAATCCCAGATTGGATTAAATGGCTAAACTGCTGTCACCCGGCTGTTCAATCCCTACCCATTGCCCGAGCCACCAGTCAATTATTACCTTCCGTGAAATTTTCTAGTGTTTTGATTGTATTCACTTTGATATGGAGACACGGGAATTAACGTAAGGTTAAAAATGATGTTATGCAGTGTTAAGAAAGAAAAGAAATGTTGGGTTTTTTTTTAAGCTTCTGCTTTGTGGGAGATTAAAATGCTAGGGCTTTATCTCATTCAGTAAAGGAAAAATCTTAAGAAAATCCTTCAAAGCTTTTAGTCACTTTATATATACAAGCATTAACTGCCTGCAACATACTTTTTCTCAAATTCTCCTCCACTTTGTAATTTGTCAGGCTGCCTTTTGGGTAACAATATTGTCTCCTCAGTTTGGAAGTATAGCATCCAACACACTGAACCATGTTGAAAGAGACCCTGGGGATGGCGATGTTGCATTGAATTTAGACTCTTTCTTGGTTATATACTAGCTCATGAGAGAGGCAATGGATACAATTTATCAATTATATATGTTTGCTACATAACCAGACCATGTCATAAACTAAAAACAAAGCCCATACTCAAACCGCTGAAGAGGTTTGCTCAGTGGACTCATTTACTTAATATCAATTTGGTAATATTTCACATCAGTCAGTGTTCTGTTTTTCTGGAGAAATCAGCTCTAATGCATTCTTCTCTTAAAGTATTAGTAAAACTAGGAGAGAGAAAGGATAAAGTAAAACCTCTTACTGCCCCTGACCCCTCAAGTCCCTAACTGTATCTTTTTTTTTTTTTTAATCTTGAAGGGCCCATTTATTTTATTATTATTTTTTAAATCACCAACATTTTATGAGAGGCTAAAAGTTGGAGATTGTTAAATAGAGGCTGTTATTTAACATAAGATGCTATAGTTATGTGTGTTGCATTAACTTTGTTACAAACTACTTATTCTATTTTACTTTTTTTTTTTTTTGCCACTGAGCATTTTATTATTTTACACTGTACCGTACAGGGAATATTCCAGAGATTTATTTTTCACAAGGAAAAAATTTCATATTTTTCCCCTTAGGTCTTCTAAGGTATTTACTTAAAATTATTCTCTTTATTCTTTAAGACAGTTTTCAAAAAAATAAATACTTAGTACTATTTTAAAGGTCTATAGACTGCTCTTTAATAACTGTCTTTCTATTTCAACCATTATTTATGCTTGGGTAATTGATTCAATTTAATCAGAATTTAAAACTATATCTGTGATGCACAAATATGAACTAATTAATTGTAAACAATCTAAAAGGAGAATGGTCACGGAGGCACTGGACTTCTAATTTAATCACTAGGCAAATTTAGTACCTCATCCTTAAAATATCACAAATGAGGCAAACTTTAATAGAACAAACATGTGTAAAATGAACCCTCTAATTTACTTAAAATTTCACTCTATGGGATGTGTCTTCATTTTAAGAATCAAAGTCATGAAAATATACATTAAAATGAGGTCCATTAATACAGGTAGCTTGTGATTATCATTTTAATAACAGATAGAGAAGAATTATGGAATTATGAATGAAATACAACAGTAAAGATATGATATTTTTGCCAGTAGCTTCTACTTTTCTACCAAGAGTGCATTTCATAACCGTGTTAAGAGAAGAGAGATTTCAAAAAAAGAAGGAAGGAAGAAAAAAAAAAAAAAAAACCACATTTTTTGGCAAGGAGCCATTTCCCAAGGCAAGCCCTGAATCTTAACAGAAGGAAAAGAAGCAAGAATTTGACAAAGAGATTTTATGAATTCAAATAACCTTGTAAGGAATACATGAATATCATCCCCATTTTGTATTAGAATCTGATGTCCAGATGAAGGTAATTTCCCAAGGATATTTCTCAGACTGTTAGTGGTAAAATTTCAAATTGATGACAGAGGTCTGATGTACAAACACTCACAATAGAAAAAAAAATATTTTTTAAAGTCAAACTTCAGAATACTTAAAAATGTCCATGTATGATTCACTTTTTCTTTTCACCTGGATTTTCCTCCCCTTCTGGTGGAGGTGCTAAAGAGCAGAGAAATGGGAAAGGTAATCAGCCAGAGGGAAGAGAAGAAGCAAAGACCTAGATAATTCACAAACTGGAAAATGAGCTCCTAACTAATCAAGACTGGATTGTAAATAAGATAGAGAGAATTTATGCATCCCTGGTATTGGCCTGAATAGCATTTGCACCCAGTCCAAGGAAAGTATTTGTGAATTTCACAGTTGGCTATTTTTTCTCCCTTTGAGATTTTTCCTAAGCTAATTATCCATTATGTATATGAAGCAAAGAAATAACTTATTAAAGTCATTTTTGAGGTAGAAACTTCACTTTGCATGTTGTTAAAATGCCTAGAGTATTAATAAAGAATGAGTTAACTATTAATATAGCTTCTTTGGGGAGTTTCTGATCTATATACTGATCACCCAAAAGGAAATTTTGTGTAATATTTTATTCATGAAAAATTTAGAGAAGTAACTAGATTAACTAATCTTTCTATAATAAATAATTTAACTTTGTGCTTCTTTTTGCATTTTAATTTTTTCATAATGTGTCCTTTAAAATCCCCAATATTAAAATGATCAGTAACTGTTTTGTGGTTGATTTAGTTTAAATTGTAAATTTAGTTATGGCTCTTGGGTTGCAAGGTTGGGGGGGAGGTGTCAATATAGAAAATGAACATATTTATAGACTGGAAAACTTATGTATGCAATAAGTTTTTAGATGAATTATTAGAAAACAGATTAGAAATCAATGTGAAAATGACATATAACAATAATTTTTGTTGTTACCCAGACTGTAATTACACCTCAAATACTTTACATTTAACATACTTTCCTACTTACTATTCAATAAGTTTTTGTATCCTGTTTTACGACTCAGAGGTTTTACCTTATTTCTGCTTAACACCTTCCAAGACCTTCTCAGTTCAAACTCAGCTAGGATAGATACAATACGATTAGATTGTGTCTTTTAATTTCAGGCAGGACTTCTGCTTCTAGTTAGGAGATAGAAAGCCAGAAGAGATTACACTCCCATCCTAAAAAACAGAGTAAGTCAGATAATCAGCAAAATTGGAATTTTTTTTTTTAAACCCATGCAGATTAACCCAAAAGAAATAAATTCCAGAAAGTGATAAGCTCTTTTTGGGAGAGAAGAGACTCTTGACTGTTTTGCTCCCTGGAAGAATGGTGGGAAGGGAAGGAAATCACAACAGAGAAACCAGTAAAGATTTAAAGAATGTTTAATGGATGTGTTTGGAGTGGTATGATGCGTGAGAACCTCAAGGAGCCCAGGCAGAGAACTTGTCAGCCATTAGCAACCAACTCTTTCCCTTGTTATTTCATTGAGCTGCCTACCAGATGTGGGGCTGAGGCAGCAGAGCTCAGAGAGGTCATCCTGAAGGGAATCAGGACCTTCTCCAGTTACAAGGCAGAGGCCTACTGAAGCCTGGGGTGGGGAAAGAGCCCTGAGAGAAATTCTCCGAGGCATTCTAAGCCTTCACCAGTTGTATTGCAGTAGCCCTTTTGAAGGCTTGAGGAAGGCATGCTCAGCAGAAAGATGTTCTGAAGCACAGAAGGCCAATGTGGAAGTAGAGAGCAAAAAGAACTCCCTGGCAACACAAAAAGCTAGCAGCTGGTCTGAGGCAGCAAGAGACATCCCATGGTTTGGAAAGTTGGTGGCTGGACTAATCGTAATAAAGAGACTGGAGTCTTTCTGGGGCTCAGTTTCCAAGTCCTACTGAAGAGAAATTTCTAATCCAACACTCAAACATTTGAAGCCAGTGGAGAACTAGATCTAGTAAAATCAACACAAAGCCCAGACTCAGCTTAACTACAGATTTGATCAACTCAGTCTCCTACATTAGCAGCCTCATAAGGAGGGGTACACCCTTTTCTGAGATAATTTTTATTTATTTAAGTCTCTACTGTTCTTTTACACAAACTATCAGACATACAATGAAAAGTTATAAGGTTTGAGGAAAAAAAAAAAATGTGACCCAGGTCAAGAGAGTTTTCTTGCAAGTTGTTTGTAGAAGCATATCCAGAGATAGAATTGGAATTATCAGATAAAGACTCTAGAAGTAACATGATAAATGTGAAAAAAAAAAAAAGGTCTAGTGGAAAAACATTCATGAAAAGATGGTAGAATTTTATCAGAGGGTTGTAAACTATTAAAAAGATCCAAATAGAAATATATAAAGGATACTATTTCAGAAATGAAGAATTCATAGTATAGGCTTGAGGGAGACTGGATATAGCAGAGAGAAGAATCAGTGAAGTTGAAGACAGAGTAAAAGAAATTACCCAAACTGAGAAAACAAAGAAGAAATATGTCATAGTGTCTGAGATCTGTGGGACAATATCAAATCCTCTAGCATTCATGTAATTGAATCTTATAAAGAAATGAGAGATTCTAGCACAAGTTATCTATTCGAATAATACCATCTTACAGTGGCTTTCCTTGACTGTCATGTGGAGAGCAGTCCTCTATCACAAACTCCAATAGTACTCATTACTATCAAAATTGTTCCCTTTTTTTATTCTACCAATATTTATTGAATATATACTAAGTGTCAGAAACTATTTTAGAATATAATATTCAACTAGACAGTATATTTCAGTATTTCAGTATATATTCAATAATATATTTGCCCCTTTTCTCACAAAACTTATTTCTTCTCTAGAGTGTGATTTTCATAAGGGTAAGGACCTTTTTTATTTTTCCTCATTTGTTCCTGAATCTCGACCTTCTAGAACAGTAGCTTGTGCATAGTGGGACTCAATTAATATATCTCAAGAAAAATGAATAAATGAATTTTTCTAAGGGTTAGTTCTAGGCCCTATTTTATAGTGTCTTGCCAAAGATTGTCTGACAAAAACTCCTAAGCCTGTTCTGCTATGTACTATTTCTCTTTCTTTATTCTTTCTAACCCCCAGGCTCTAGGCTCCACTTCTACATTCTCAAAAGAATTGATTCACATAGGCACATTTTACAGATACAGAAAGGTGTACAGATGTAAACCAGAATTTTTATAAGAGGAACTAGATATGGGAGAAGGGTAATCGTACTTCTAAAAATGCATATATAACTCTATCTTGTAATTATTTGCATGTAGTCTCTGTTCTTCCCTCCAGATAGTGGTCTCTTGGTATTCCTAGGGCCAAGACCCATGCCCAGCCAAGTTCAATTGCTTCTCTGTCATATACGTCATGATATGTTATTTAATTTCATGTGGAAGTGGGCATTTCTTAAATTTTTCAATAATTTATAGAAAATCAGCCATATAATTAAAGGACTCATGCCATGAAAGGTTTTTTTGTTTGTTTGCTTGTTTGTTTGTTTTTAAAGAAAAGGCAACTGTCAAAATACTTAGTTTAAATTATTATTCTTATTTAAAAATCCATGTCCCCTAGGCCATGTTGGCCGAGTCTAACAAACAGGTGACCAAATCTGTCTAAGTCGATCAGTGATTGATTAGATAGGCTATATCAAATCACACACTTGAATTTTCCAAGGGTAATATTCCTTTCTCATAGTTCTAACTAAGGAACTTCTATGCATCTCCTGTGATGTTCTGATTTATATTAAGATTTACTTCCAATCATCACTGAAACAGCCTTCTAATCTTAGAAATCTGATGATGGTAGAAAAAAATTGGAGTTGCCATTCTTTATCATTCTCAATAAATGTAACTGAATTGTTAAGTCACAGGGTCCTTGAATGCCAGAATCTTTGAATCACTAATTAGCAAGCATCATCTGGCTCAATCTGTTTACTAAGGAGAAAAATGAAGTTTAGAGATATTGGTACCCAAGTCATGCAAAATGGTGTTCAGTTTGTCCACATTTCTTAAGCACCTCATGCCTCTTTCCCTAAATACATGTTTTTTGGTTATTGCTAACCTTCCCTTCCCCCCACCCCCAAATAAAACACACCCAAGAGAATACTATTAAAACCCAGGTGCACATCTTTTAGACTTATATGTTGTCAGTATCTGTTAGTCAGGGTATGGTAATTAACGATGACTAAATTAATTAGTAATAATTGCCCATTATTGTGCCAGTTGCTATGCTGAGTAATACCTACTTTATCACTAATGCACATCACAATTTTAAACAGAAAGTATCTTCCTCACTTTACAAATGTGCATACTAATCCTAAAAAAATAAGTAAATTACCTAAGATAAAAGTGCTAGCATGTAGCAAAGCCAGGAATTGAACATCAAAGCTCTCAGTCTCACCAATATGCAACACTTACCTATAACAATATCTACTTAATCATACCTCCTGACCAGAAAGCAAAGCAAAACAAAACAAAAAGGAAGAAGGAAAAGGAAAGACAAGAAAAAAAAAAAAAAGAAAAAGGAAGAAATTGCAGACCACAATGACAGATATTTCTTTGTATTTAGGTTTAAGGCAGACAAAGTTATGCTGAATTTATTTCTTATATAAAATATTTTCACCAATATATTATTGATTTACTGAAATTTAAAAATGATGCAAGTTAAGTGAAATATAAAATCAAATTATGTGAAATAAAACAAGTTATAAAGCATACCAATCTTTACAGTCACATACATAGCACAAATTGTAGTCCACATTAACTCAAATTTACCAAGATCTATATCATATTATACCATTAATAGTCTGAGCTAAACATTTAACATTTCTCTGTATAGTTACAAAGGTGGCATAATAGTTTGTATTAATTCTACCAAAATCCAAATTTATGTCTAATGTCCACTTCTAAAAATGCTCACTATTTTACTAAGTTTTCCTGAACTGATATTTTGATGTCATTTGCATCCTGGTAAAATTTTCTAAATGTTTTAAAATTTTAATACTCTATTTACCAAATATTCTGTTTAGCAAAGTAAACCATTTTCTCAATCCAAATTAATACTGTAATTTAATCATAACCATATGAGCACTTTGAAAAGAAACCTTTCTTACTGGTACTCACATAAACAGACTTAAAAACACCTAAACACACTCAGAAAAACTTAAGGACTTGATGCATTTTGAACGTGCTCATTTTCAAATTATATGAATCACTTATTTGTGTAAGTGATGTTATCAAGTGTTTTTTAAGGACCTCAGGTAGATTTTGTTGTTGTTTAGCTTTTAGTTTTTGTTGTAGCTCCTTGGCTGGTTGATTGGTTGTCTGTCTTAACTGTCTCCTATCACATGATCCCCTTGTTATTTTAAGTAATGAGCTCAAACTCTTGAAACTTCCTTGTGTGAACAAAACCTGCTGCTTTTCTACCTCTACTGATTCCACCTTATTAACTTTGTTCTACAGTGCCTGGCGAATGGTAATCACTCAAATAAATATTTGTTGGCTATTAACTTTTTGAATTGTTTTTCCTTTTCAGGTTTAGAATTTGAAGAACTACTTTTCTTTCCAAAATAATTTCAAGCAACTGATTGAAACTGAGATTAGGGAGTCTGCAGCTTGGTGGTGGTGGGGGGAGTGGGGAGAGGAGGATGAGTTTGGGAAACAGTCATGGAGTGTAGGGAATAAATGAATAAATGCTGGGCCCAGTCTGCAAGAACTACAATCTTTTGCAGCTCTGTTGGCAGCTATGTGACTCGGCCAAATCACAGTCTCATCCATAAGCAAAGAGATGGAGTGATGCTATCACCGCCTTAAAGATACTACATGTCTGACAATGATTTGATTAAAAAGATCTCTCACTGAGGCTGAGAACTCTTATTGTACCATATAACCTACATTGCAGTAGTATTTGTTGCAGTGGATATTGAATAACAGAAGAAAGAGCTTTTACATTTTAACTGAACCATAAATACTTAGTCATTTTTTAGGCATCTTTGAATTGCACATAAGAGAAGCCAGTGGGATCTCATGCTCAGAAAAGATAAGAGATCATTCCAGAGGTGAATACATATTATTTTCTATTCCCTACTCCATTTTAGTCATATGTAATGAACTAGTTTGATGGGAGCAACATAGAAAATTACTAAGAATTTTTATATTCAGAGGTTTTTTGACTATTGGCTGAGTGGGCAAAGGGGCAGGATTAATATCTATTCCTGGAAAAAAAAATTTGAGATGGAGGCACATTTTCAGAGAGAAATTTTTTTTCTTCTTGCTTCATTGGGCAAGAAAGCTTTATCTTGTCTGTGAGGTTAACTGTGGGAACAGACCACTGCTGGGAGCTGGGGAACACACGGCAGAAAGAGGAAGGGAGAGAATGCTCTGTTAGTTTCCTGGCTAGACAGGTCACATTGCACTTGGGGCATGAAGATGAGGGTAAGAGTTTTAAATCAGCTGTGAAATTATTTTGGTACCTAGTGTAGAGTGAAGGATTGGGGTTATGTTTTCTTAGTAATTTCCTAGAATAGACAAACAGGAGTTTTGTATTATAGCTTATATGTGATGAAGGTATAGATCTTTGGACACACAAAAATGTCAGTCATTTGGCCAAGCACAAATAGGAATAGGTTTATGTTGGCTCTTGAGATAATAACCAGGAAAAAAAATCGAGAAAGTCATTTTTATCTAATTCTCAAGATTTCCAATATCAGAAAGCTTATATTTTGACTGGATTTACCAACATATAGATAATTAACTTCAAAAAACAAAGGGCAAAGCCTTGGCTAATATGCCTTTCCTTTTGCCTCAGAGTATTGCAAGTCAGTGGTTGTTGATAGAAATTTTCTAAAGGAACGTATTTGAGGATCAAACATGAAATAGTGCAGGATCAAAACAACTTAATTCATATATTAAATGCTGCATAAATGATGAAGCTCTTCTGCCAGCTCTGAATCTGAAATCTCTCATGCTATAGGAATTTGCAGGAACATCGTATAAAACAAAATCCTAAGTAGTCGAAATGGCCTAAATAGTGGCATCTACCTTATAGCTGTAAAGAAGACATGGGTTTTCTTTTTCAGTTAGCTAAAGCCAATAGATATAATATTTATGAAAGTGTACAGTTGTAATGCAAGTAAGGAATGAAAGTTGTGAAAAGGGGAATAATTAAAAGAATGCTCCAAAGGTTCAAGTAAGAATGTTTTTAGAATCGAATACAGAAGGATTTGACCAGAGTTGGAGGATTGGCCTGAAGCCATAGCATGTTTGGATGAAGGCTGTTTTGTAAAATGTCAAATATACTTTTATCTCCATTGAAGTTTATCTATAATCTAAGAGCATACTCATGTGTGAAACCTTACTAATCAGACATCTGTTTCTATAAAATGTCCTTTCTAAATTTTCCTCTGGAGTAACAAAGAACTGGATCACGATAGGAGATTAGAGTTTTCAAGAAGTTGTAGTCATAGAAGGAGAGTAGAAATCTCCAATTCCCCCTTTCTTCTGATATCTTTATAGTTTTATTTTTAGTAATAAAATATTCCTAATAATTAATAAGACAATATGATAATTCTACCTTTACTTAGAAATTGTTGCTGTCATACTGAAATATCTTGATTTGCCTAATTGTGTTCTACCAAAACGTACAAATCATCAGTTTATTAAAGATATCAGCTTAACAATCTATTGTATTGTTGTAAAGAGGAAACTAAATAGTTTTCTTTGTTTTTCTTGAGTTGAAATATTTTGGTAACATCTAATTATCCTGCTGATTTTAATATACATTTAATAAAAGAATTAACTATGTATGCCAAACATATACATATTTGTCGTCTAGGGATTTCAAATTAATTTTATCAGTTTTTTATAATACACTACCCTAAGCATAGTCACGATATGCCCTAAAATTTTTAAGACAGACTCGTTATCTATGTAATCTATATTCAATAAACGTGGTTCAATTTCTTTTAATTTATATGTTTTTTAATACAAGGAAAATTTTAAATCTGAAAAACTGTATTGGTTACTTGATGCATTTGGAACATATTAGAATAAAGATAATGTGGGATGCTGGGAATGGCTAATCTAAGAACTCTTAATTGCTTGGTTTTTATATTTTAGAAAAATCTAAGAAAAATTTAATCTTCACTAAAACAGCATTTGGAAAAGGGTTTTATTCACTGTGGGCACAAGAATTTCAAATATAATACTCAAGGGCCCACTAGGTCGTATACTAATATCAGTGTCTGGAGAAGAGGAAGGCTCTTTCAAATTGATCTTATGAAGGTGACAGAAGGATCCTGGAAGAATTACTGAGCCCAAACTCAGTAATGAGTGTTATGGAGAATTTCACTATAAGTATTTGCATAACAAATAATAAATGATGCATAGTATCATAACCAATGTTCATTTCCTCCTTTCTATAGTTCTGGTGATATAGTTTAACCACTGGGGCCAAAGAATCTTTCTTTCACAGTATAGCAGGTCAGTTTCCACATGGTGTTTCTCTTTCTTCTTGTTCTTATCTGAGCCACGTGTCTGTGTTTTCTTTGCCAATAGTATTCTGACTACCACTCTACTTTCAGTTGTCTTTTCTACTGGTGTGACGAAAGACTCATTTCCATCTTGTTTCCATCCAGCAGCCCCATGATTGTTTCTGAATAAACCACCCTAGCAAAAGTTCTGGAGTGTCCCCATGTAACCACTGAACATCCATTATTATAGGGACTACTTTCCCACTGGTATTTTGATTGAAAAAGTATTAAATGTTTCCCAGATATCATTTTTATTAGTTTCATGAACCACTCTGGAAGTGTTTTTTTAAAATCCTCTTTGACTATGTATTTTATTGGAATTATCTTTTATCATCAGTAGATAAAAATAAATGTAATAGTTATTATTGATATATACCAAGAAAGTTCCACAAGAAAAGACAAACAGATATGACATAGTGCTGGTTAATTAAAAAGGTACAAATCTTAGAATCAAGATGGCTAGCTATATTTCTGGTTATATATCTGGTTTTATTACAAGATTATAGGCAAGATTTTGTATTCATAGGTTAATAGAAAGATAAACGACACTGTGCCTACCTTGTTTTAAAATCAATGTCAAAGAAGATTTTCAGCACAAAGTGCCTGAAAAGAGGAAAGGACTGGAAAGTAAAGGGCACATTAAGCTGGAACCTGAAGTGACAGGGCTGTGTCACATTGCAGGAATCCTACAGTATGTCAAAGGGTTGGTAATTTAATTGTCTGAATGCATGATTTGGTGAGTCAGTTTAGACTAGAGCAAACTGGACCTGTCACTGAAATCACAATGGGCCAAAATGGACCTATTCAATCTGCCTCTCAATGCCCCAAATTTTTCCTGGTTGTAAATTAGAGCTTCTGGACAATACATTAACTCATTCGGGTCACCAGGGTACTATGTCAGCTCAGTGCTCACAATTGCCCATGACCAATTCTGCACTCTCCCCAGCAGGAGGGATGCAATGTCATTTTGTATTCTCTTCTTCAGGATAAAATCAGGTCTGAAAGGAAAGGAACAAAAGAAGTTGCTGCTTTCCTTTCACCTACCCCACTTAGCCATAATCATACTCCTCCCCCTAGGCCAGATGACTCACCAGACAGAAAAAGAACTTACAGTATGGATGTGTGGTTACCTGCAGACTTGAATGAAATCAAGAATTCAGTGATGTTCAACTCCACCCTCAGGTTGAAAAAAATAGGCATATGGGCAGCATGGGAGAGCTAGAGAGTTTTCCAGCTAATTCCTCGTAAGATCATCACAGTATGGTTTCTTTTGCTGGAACCAACATTTTACTATGGTTACTATTTGCTTCCCTGACAGCATCTTATTCCGTTCCCTCCTGTCGGTACCATCCAGCAATACTAGTCTTCTTTTATGTTTTTAAACATGGCTAGTTCTCACTGCATCTGGGTCTTGATACATAATAGTCCGCTTAGTTGAATTTGGCCATTTTTCACCCCCCAAATTCCACTCATCTGTCAGATTTTCAATTGCAAATCACTTCTATGGGTAGACATTACCTGAAAGGATTATCTGTGTCAAGTGCCCATTATTTTATGTATGTATGTGTTTGTTTGGATACCATAACAACCTACTTGCAGCACTGATCACAGTTTGTAGGCATATACCATTTTATGTTCTTTGAGTACTTCTGTTCCTCACTAGACTGTAATCTTGAGGTATGTACGCTGATATCACATCTGTTTTCTTGACTATTGTATACCTAGAACCTAGCACAACTCCTGGCAAACAGTAGGTGCTCAGTGAATGAAGCACCAGAGCCTACCACCCTGTCATGTGCTAAGACTCTTTCCTGACCTGCAGGATCTGAGGCAACGCCACTGACCTAACAACACCATTCAAGTAAGAAGTGGGATGTCTTAGACTGTGATGAGAAAAGTTTATTGTGCTTTCCCCCGCCTTTAGTTTGCTGATTTCATGGTCTCCTAGGTCTGGATTTACCAACGTATAGATAATTAACTTCAAAAAACAAAGGACAAAGGCTTGGCTGTATGCCTTTGTCCTGACTCCTAGGTCAGCCTACTACAATCCCTACTCATCAGTGGACATGTTATCAGAGGAAGTCTGCAAATGTGACTTTAATCCCCTCATTTAATATCATTTGCCCTTGTCATTTGCCCTCTATCCAGTCATTTTCATGGTGCCTTGATAAGGACTAAATAATCAAATTGTGAAAGCCTTCTTCCGTCTAATTGTAAAACTCTCCCTAATGAATGTATTATTTTTTTAAAACATGCATTTTCTAAACTGTATCCAAATAGTGATACTTTTCTTAATATTGTAAATTATAATTTAAAAATCAGATTTATTTTTTTAGTTTATTCATAATACCACTTAGAATTAATGGTGAGGAGAATTCTATTTCTCTCCCTTTTCCCAAAGATAAAACAAGGAGTAAGAATGAATCAGAATTTCAGGAGCATTTGACTCAGAAGCAGCACTCAGTATTAACACAGAACTCCAATCCCCATTGCTTCTATGCTCTATCTCCTTGTTCCTGTCCTCAGTACTTTACATGTCTTACTAGTTTAGAACCTCACCTCTTACAGAAATTCTTCCTGCTTCTGCTCTTGGAAATATTCTTCCTATTGATTCTGCCATCAGGTCTTCAAAGCTGAGGAAGAATTTCCCACCAGAGATAACAGTTTTTAAGACCCTTCATTGTTGCCATGCTTTTTGAATGGTGTTTCCACCCTCCTGAGGAGTTGCAATAATTTCCCAGTCACTGACAATGGGCTTGTGTGGCACTTTAGGCCACAACAGTGGTTCATATCGATAAGCAGTTTGTGTCCCCCCAACCTAAGACATATACATTCTTCCATCAAGTATTATTATCCCCCATTATGTGTTAGACTCTCTTGTATGCTATGGATTACACAATGAACAATAACTGACGAAACAAGTCTACCCTTGTATTTCTCTAGTTACCCAGAGATTTGAGCAACCACTTGTTTCTTTTGTTTTTCCAGAAATCTTAAATTTGATGCGCTCAGGAGTTTTAATGTCAGGCCTCAAACATTTTCACATTACTCTAGGGAAAGGTAGTGTTTCTTCATGCAAATAGTCGCTGTGAACCTCTTGGAAATGGAATCCTTGGTGGTTTGATACGATACGTAAACATTCTGGAGCAAACAAGATTAATGACTAACAGTTTATTGAGTGCTTCTATACCAGACATAGTGCTAAAGGTTTGGCAAACTTAAAACTATTTTAACTCTCACAACAATCATAAGAGTGAGGTGCTAAGATTACGTCCATTTTATAAGCTAAGGAACTTGGAGAAATGAAAGGACTTTACCAAGTGCATACAGCAAATTAGTGAAGGCCCCAGGACTCACACTCATCAGACATCAGAGTCTCTGCTCTATACCAAAGAAGAAGATGAAAAAATGAACAAGCCCTGCTCTCAAGTTGTTCACAATCTAAAGGGGAGGATAAGCAAGTAAACAGGTTCAGAAAACTGTGTGCAAGGGAGAAATGCACAATGTCACATAGAGGTTGAGAGTACCGAGTGTCTAACTTTGCCAAAAGAGAGTTGGTTGGGAAGAGCCTTCCAGAGGTAGGGACTCTGGAGTGGCATCTTGAAGAATGAATAGGAGTTGACCATGTGTACAAAGGAGGAGCTGGCTTTGCTGACCAAGTAATATAGTCACACACAGGTGTGAGAAAATGGTTCACAACTGGGAACTGCAAATGGCTCAGCAGTGGTTGAGAGCTGAATACAAACAGGCAGTTTTTTAGTAGCAGGTGCGATGGCTAGAGAGATAGCCCCAGACCACAGGGGCCCAATTATGAAAGCCATTTATTCTTGCCTAGGAGTTTGAACTTTATCCCTGAAAAGTGGAGAACTACAGAGAGATTTTATGCAGAGAAATGGCATGATCCCGCTTACATTTTGGAAAGATCCCTGAGTAGCTCTACCGAAACTTGTTGGAAAAAGAACAAGAGTAGAGACACCAAAACCACTTCGCAAAGGAGTATTTAATAGTTCAGAAAGCAACATGACAGAATAGAAATACCCACATGCTTCAACATTATGCACAAACCCTTTTTAACTTTCAACTCTGGAAAATTATAAGGTCCGGTCGACATCTTCAGTGTGTGTTCAGATCCACTCTCCCCTTTCACACCATATCTGGATCTGGAAGGCTGACCTGCATCAATGGGCCACCTTGTCCTCTGGCTTCCAGTTGGGCTCAGTCAGGAGGACTAGAGAGACTGTGGAAAGGTTGGGAGCTCCCTCCCTGAAGAGTCACTGTGAGGCGGCTGTGAATGCCACTAAATCTCAGCTCCTGTCTGATGGCCCTCCCTCTTCACCAGCCTTCAGGTCTTGGGATGGTAATGGCTCCCTACTGGCTCCTTTGTTATCCTCCACTTTCCCTTGTGGTTTTCCTCCACAAGGCTACCCCTTCGTAAATAGCCCTTTTATTAATCTTTACTCAAATTACCCAAATTGAGTGTGCCATCTGTTTCCTGCCAGGATTCTGATTAATATAATAGAATATGGGAAAATAGGCATTTTCATATGCTGATAGTGGGATTAGTACACACTTTCTGCAGAAGAATTTGACCATAGCAATAAAATTTTGAATGCATGTGCCCTTTGACCCAGAAATCTCTTCATTAAGATTTTACTCAGTGGATATAATCTCCAACATATGTGTACAAAAGTAGTTTTTGTGGTATTGTTTAATGGTTTTTAAAAAATTGGAAAAAATACATAGAGGCTGATTTAATAAATATCAAAGATAATTTTGGAATTGAAGTTCAAGTTGCAGAACCATGTGCGTAATGTGATCTCTTTGGTGTGAAAATGTATGTTTTTAAATAGATAAGTAACATTAATAGTGTTCACATTTGTGGAAAAAGGCCCTAGAGGTAGAGAATAGAGTTAGAGGTAGGTTTTTATTCTTCATATTGCATTTTTCTAAACTGTTGCAATTATCTAAACTTTAATACGTTATTTTTAATTTTAAAAAATCTTTAAAATGGGAATATTTGTGCCTATGTCATAAAATTGTTGTGAGAATTAAAGCCATAATATATCTTACGTAGCTGTTAGGTACCAGGTCTATAGAAGGACCTGACATAGGTAATAAATGGGAACAATCTGGACAAGCGCAGTGGACATGGAAGAGGTGATAAATTTTAGAGGGTGTAACAGTTGGAATTGCCAGAGATAGTGACTATTCAAGTAGCAAGTGTAGGACTTATTGCATAAAGAAATGAAGTATTGTAGAATGATTCTCAGTTCTCATTTACATAACTGTGTATTTGATGGCTCCATTCACTAAAGATGGAATGTAGCAGGAGACACAGATCTGGGGAGAGAAATGGTGGGTTTGGTTTTGGGTACATAGTGTTTCTGGTGCCTGTTAAGATATCTAGTTGGGTTGCCCACAAGGCATTTGGACAAGAGCACGTCGAATGATCTCATGGCAAGTTAGCCCTCTCTTCACCCTGGAATATAATTGTCTGGGGTGGGGACGGTGGGGTTAATAGTTCAAAATCAGTTGGAAATTTCAAGAACCTTTTCTAGAATCCTTACTTCCATCTTGAACTTCTTTTCCCCGTATCAATATGTGTTCTTCCTTCCACAGTTTTTAGGCATTGAGGATGTCATTACTTCTAGGTTTTGGCTAAAACCTGTGTCCATCAATGCAATTTAATACGCACCAGCAATCTAAGATACCAAAACATCTCAGTAATTTTACAATGCAACTGAACTGATTTCTTGCTTTCTGCTTCTTCTTATAATGTATTTTTGTACCGAGAAGATTTTCATTCTTTTCTAGTACTGTATATTTGATTGATATATTTATACTTACGATTTTTACTTTTCTTGTCATATATTCTCATGGGAAAATGTATACACATTTAATATAAAGAATCATCTTATATACATGTGAATTAGAACTAGAAGCAATTTTAATGCAAAACAGCAGAGGTAAACTATTTTTTGCAGAAAGCTTGCTAAAGCAAATAGCTGAATCTCAATACCTTATATCTGCTTTTTACATCTCTATGTAATTATTAATACTTCATTCATCTAAAACCTCAGAATAATATTTTACATACAGGTTATGTTAAAGCAAACAAAGGAAGAAGAAAATTTGTTAAATTATTTACTAACTCCTTCCACAAAAAAATTTTTTTAAATAAAAGGATTATAGATCAGTAATGTCAAAATATTCTGCATAGCTTGTCTTTATCAAAATAAGGAATCTTTTTATTAAGGCATCCCAGAAAGGGTAGATTTATGGATTGCAAGGAGTATGTTTAATATGTCCGTATCCATCTGGATTGACAGTTCTCACAGACCTGAATTTCCCCAGAGAGACAGTGTTACTGGTGTCAGTGGATGGCATCATTTACTTCAATGTTCCATTATTAAATTGATAACAAGATAATTCCTTTGCTTCTCAGAGACATGACAGGGTTTACAATGGTTAACACTCTTACTGCATGGGATTTGATGTTCTAGGTAGTTTTTAATAAGAAACATATTTGTATTTCAATGTTGAAAAAAATTGAAGTGAAAACACACAGTAAAATAAAATCAAAATCAGATTTACCAGGCAACAGACTATGTCTATTTAAAGAATATTCTTCTTACTATATGTAGTTTTGTTTAAAAGAAATGTATTTCCTGTACTTCCTTCAACCATTCAGTTAATGCAATTCTCCTGCTTAAAGGCATGTATTGTAATATGTTATTTGTTGAAATTGAAATTTACATATTGGATTTAATATTTGTATATAAGAAATATGTGGTAATTTTAGATAATTACAGAGTCAAAGGAGCTAGCTAATACTTTTGGGGTGTTTTGTGTTTATCATTTAGAAATACAGGTGTAGAAGTAGAGATGGAGATAGGATTAGAGAAAGCGACAGAGACGGGTATAGAAATAGACAAATAAATAGAAATGCTTTTTAAACAGTAGCTCAAGAATTCACTAAGGCAGCTATTATTAACCCCATGTTACAGATAAGGAAGTTGAATCTCACAGAAATTACTGACTTACCCAAGGAACTATGAAATTTACCTAAGCTCCACAGCTAATAAATGTGGAAGTCCAAGCTCTTTTCACTATGTCATGTGACCTCCTTTGTAGAGTTTAGGGAAGTATGTTTCCTGTCAGTGATCAAACAGCTAACAAGCAGGGGAGACAGGAGTCAAAGATCTTTCCAAACACACCTTAGAAAATTTTAAATTAATTAATTAATCTTTAGTGGCTATATTATATTAGAGGTTGAATGTTGAGAACCAATGGTAGGAAAATATGAGTCAATAAGAAGGATTCAGTGACCACCTCTCAGTTAAGGATATCCCAGAAGGTCTGGATTAATTCCAACCGAGTAATGAATGGAGCAACACTTTAACATTTGTTTAAATTTGTGTTGGGTTTGCAAATAGCTTTATACGTCATGGACCTCTAATGATTTCCAGATAGAAGTTTTTCTATTTCACCAAGAATAATGTGACGTTTTGGCAACTGCTAATTACCACAAGACATACGTCGAGATAAGTTCTATGCCAGTTGCTTCAAAGTATTCTAGGATCCATTTCTGATGGGAAAATGTTGCTGTATAGCTAGAAGCTAAAACAAAATAGTGTCTTTAAAGTTAAATGAGGGAGGTCGAAAATTTAATACTTATGGATATGGCAAATCAGAGAGTTAAGTATTTACTCAGTCAATGATTCTGGAAGGAGCTAGCACCATGAACAGTCACTAGATACATTTCTTTAACATATTCCAAATTATAGCTCTACATGAACCATTGACAAGACAAGAAGTTTCTGTACCACATTACATGAGTGATGAGTGAGAGTGACAGTCTAATGAGTGAGAGTCTAATTCATGTGAATTTAGACCTTATAGGTAGATGGAATGACACAGTTTGAAATCCTTTCAAAGCTATAAGGAACCTTCAAGATGGAGGAGGAGTAAGACATGGAGATCACCTTCCTCCCCACAAATACATCAGAAATACATTTGCATGTGTAATAACACCTACAGAACGCCTACTGAATGCTGGCAGAAGACCTCGGACTTCCCAAAAGGCAAGAAACTCCCCACATACCTGGGTAGGGCAAAAGAAAAAAGGAAAAGCAGATACAAAAGAATAGGGATGGGACCTGCACCTCTGGGAGGGGGCTGTGAAGGAGGAAAAGTTTCCACACACTAGGAAGCCCCTTCACTGGCGGAGACGAGGGATGGGCTGGAAGGAAGCTTCAGAGCCACAGAGGAAAGCACAGCCACAGGAGTGCAGAGCTGAGAGATTCCCGCCCAGAGGATCAGTGCTGACTAGCACTCACCAGCCTGAGAGGCTTTTCTGATCACCCGCTGATCAGAGGCTTGGGCTTCAGAGGTCAGATCCCAGGGAGAGGACCGGGGTCGGCTGCGTGAACACAGCCTGAAGGGGGTTAGTGCGCCACAGCTAGCCGGGAGGGAATCCGGGAAAAGGTCTGGACCTGCCTAAGAGGCAAGAGACCATTGTTTTCAGGTGTGCGAGGAGAGGGGATTCAGAGCACCGCCTAAACAACCTCCAGAGACAGGTGGGAGCCGTGGCTACCAACGCGGACACAAGAGATGGGCATGGAACGCTAAGGCTGCTGCTGCAGCCACCAAGAAGCCTGTGTGCAAGCACAGGTCACTATCCACACCTCCTCTCCTGGGATCCTGTGCAGCCCACCACTGCCAGGGTCCAATGATCCAGGGACAACTTCCCCAGGAGAACACATGGCACACCTCAGGCTGTTCCAACGTTACACTGGCCTCTGCTCCCGCAGGCTCACCCTGCATTCCATACCCCTCCCACCCATGGCCTGAGTGAGCCAGAGCCCCCTAATCAGCTGCTCCTTTAACCCCCTCCTGTCTGGTTGAAGAACAGACGCCAGAGGGCGACCTACATGCAGAGGCGGGGCCAAAACCAAAGCTGAACCCCAGGAGCTGTGAGAACAAAGAAGAGAAAGGGGAATCTCTCCCAGCAGCCTCAGAAGCAGCAGATTAAATCTCCACAATCAACTTGATGTAGCCTGCATAAGTGGAATACCTGAATAGACAACGAATCATCCCAAAATTGAGATGGTGGACTTTGGGAGCAACTGTAGACTTCAGGCTTGCTTTCTGAATCTAATTTTTTTCTAGTTTCATGTTTATTTCAGTTTCCTATTTAGAGCTTATTATCATTGGTAGATTTGTTTATTGATTTGGTTGCTCTGTTCCTATTTATTTATATATATATATTTTTTTCCTTTTTCTCTTTTTGTGAGTGTGTATGTGTATGCTTCTTTGTGTGACTTTGTCTGTATAGCTTTGCTTTTACAATTTGTCCTAGGGTTCTGTCTCTTTTTGTTGTTGTTTTATATTTTTAGTATAGTTTTTAGTGCTTGTTATCATTGGTGGATTTGTTTTTTGATTTGGTTGCTCTCTTCTTTTTTTAATTTTTAAAAAATTTTTAATAATACATATATTTTATTTTAATAACTTTATTTTATTTTATTTTATTTTATTTCGTTCTTTTTTCTCCCTTTTCTTCTGAGCTGAGTAGCTGACAGGGTCTTGGTGCTCTGGCTGGGTGTCAGGCCTGAGATTCTGAGGTGGGAGAGCCAAGTTCAGGACATAGGTCCACCAGATACCTCCCGGCCCCACATAATATCAAACGGTGAAAGCTCTCCCAGAGATCTCCATCTCAACGCTAAGGCCCAGCTCCACTCAACAAACAGCAAGCCACAGTGCTGGATGCCCTGTGCCAAACAACTAGCAATACAGGAACACAACCCCACCCATTAGCAGAGAGGCTGCCTAAAATCATAAAAAGGCCACAGACATCCCAAAACACACGACCAGACATGGACCTGCCCACCAGAAAGACAAGATCCAGCCTCATCCACCAGACACAGGCACCAGTCCCCTTCACCAGGAAGCCTACACAACCCACTGAACCAATCTTACCCACTGGGGGCAGAAACCAAAATCAACGGGAAATACGAACCTGCAGCCTACAAAAAGGAGACCCCAAACACAATAAGTTAAGCAAATTGAGAAGACAGAGAAATACACAGCAGATGAAGGAGCAAGGTAAAAACCCACCAGACCAAACAAATGAAGAGGAAATAGGCAGCCTACCTGATAAAGAGTTCAGACTAATGATAGTAAAGATGATCCAAAATCTTGGAAATAGAATGGAGAAAATACAAGAAACATTTAACAAGGATCTAGAAGAACTAAAGAGCAAACAAACAATGATGAACAGCACAATAAATGAAATTGAAAATTCTCTAGAAGGAATCAATGGCAGAATAACTGTGGCAGAAGAACGGATAAGTGACCTGGAAGATAAAATAGTGGAAATAACTACTGCAGAGCAGAATAAAGAAAAAAGAATGAAAAGAATTGAGGAGAGTCTCAGAGACCTCTGCGACAACATTAAATGCACCAACATTCAAATTATAGGGGTCCCAGAAGAAGAAGAGAAAAAAAAAAGGGACTGAGAAAATATTTGAAGAAATTATAGTTGAAAACTTCCCTAATATGGGAAAGGAAATAGTTAAGTCCAGGAAGCACAGAGAGTCCCATACAGGATAAATCCAAAGACAAACATGCCAAGACACATATTAATCAAACTATCAAAATTTAAATACAAAGAAAAAATATTAAAAGCAGCAAGGGAAAGGCAACAAATAGCATACAAGGGTATCCCCATAAGCTAATTTTTCAGCAGAAACTCTGCAAGCCAGAAGGGAGTGGCAGGACCTATTTAAGGTGATGAAAGGGAAAAACCTACAACCAAGATTACTCTACCCAGAAAGGATCTCATTTAGATTCAATGGAGAAATTAAAACCTTTACAGACAAGCAGAAGCTAAGAGAATTCAGCACAACCAAGCCAGCTTTACAACAAATGCTAAAGGAACTTTTCTAAGCAGAAAACACAAGAGAAAGAAAAGACCTACAATAACAAACTGCAAACAATTGAGAAAATGGTAATAGGAACATACATATCGATAACTACCATAAATGTAAATGGATCAAATGCTCCAACCAAAATACAGAGACTGGCTGAATGGATACAAAAACCAGAGCTGTATATACGCTGTCTACAAGAGACCCACTTCAAACCTAGGGACACATAGACTGAAAGTGAGGGGATGGAAAAAGATATTCCATACAAATGGAAATCAAAAGAAAGCTGGAGTAGCAATTCTCATATCAGACAAAATAGACTTTAAAATAAAGACTACTGAAAGAGACAAGGAAGGACACTACATAATGATCAAGGGATCGATCCAAGAAGACGATATAACAATTGTAAATATTTATGCACCCAACATAGAAGCACCTCAATACATAAGGCAAATGCTAACAGCCGTAAAAGGGGAAATGGACAGTAATACAATCATAGTAGGGGACTTTAACACTCCACTTTCACCAATGGATAGGTCATCCAAAATGAAAATAAATAAGGAAACACAAGCTTTAAGTGATACATTAAACAAGATGGACTTAATTGATATTTATAGGACACTCCATCCAAAAGAACAGAATACGCTTTCTTCTCAAATGCTGATGGAACATTCTCCAGGATAGATCATATCTTGGGTCACAAATGAAGCCTTGGTAAATTTAAGAAAATTGAAATCATATCAAGTATCTTTTCTGACCACAATGCTATGAGACTAGATATCAGTTACATGAAAAAATCTGTAAAAAATACAAACACATTGGATGCTAAACAATACACTACTAAAGAACCAAGAGATCACTGAAGAAATCAAAGAGGAAATCAAAAACTACCTGGAAACAAATGACAATGAAAAAACGATGACCCAAAACCTATGGGATGTAGCAAAAGCTGTTCTAAGAGGGAAGTTTATAGCAATACAATCCTACCTCAAGAAACAAGAAACATCTCAAATAAACAACCTAAGCTTACACCTAGAGCAATTAGAGAAACAATAGCAAAAAATCACCAAAGTTAGCAGAAGGAAAGAAATCATAAAGATCAGATCAGAAATCAATGAAAAAGAAATGAAGGAAATGATAGCAGAGATCAATAAAACTAAAAGCTGGTTCTTTGAGAAGATAAACAAAATTGATAAACCATTAGCCAGACTCATCAAGAAAAAAAGGGAGAAGACTCAAATCAATAGAATGAAAAAGGAGAAGTAAAAACTGACACTGCGGAAATACAAAGGATCATGAGAGATTACTACAAGCAACTATATGCCAATAAAATGGACAACCTGCAAGAAATGAACAAATGCTTTGAAAAGCACAACGTTCTGAGACTGAACCAGAAAGAAATCGAAAATATAAACAGACCAATCACAAGCACTGAAATTGAAACTGTGATTAAAAATCTTCCAACAAACAAAAACCCAGGATCAGATGGCTTCACAGGCGAATTCTATCAAACCTTTGGAGAAGAGCTAACACCTATCCTTCTCAAACTCTTCCAAAATATAGCAGAGGGAGAAACACTCCCAAACTCATTCTACGAGGCCACCATCACCCTGATACCAAAACCAGACAAAGATGTCACAAAAAAAGAAAACTACAGGCCAATATCACTGATGAACATAGATGCAAAAATCCTCAACAAAATACCAGGAAACAGAATCCAACAGCACATTAAAAGGATCATACACCAAGATCAAGTGGAGTTTATACGAAGAATGCAAGGCTTCTTCAACATATGTAAATCAATCAATGTGATACACCATATTAACAAATTGAAGGAGAAAAAACATATGATCATCTCAATAGATGCAGAAAAAGCTTTTGATAAAATTTAACACCGATTTTTGATGAAATCCCTCCAGAAAGTAGGTATACAAGGAACTTACCTCGACATAATAAAGGACATATAAGACAAACCCACAGCCAGCATCATTCTCAATGGTGAAAACTGAAAACATTTCCACTAAGATCAGGAACAAGACAAGGTTGCCCACTCTCACCACTATTATTCAACATAGTTTTGGAAGTCAGCCACAGCAATCAGAGAAGAAAAAGAAATAAAAGGAATCCAAATCAGAAAAGAAGAAGTAAAACTATCACTGTTTGCAGATGACATGATACTATACATAGAGAATCCTAAAGATGCTACCAGAAATCTACTAGAAATCTACATGAGCTGCTTGTATATTTTGTAGATTAATCCTTTGTCAGTTACGTCCTTTGCAAATATTGTCTCCCATTCTGAGGGTTGTCTTTTTGTCTTGTTTATGGTTTCCTTTGCTGTGCAAAAGCTTTTAAGTTTCATTACATCCCATTTTTTAATTTTTGTTTTTATTTCCATTTCTCTAGGAGGTGGGTCAAAAAAGATCTTGCTGTGATTTATGTTATAGAGAGTGATGTAAGTCAGAAAGAGAAAACAAATACCATATGCTAACACATGTATATGGAATCTAAAAAAAAAAAAAAAGGGTTCTGAAGAACCTAGGGGCAGGACAGGAATAAAGATGCAGACGTAGAGAATAGACTTGAGGACACGGGGAGGGGGAAGGGTAAGCTGGGGCGAAGTGAGAGAGTGGCATGGACATATATACACTACCAAATGTAAATTAGATAGCTAGTGGGAAGCAGCTGCATAGCACAGGGAGATCAGCTTGTGCTCTGTGACCACCTAGAGGGGTGGGATAGGGAGTGTGGGAGAGACACAAGAGGGAGGGGATATGGGGATATATGTATACATATAGCCGCTTCACTTTGTTATACAGCAGCAACTAACACAACAATGTAAAGCAATTATACTCCAATAAAGATGTTAAAAAATATATTCCTTGACAAATTTATTCAAGATGAAATGAACAGAGGAAGAAGCTGACACTTTAAACCAAACCAAAGGTCAAGTCAGGCAATAAAAATGCTTCAATACTGCTTGCTGTTAGCATGCATAGTAAGATACAGGTTGTGCACTAAAATACTTTGCACCTAGAGAGACTTGATTCTTAGCAATTTTATAGCTACAGCATATTCAGTGGAGTGATAGCTCTTCTGCAAATAAATAAGAAGACAGTAAGAAATGGAGCGGGGCAGAGTAATTCTATATGAGAAAAAAAACACCATTAAGGCATAAGTATTTTTAGAAGATGAGCATCTTGCTCTACCAGTTAAAAAGCCCAAGTTAATTTTCCGCCATGGGTCCCTTCTGAGGCAAATCAGTAAAATGACACCATGAAACTGACACCAGACCAAAACTATACATGTCCTTTAATACATGAAATGTAGCCACTAATTTGCTTTGAGTGAATTTTTTCTGGCAGTTCTTAAGACCAAAGTATACGATAGAGATAATATCCCATATAATGAGGTTCTCAGAACCTATAGCTTATTGGTTAAGGTATTTTGATACAATGAGTCCTTTACCAGAAATTGCTTGTGCACTCAACCAAGGCTGGTAACCAGTTGATAATAAGACTAATTGTAATAAGTCACAATTCAATAAGAAGGACTTTGCCTAGGTAGGACAAAAATTTAAGGTTAAGTATTTTTCCTTTCAATTTATAGAATTTGTGTGTGTGTGTGTGTGTGTGTGTGTGTGTTTGGCTGAGTAATTCAGGCTCATAGGTGGCTGGATCGTTGTAGAGTTATTGGGGTGGTTGATTAAGGGGAAGTGTATGTGTATATGTATGCATATAATATATATATATATATGATTTCTAAGCATACATATGTATATATTATTTACATAAATAATTTGGGGGAATATATTATACATTTAGCCAATGCAGTAAATATCTCTGGCTTGACTGATTAATATCTACTGAGAAATAATACTCCAAGTCATTAGAACATATTAAAAGAGAAAAGGGATTGCTTAGCCTGATTCAAGAGGCATAACCAAGAGTGTCTTGAAGGGGGAAAGGAAAAAAAAAAACTCTTGACAGTAACTTCCTACTTACCATATTGTGAATTCTTCCTAAAGAAATAATAAAAATTCATGTTACTTAAAGTATACTGAAGGAAGCATTGAATATTATACTGTAGCAAACAGTTTTTACTAAGCAGAAGATGGATTGGGTGACACATGAGGTCTACATTTGTACCTCCTTTCCTTCCTATCTGTTTCTCATTGAACACTTTTGTCTCAAGAAAAGAACAGCATGGTGCCCAAAGAAGCTTCCACTCAGTCTTTACAATTCTGCATTCATTCCTTTATTTAGTAAAAATGTAAGAGGTTTTTGTTTTGCTTTTATGCTTTTTGTTCCATATACAAGGCCAGGAACCATTTGCTCTTTGTTCTTGGTTGTTGAAAAATGTAGCATATGGTAAACTTTTTCACTGAATAGGCATTCATGATCATGCATTTGAAAATGCATTAGAAGAATTTATGAGACATGTGGGGACATGGGCTGCATCTGAGACTAAAATCCTTATCACATGCTTTTATGGTATTCTACTGTGATGACTTGTGTGGTGGGGGAGGTAAGGACACCTCACTATTCCTTCGTTAACTGATAGAACAATTGGAGGTAGTTGTAAGTAATTGAAAAGGTCTAAACAGGAATTTGGTTTTTTTTAATCAAATTATTATGGAGGCTGTTCTCTGCCATATTCTAAGTAATTAAAATAATCAGTGCTATAGTTTTTATAATGCTCTTTGAAAATATATAGTAATTATCAAAACAGAACATTTGATGACCCAAAATTTCAGTCTTATGCCTTTTTCCCAACTCTTAATTGTGTATACTTTTATACAATAATTCCTAAGACGTGTATGCTTATAAATTTAGTTTTTAAATAAACTTTCAAATTGGCAAATCTTATATACTAGGGAATATGTATAATCTACCTTTAATATAGAGGACTACAAATTCCAGCCATAAAATTACTTTATTTTGAAAGGCTACTTTTATTTGTTTGGAATGTTTCAAAGATCATGTAATTATATGTGGGATATGGGAGAGAAAAGATTACAAAACAAACACTTCATTGCTATTTCTTAAAAACAGCATTTATATCACATCTGTGCAATCGTGAGCAAGCTGGAAAGTATGAACAATGAGCAAAAAGAACATTTAAGAGAAAAACTTTTTAATTTTTAAGCTTTAAATATATTATTGTGAAAAAACATCAAATTTTAAACTCTGAAAAGGTCCTTCAGAGTTTGCTTTGGATTAGAAGTGCTAATACATTGATTATTGACAAATGTGACTTTACCTCAGCAGTTGAAATAGCTAATATTGATATTAGAAATATTTTATGAAATAACTCACTAAAGCAAAGAAATTTGGGGATTTTTTCCCGTGTGCTTAATGAGATGTATATACCCTTTTCATGCATTGTAAATATTAGTGCATATGTATTATCTTAGAGGTATATTAAGTATGGCTTGAATAGCATTTCTTGATTTTAATTAGGCTACTCTGCCTCGTGGTATCTTCATTTAACAGGTAATGTGAATTTAACAGGGACTTTGTTGTACACTCTGTTTTATTTTTATAGTATGCACATAAGTTCAAAATGCCAACACATTCATTATGCTGTGTAAAGTTTATACCGGAAAGGTTCCAATCACTTTGAAAAAGATCCTGTCATTATTTCTGTTGTAAATCACTACGCCAAGCTTCTGAGAAGGAACATTTTGAACTGAAATTTGAAATATAGATGAAACCCTAAGATGTTTACAAAATGTGGAAATATCTTTGGTTGATTCCCAAGTATCAACAGCACATTAAGGCAGGGAATCATTGATCAAAATTCAATGATACAATGAATGTTTTATTAGTTAAGTATCATTAATCATTATCCTGAAAAGCGCAGCGTGTTAGAGGGTTTGTTTCTACCGCAGTTTACCAAGGTGCCCATTGTTGGCAGATGCGGCTCCTCCAGATGGAGGAGGTGGAAGCACATGAGTCCCCACATGGAAATAGCTTCCTGTTCAGAAAGGTCTGATGAGGTGAGGGAAACTGTGGTGGGGATGGGATATGATGAAGAGGAGAAGGAAAGCAGGAAAAAAAAGTGAAGATGGCATTATTTGTGTAAAAAGAGAGTGCACAAGATCATTAGTTTATTCAGCCATCTAGTTTTCCCTCAGCGCTTTCTCTGTGCCTGTCTCAAGGTGGGCACTGATGCAGGTGGTTTCATGGGGAGAAAGGTGATGAATGACTACTTACAGAAGTGCATAGGGGAAGGACAGGAGCAATGGAAATACACGTGTCTCATGCAGAGCATGGGTGAGGAGAAAAGCTTCCAGCTTTATGGTCTAAAGTGTGTGTTCTTCAGACCTCTCAGGAAAAGGGCATGGCTGCTAACGCCTCCCCTACTCTCCAGACTTTCCTCATTGCAGCACACTACTCTATCCTTAACGTGCTACTTGTTTGCAGTATTGGCCCTCTTTGGGTCTTCCAAATAGGGAATCATACATGTCTGGGGCTCAAAGGTCTTAGAATTTTTTCTGAGTGAGTAGGAAAAAAAATTTAATCTCAATTCTGATAAAACAATTTAAGCCAAGAAACATAATTTAATAAAAGGTGTCCTAGATATTAGTGAATTTCCTAATATTTCAGTGAAATCTAAAAATAATTTTAAAATATCTATAAAATGTGAATCGATCTATAAAGTTTGATCCTGTGGATCTGCCTCTTTTTTTTTAAACTGCATTAATTTACAAATATACCCACAAAATGACACTACCAAAAGATCAAAGGAGCATATAAAGATGATGCTGTCTACCCTTTCCAATGACATATTTTTAAAAGTCTTATCAGTGGATGTTTAAAACCAAAGTGGTGCACTATTTCAAAATGTCATTGTTTGCACTCTAAATTGTAGAAAATGGCAAATCTGAATATGGCATTATTCTCTTAGTCATAAAAAATCATTGAATTTCATTGAAAAGTATTTAATGTCAAATATATAAAACCATGTTATTCTCAGAATAATCCCTATGAAAAAAGTGTGGGAAGCCAAGTTATTCCCATTTGATAGATCAGGTAGCTGATGCAAAAAGACATTTAACTGACATGTTAGTATTTGATTATTAATTTCACAAGTAAGGGGCATCACTATATACGTCAGCACTGTTCTGTATCCAAAACAAAGATTCTTACTTTAGTGGAGCTTACATTCGCACTGAGGCAAGAAAGACATTAACTATATTAAATAAAATGATATAATAGAAAGTGCCATGTGAAAGAAAACAGAGCTGGGAGGGGATGGTTTGCAGTCTTAAGTAAAGTGTCACTGAGGCAATGACATTTGAGCAGAGAATGGAAGGAAGTGTGGGAGAGTGCCTGTGGATGTCTTGGGGAGAATATGTAAGTTTGAAGAAGTCCCCAGAACAGAATCAGAGTCTCCCAAGCGTGGGCAGCATGTTCCACAGTGAACTGGATTTAAGGCTTCCTATAGAATTTCTGTGAGGTAATAGCATATAGTTGGGAAAGAGTTAGTTGTTTGTTTTTAGAAGTCCCTGACTTCTTAAAAACATTGCATTTAACAAACATTTATTGCATTTCAGCTATTCTCTTATTTACTTCTACACTCAACAAATATTTTGTGAGTTCCTAATATGTGTCAGGTACATTAGTAAACAGCACAGGCAATCCCAGCCCACAAGGGACATAGGCTGAGATGGAAGACACAGCCAACGTCCTCCAGAAGCTTACCATCCAGAACTTAAGACACGATACCACTAACTTACACAACAGGATTATCTAATTGAATATGCATTAAACGTGCAATCATAGTTAATGAGAGCAAAAGAGCTACATCTCATAAAATAATTACAGTAACAGTATTTACATAAAATTTTCATTTGGGATTTAAAATCTTTACAGAAAATGTTTCAATAATCTTTATAACACCCATGTGTTATATGTATAGTATTGGAAAAAGCACCCAGACTATTTAAGGTAGCGCATTATTCCATGTAATTATCTTGAGAGGTTTTTTTTTATTAATACTTTATTTTTAACCTGTTTTTTAACCTCAAATTCCTATATCACATTTTAATACTGTATTTATTAACCTTATTAATTTATGAAGGCAGTTCATTAAATGAATATTTGTTATAGCCTCTAAATTGAAAAAGTTTAAAATTGGAATACAGATACTTTATAACATATTTCAAATCAACTCCTTTATGTGCCTTTGAAAGGCTGTGTCCCTGAATGAACCACATCAATACAGGCAACATATCATGACCTTTTAAGCAGAAGAAAAATCAAATCTCATTCACAGGTTTTATGTAGGTGACACCATTTTTGTGTACAGTGAATTCAAATTTTATGACTTCAGTTGACTTACTGCAACCTCAGTGAAGGGTCAACAGTGATAGAACAACCTAAATCCAGTTAGACATCATAGATTAAAGCCAGTGCCAAAATCATGCTATGAAGACAGTAAATGACTTATAGGTATGAAAATATATGGTAGTCTTGGTAGTTTCATATATGCACTTTTTCTCCATTGTTGCAGCAAGTACTATAATCTTTATAGGGATGAACTAGAAAAGTTTTTTAAATTAATAAAAAATAACAAAAGGCCATCTTTCCTTCTACAGACAGTTGTTATGTTCACATTAGGTGCTATTCAATGCTGAACCAAATGATAAGAAAATGAAGGTGAATAAAAATTAGCATGTTTTCCCATTGAGTGGAGTAAGGGAAGACAGTGGTATAAATAAACATGCATCTGTGATATAGTGTGATAGAAACTGAAATAGAGGTAGATGCATCACACTCAAATACCTAGTAAAAACAGTAATTCTGTCTCTGAGATCATTGAGGTCAGTATGGTAGAAGTTAGCTCTGTGTTAGAACTTGAAGAATGAATAGGAGATATACTGTCAGAGGAGTAGTGTGGGCTATAAGAAGAAGGATCAGCACAGGGAAAAGAATGGAAGCCAAGAAAAGTCTGGTGGCCAGTATATATAGTGTATTCAGTTTGGTGTGTCAAGATAAGGGGCAGCAAGGTGATTTGGGACCAAATTATAAAGAGTCAACACTACCCTGTTTTCATTCCTTAACATGTTTAGGT
Source organism: Monodon monoceros (assembly GCF_005190385.1). Taxonomy (NCBI): domain Eukaryota; kingdom Metazoa; phylum Chordata; class Mammalia; order Artiodactyla; family Monodontidae; genus Monodon; species Monodon monoceros. The sequence continues at coordinate 95,777,882 of NW_021703774.1, forward strand.
GATTAGGAAACAGCGATCATCTCATTGGGTCTTTCTCCCTTGATCTTCCCTTTGACTTCATGATTTCCTAGGCAGTTCAGTCTGCCTATCTAGCTTAGATGGTACTTATGGAGTCACAGTGAAATAATACATTGAGCAAGAACACAGAAATAAGGTTAGTCTCTGAAAATAAAAGTAATAAAAATTGACACACATTGAATGAAATGCATCATGTATAAAAATAAACCCACATAGTTTTCTATAAATGTGTGTTTAAGGAGCAAAGAGAAATGAGTCAGAGAAAAAATATTATAGATAGAGAGTTTAAGATTTATATTTACTCTTGTTAGCTGTACAGTCCTGAGTACTTAACCTCTTTAAATAAGTTTTTTTTCTTTCCTATCTGTAAATTGGGGCTGATAATTTCCACTTTGTCATGATTAGAGATAAAACACGTGAAATGCTTAACATAGTGCTTGACACATGCAAGTACAGAGCAAGTGCTAGTTCTTGTTGTTCTTGTTAAACTTAATAAAAGTGGTATCAGTTAGCTTTGGCTACATAACAAAACACCCCAAACTTAGTTGATTGAAGCAACTATGAATTTAGTTCACAATTCTGCATGCATGTTAGCGATTTGGGCTGAGCTAAGCTGTGTGGTTCTTCTGGTCTCAGCTGGTCTTACTCCGTCTATAGTCAACTTCCAAGTAGGCTATGTGCTGGCTGGTCCCAAGTGCCTCAGCTGGATGGTTCATCCCTGTTCCACGTGGTCTCTGATCCTTCAGCAGGCTGTACTAGCTTGATCACATGGCTAGGCAGGATTTCAAGAGAGTAAACAGAAGAGGATAAGACCTCTTCAAGCTGTGGTTTGACACTGGCACAGCATCACTTCTGTGATATTCTATGGATTAAAACAAGTCACAAAGCCCACATTCAAAAAGCAGGTAGATAAATCCCCCACTTTATCAGAGTAGCTGCACAGTTACTTTGCAAGGGGGTATGGATACAGGGAGGGGAACACTTTCTTTCAAATAGACTACCACAAGAGGGTTGAGGACACAAAATCAGCTAGAATCTCTAATGTAAACTGAAAGGATAGGAAATCAATATGGTATAGTCTTGATGTAGTCAAGAGGAACTTGGAGTCAACAGACCTGAGCTTAATCCCTGCCTCTGCTATTGATTTACTTTATGCTGGTAAAGTAAATTATCTGTGCTCATTATTCTCAATACAAGGTTTTCTAAGTTCAAAATTATTATGTGGAATAAATGAGATAATGTATGTGAAAATGTGTATTAAGTGTAAATCTATAAACAAATATAATGGATTATTATTCATGGATATAAAGTATACTTTATAAAATGTGAGAGGTTCTTGAACTTCTTACCTTGCACCACCTACCTGTCCTTCTCATTCTTTCTGTAGAATGTAGAAATTTACTTACATTTAGATATTGTAAATGTAATGCAATACATTATTTAACTGCTTGGATTACTTGCAGTGTGTGTTACTTGCAGTTTCTTTTCTCAGCTACCTATTTCATTATTCCTTTGAGGCAAACATTTTTGAATCCTAATTAAATATAAGGTACAATACTAGATTCTAGAGATATAGAGATGAAAAACTGGGCCCTATCCCCAACAACTTTGGTCATCTTTTGAAAGACATACAAACCACAATTTAGTACAATATAGTAAATGTTATGATAAAGACATGCAAAGGGTGCTATGGGATCTCAGAAGACACAGGAGAGGAAGGGTGAACAGGTAAGCCTTCCTGGGAAAGGTAATGGGCAAAAGAGGAACAGGAATTTACTAGGCAAAATAATCTAAAATTCAAGGCCAAATGCTCAGCTGATTAGAAACCATTGTTTTAACCCCTTGCCTGAATAAATCTGGTTTCAACCTATGCATCCAGCTCCATGCCCTCAAAGTGTAGCCATTCATTTCCCCCAAAGCTAAATTGAACTGCTTGATATTCCTTAAGCAGAGCATATTCCTTAAACCCAGCACCCTGTGCCTTTGTTTCTGCTGCTTACTACAACTGGAGTACTCTTGGCCTTTTCATTTCTAACCAGTTTCCAATAAATACCCATGGATGATTTCATAGTCGATTAAGAGTTCCTTTACTCTGAGGTCTTCCCTGATTCACACAGATACAGATACTCACTCTTTCCTTTCTGCTCTCACTGTATTCTGGTTCATACACTATAATTATTTTTGTATCAATTTACATATGTCTCCTTTATTATACCATATGAGCACAGGGACCATTCCTTATTCATTCAGACAAAAGGAGTAGACATATGGTCAAGAGAATGCAGAATACATGTTACATTCAGGAAGCAAAGTAGGGCTTCCCTGGTGGCGCAGTGGTTGAGAGTCCGCCTGCCGATGCAGGGGACGCGGGTCCGTGCCCCTGTCCAAGAAGACCCCACACGCCGCGGAGCGGCTGGGCCCGTGAGCCATGGCCGCTGAGCCTGTGCGTCCGGAGCCTGTGCTCCGCAACGGGAGAAGCCACAACAGTGAGAGACCCGCGTACTGCAAAAAAAAAAAAAAGGAAGCAAAGTAATTCAGTGCGGTTGGAGCAAATGTCCCATTGTGGTCTTGTATAGCATGAATTTGGATTTGAAGCAGAAGTGTGATATGATCAGGTTTGTCTCTTAGACGGATCTGGCAGATGACATAGGCTGATATCAGAGATGGGGAGACTAATAAAGAAGGTACTTCAGTAATCCAGGGGAGCAGTGGTGAAGGTCTTCACTAAGACAGTCATGATGAAGAGTCAGGAGAGATATTTGATGAGTAAACTAGAGCAATACTTCTCAGTCTATTCTGCATGTTAGAACTATCTGGAGATCCTGACAAAACACTGATGACTGGGCCTAACTACATACAGATCTTGGGGTTACGTTTTTAACTCTCTAGGTGATTTCAGTGCTCAGCCAAGTCTGAGAACCAGTGGACTAGAGAGTATTTGGTAAGTAATTGGATGTAGGCAATGAGGGAGAAATGAAGAAAGAAAATCTCCTCCTAGTTTTCTAACTTGGGACAAAAGGGTAGAGTATAAGCAAATTCAATGTGGGGAAAATGCAAATTCAGGGTGGAGAAATTTAAGTTTGATTTGGGGCAAGTTGAACATAGGTGCTCAAAGATAGTTGAATATGCTGTTCTTGCACTCAAGAGAAAGACACAGGTTGGAGGTGTTTACTTTGTGAATTTTCTGCATATAGGTATTCTCTGAATTCATTGTGAACATGATGTCTACGTTAAAAGAGGACCATGAGTAGAACCTGGGGGCATCAACGTGGAAAGGTGGTTAAAGGCAGGAGAGCCTGAGAAGGAATAGCAAAAATAGGAAAAATAGGGGTAGAAGGAGGTATCTCCAAAGCTCACACAGAGGAGAGTCTCAGGAAGTGGAGGTGGTTAACCGTCTCAGTGCTGGAAAGAGTTCCAGTATAGATTTGGGCTGAAAAGTATCTAATAATTTTGCCAAGGTTACTGGTGACCTAGGGTAGATCAGTTGCTAAATACAGTGGGGACGGAAACTACATAAAAATCTAGTAAGAAGTGATGAAAAGGAGAGGAAAAAAGCAGTTACTGTAGTTCCTGAATAGTCTACAGTGGTTTTTTATTTCTTGTTCTAGTGGAAAACATCTCTGATTTTCTATGGACACTATGTGCATATTTTATAACTTTGAACATGACTTTTCTGTATTAGGAATAGTTGTGTAAGCAAGGTAGTTGTGGGTCCCACAAAATAAGCAAAGAAAATGATAAATTTTAAAATAATATAGAAGACAGCTTTAAGAGTACTATTCTCATTTGCAACCATTAAATTAGCAGTAACCATATAAAATTTGAAGAGCTTATGAGTTTTACTTTTAATGTTCTACTCTCAATGTGTACATTTCAGGAAAATTGTACCAATCTCACTTTAGTATATTTGTACCGTGGTATAAAGAACATTTACAATTTGAATGTTGTACAATTAGTTAATATTTAGTAAACATATTTTCTTAGTTTTAAATGTCTTTTAAAATCACATGTCCCATGCTATTTTTCCTCCTCAATATAATATAATCCCAGTAGTGTTAGCAATGATTTTGTTAAATTGTTTGACAAAACCTAACTTGGCCACTTGTAATTTACAATTGTTCACCTTTGTCACTTTGCAGTTTTTCTGTACTAAAAAATTTAGGTTGTCTTGAAGCTGAATTGTTGACTGAATTTCCAATATAGTTCACAGTATGATTACAGAATACAAAATCAGTGTTTCCAACCTGTGTTCTAGGCATAGACTGTAAGTATTTGGGAATTTGACAAGATGGCCTGCTTGTAACTACTTGGAAATTTTATGTTGCTCTTCACCTTAATTTCTGATGTGCAGACTTTACTGTCATTCAGATTGAAAAAATAAATACTTAATAAAGTCATTTTATTTATTCCATAAGGAAATGAATTATAAAAAAAATAATTTGACTATGAATTGTGATTCTTTAATTTAAAAGTTTGGAAGGATGACAGTTGAAGCCATTTAACATTACTTTTCCTTGTTGCAGAGTAAGTGTCCTGTCGTTTTTAACCTTTGAAGTATTTTTCAGGGAGAAACAACACCCAAAATTTGATTCATAAATTATTATAGATTCATCATCACCTCTTGCCTTTTCAACAGCTTCTTCCTCTTTTCCACATCATTTCCATCGGCATAAAAACATACTCAAATATAGTCCATTTAAAAATATATGTATCTCACTAGACCTCCCACAGCCCTTCATCTGCTGCCTCATTGCTCTTTGAGCTAGCCCACAAAAACTGTTACAGAGCTTTGTGTATCAATTCTCTCACTCCTTCATATTCTGTTCATTCCATCTACTCCAGTCTGACTTCTGTCTTCCCTGTTTCACCGCCACCCTTCTTGTAAAGCTTACCAGTGGCATCTGTACTGCCAAATCCTGTGAACACTTCTCTGTTTTCTTACACCAGCTGTCAGAAGCATTCATCCCCGTTGATTGCTCCTTACTTTTTGGAACACTTCCCTCTCTTAGCATTTTCATGTGGCTCTGGGTTAATCTTCATCTCTTTCATTTTCTCTATTTTATTCTATTCTGTTTAGAAGTCACTAAGCTAGGTAGATTTAAATACCATTATATGTTGAAGTCTCTGCAGTGTTCACTTTCATCCCTAACCTCTTCAGTGAATTGTAGACTCATGTGTCCAGTGGCACACTTGATGTTATCACTAATGGGATGCTTGCTAGTCATTTTATATGTAACATATTAAAAATTGAACCTCTTAACAGTCCCCCACTTGTTACTGCACTATGCTTTGTTCCATCTTGGTGAAGTGTCTCTGCTCCACTCAGTGGCTCAAGCCAATAATCTAGGGATCATCCTTAATTTTTTCTCTGCTCTCACCTCCTGAGTCTAATCATTGATCTGCCTTGCTGGTCTTAGCTCAGAGTTCCACTTCTTGGTATCTCCATGAATATTATGCAAGCCACATTATTTCAACTCAACTGGACTCTTTGCTTTTACCCTACAGCCCCTCATTCTGTTCCCTGTAAAGTAGCCAGAAGCATCTTTTGAAAATGTAAATTGGATCATTTTATCACCCTCCTTTAAACCTTTCAGTGGTCTCCCATTATACCTACAATAAATCCAAGCTCCCACAGGTTTCAGCTCCCAGAGATATGGCTACTGCCTGCTTCTCTCGTCTCCTCTTACACTCTTCTTGCCCTGTCATGGAATACCATCTACAAAGGGCTTCTCTTTTTAAGTATATCAGGCTCACTCCTACTTCAGAGTCTTTGCACATGCCGTTTCCTCTGCCTGGAATGCCACTTTTCACTCAGGTCCCAATCCATTCTTCTGTGTGAGGTGCCTTCTTATCTTTTATTTCTCAACTCAGAGAGCCCTTTACTGACCATCAACTAATGAGGCTCTGTGCACCCCTGTGATTCTCCATCTTGCTCTTCTCTATTTTTCCTTAATCTTGACCTGGAAATAGTCCTAATAATGTATTTTTTAAATGACTTTTTCCCTCCCTAAAAATGTAAGCTGCAGGAAGGTAGGGACTTTTCCTCTTTTGCTCATCACTTTTGAGTTACAGTTCCTGGCTCATAGAAGGTCTCAAAAGATACTGGTTAAATGCTGATAAACAAAGACTCTGAATCAATATCTTAAACTCCTCTGCATGTCATCCAGTGCCTACCACAGCAGATGCTCAGCTTCCATATTAATTGATTAACTGACATTGTTTGAATCTCTCACTAGACTGTATCAAAAAATGTAGGATATAGTTATGTATAGACACATCCAATAATGTTTTAAAATTTAGCCATGAAAAACGGAGCACTTAGAAATGGCATAAATTAAATGAAAGATAGGGAAATGTTCCTTGGTTTTAAAAATGTTTCATTGGGTATTCATTTCTAGTAACATTTCATGATGTTTCACAATGTAAAATACACATCAATTCTTTTTTTTTCATAGGAAAAAAGTAACCTGTCTTCCTTTGTTTGATTACAAACTAAGCACAGCAAAACACTGAAGGGCTTTCTAATCATCAAAGAAAGATTAAATTCTGTCCAGTGTTCTTTTAGTGTTAATGTCTTTTAGCCTGACTTTTCAAAAAATCCTAATATCTCTTAATAAAAACTAAAATGATTTGGAGTCATCATATTCCTCTGAAATAGAATGTCACCATATAATTTCACAAACTATCCCTTGGTCTTAGATAAAGATTTTACACTTCTTAGATAATTTAGCATTTAAAAATAGTGTATAAAGTTATTTTTCCCTTAAATTTACTTGACAGAAAAAAAATGCTTAGGAAGTTATTTTAAAAGTGACAATTCTAGTTTTGCATGTAGTAATTGCCAAGACTGTCAGTGATAGAAAATAGAATATAACTTGGGTTTTCTTAAGCCCAAAGTGGTATTTATTGGTTCACTTGTACAGGCATATTAGTGGTACACCTGACTTAGAAGTGGAAGAGACATCTCTCCATCTTGCATCTCTACCTTCCTCTGTCTCTGCTTTTTTTTACCTAGTGCAGCTAGCCTTGGGTAGGAGTGGGAGGGTTGGGTTGGTTAGGTAAGCAGTCAGTGATTACCAGCTACTCTGAACATCCTTCATTCCAGTGCAGGGACCAAAGAGGAAAAAAGCCTTTAACTCCCCAGCTCCATTGAAGGACTTTAATGAGACCAGAGTAGTTGATCACTGTGATTAACCCTGTTGGAGATATTTTCCTAGCTTTTTGGGCAAGAAGATAAAATCTGTTTTTAGATGATGAGGAAAGAACAGGGTAGTGCTCGGCTGCTCAGAACATACAAATATAACTTGTATCTGTTCAACGTAATGTATCTCTCCCACCTGTGGTCACCCTTCCCCAATGACAGTGTGCCCCAAATCATATCTAGTCACTGCGTTCCTAGGCATTTGATGGCACCAGTGTTCTCAAAGTTCAGGAAAATTCTCTGGGTGATACTTATTTCTCTCCATCGAGCTCAAGTGTAGCTCCTGTGATTCTCAGGCCTTATAAGGCAAGTGACGATTTTAACCAATCCAGGCACAATCAATATATATTTGAAGCAAAAACAGCTTTATCAAAATAAAACTCGGCATTTAGGGCTTCCCTGGTGGTGCAGTGGTTGAAAGTCTGCCTGCTAATGCAGGGGACACGGGTCTGAGCCCTGGTCTGGGAGGATCCCACATGCCGCGGAGCAACTAGGCCCGTGAGCCATGGCCGCTGAGCCTGCCGTCTGGAGCCTGTGCTCCGCAACAAGAGAGGCCGCGACAGTGAGAGGCCGGCGCACCGCGATGAAGAGTGGCCCCCGCTTGACACAACTAGAGAAAGCCCTCGCACAGAAATGAAGACGCAACATAGCAAAAATAAATAAACAAATAAACTCCTACCCCCAACATCTTCTTAAAAAAAACACACACACAAAAACCTTGCCACTTAGTAAAGAGGAACCATCTTAGTCGCTAGTTGAGAACATCTATCATATCCAGTTGTCGGTGCTAGTAAACCTTCCTTCCCTGGAAGTGGCTTTCTTTCTTTTTTTTATTTATTTTTATTTTTTTATTGTTTTTTGCGGTACACGGGCCTCTCACTGATGTGGCCTCTCCCGTTGCGGAGCACAAGCTCCGGACGCGCAGGCTCAGCGGCCATGGCTCATGGGCCCAGCTGCTCTGCGGCATGTGGGATCCTCGCGGACTGGGGCACGAACCCGTGTCCCATGCATCGGCAGGCGGACTCTCAACCACTGCGCCACCAGGGAAGCCCCTGATTCTTCTTTCTTAATTGCTCCTTCTAGTTCACGAGTTCTATGTATTTTGATATCTGACCCTTTTTTCTATTGCCAAGACCAGCACTCGCAACGGCCCTGCTCACTCTTCACTCTGACTCGTATAATAATTATTTGCCAACAGTTTTCACCAATTGTTTATTTTTTTTTCCCTTCTCTAACTCATGGTGTTCATTTCTGCTTAATTTTAAAAGGATGAGCTGCAAAAGCAACTCTCTGTTCCTAAACCTTTAGTGCCCTCGTACATTTATTCACTCAGTTTTACTATGTGCCAAACATCATGCTGGTTATTGTAGATAAAATGATGCATGATGCAGAGCAGTCCAGGCACCCATGGAGATTACAGTCTATCAGGAGAGAAAAAATTGACCCAATCTTAAGGACAGACTTGTTCAGTATTTCGAACTCTGGTATTCAGAACTCTCTCCAACTTATTTTCTGTCTTTCTCTTAATATTAAAAGCATTCATCTGACTTGTACAGCACATCTTTGTTTTGTTTTGTTTTTTAGACATACATTAAAAACCTGTATGTGGTGAGAGCCCAGTGGCTTTTAGTGGACTCTTCCACTGGACTCTGACTTTAGGCTTGGCACAAACTCTTTGTGTCACAATCTCATAGTCTTTAAATTGTAATAATAAAAAGAATTACTGACATATATTGAATATTTACATTAGGCCAGCAAAACCTAGTGGTTAAAAGCACAGACTGTCAGTCAGATTTCTGGGTCTGAGTCCTGGCTGTGACCTTTGCATATCAGCGCCTCAGCATCTTCACCTGTAAAATGGGGAGAATAATGTTGAGAATGATTAAGTAAGTTAATAAAGTAAAATCCATTAAAACATTACCTAGCACATCATTAGAGCCATAAAATCTTAGCAATTCAATGATCACTTTTCTAAGTAGGAAGGTACTATTATCCATATTTAACCAGTGAGAAAACTAAATATCTTGCCCAGGGCCACACAGTTAGTGGTAGAGTCTGAGCTCTGATCTAGACATTCTGGCTTCAGAGCAGATACTAGTAAATACTACTCTATGTAGCCTCCATTAAAGGTTACTGTAAGACTATAGTTAAATAATCAACATTTAACAAACTTTAAAACTATAATTCACTCTGAATATGATATGTAAGGTGTTATTATCCATACTATAATAAGATATGATTGAAGAAGACACTAATTTACTTCCTTTCCATACCTTGAAACCTTTTAGCTATACCAGTAATTATATTAATAAACATTTCTGTGTCATTGTATAATTTAAACAACCCTTTCACATACACAAATCCATGTAATTCCAACTATCACTCTTTGAGGTTGGCAAGGTCATTATTTTCTCCATTTTAAAAATGTGAATGCTGAGGATCAGAAAAGTTAAGTAACTTGCTCAAGCATTCAAAGAGAGTAAATGAGAAAGTCTCTAACATAAGTCTGAAGCCCCAGATCTCATCCTTTGCTTCACTATAATGCCCTGCTGTTTTTTTAATGATTTCTTTCAACAGATGGAAAACTAATTTTTATAATATAGTTTATCATTATAAACATATATATATATATATATCATATACCCTTGTGTACAAAGGCATAACTATTTGATCTAATATTCTTTCCTTTCTCTTTTTAAAGATTGTGATTGCTAGCATTATGTGCAGTTACAACAAAAATGACTGGATGGAACTCTCCAGAAAGGCTGAGGTAATGATTTCTTTCTAGTATATTTATTTTATTTCTTCTCTTCTATTTTTATTAGTTTTAAATAAAGAGCTGTCATGAAAAATAATCCAGGAGAAGTAAAATTGAATGGAAAATAGTAACTTAAAACATTTCTATTATAATTTGTTTACCTATGTTTTCATTAAAATGATGGAAATGTAAATTTAAAAGGAATCTATTCTATAAAAGTGGTCCCTTGGATTTCACACACTGCCTAAAAATCCTTTATTCTTTGAATCCATATGCTCTTTATTTGCATATTAAGCAAACTGTATATTATGATGGATGCCATGATAAAATTTAATTCTACCTTTGAGAGTCTAACTTGATCTTACCTTGCCTTTAGGCAAACTAGTTTGACAGCGAGAAAAGAAATTTTGAATATAAAACTCTTGAATATTTAAAATATAAAAGGTTCATTTAATACTATTCTAGTTTGAATACAGACATGCATAAAATGGTAGGACAGAATGCTCCTGAGTGGAACACTAGTCAGCAGGTTTTCTATAATATAAATTGAAGCTTGCACAAATGCAAACAACTAACCATGTGCCTCAAATTTGTATTTCAAATGGAAAAATACATACCTAAAATTGTATACTTATGTCTATCGTGTTGTCATGAAAAATACTGTAGACAGCTTGAGCTGGGGTTTCTTGAAAACCTCTCAGAAATATAGAAGACTAAATCTAACAATACTTATGAACTAAGGACTCTACATTATAAAATATTATAAAGCTTTCTATAGTGTTCAAAAATATTGATTGTATATTTTATTTGGATATCTTAAACCTGCGAGGGCAAAAATTATTTCTGGAACTTGGGGGGGTGAAATTAACATGATCAGTAATTGGCTTTATGATCTTTGTAGCTGGGTCCATTTCATACATGTATTTGCCTAATTGACCATGAAATCTTCCACAGAGCCCATGTTTGGCATGAGTTTTGCCAATTTAAAGCTTGACTATGATGAATGGCTTTATCATGCTACTAGCTTCTCTGCCTTCTGTAGAATAAAATACTTAAAGAATTTTCTTCAATAATGAGCATTAATTTTTAAATAAGCAAATTTTACTTTTAAAAAGTCAAAAGCCTTTATACATGTAACCAACTTAAAGATATTTTTCATATTTCTCACATTCTATACCTATTTCTTAAATTGTAGTTTAAAACTACAATTTGATATCATATTCTAGGTTCTTATAGCAATCAATCAATCCATAAAAGTAAAAGAGGAAGTAAGGAGGAAAAAAAAAGGAAAACATTAAAAAAAAAAAAGAAAAAGATATGCCTTCCATTCAGTCAAAACAGTCTGTGGGATCTCTCCACAGGAAAGCAATATACATATCAAGAAGTTCAATCCATAGATGGTGTCAATTAAAAAAAAACACTTCCCTCTAATCTTAAAATATGGACCAACTCAGGGTATAGCACATGAAGGAACTATCCCCAGGTCTTCACATCCCCCTGGAGGGCAGCAATAGGCAGCATGATTCCATCACAGCTTATATGGGGGACACCCAGTAAAGCTTTGTAGAGTCAGTATTTGGTTTTGTTTCTATGAACACATACTTCAAAACAGATTAAAACAGATTTTCTTACAGTGGAAGAGCCCACATTAAAACAAATCAACAAAAACAAAGAGTGTTCAAGCCAAAGTTACTATACCACTTAGAATGTACATTTCTTTCGGGGTGGTGATAATGAGGGGTAAGAAATCTGAGATAACACACCAGCTGTTGTAGCGAGCCACTGCTTTTAAGTTCGGCAAATCACTTAATGTGGTGATGGGTATACTTTAAATTCATGAATTTCCTCTCCTTAGAGTAGATTAATTCTTGAATTACGCAGTAGGGAATTGAGGAAATCTGCTCTTTACTGTTATATCTGAAAACAGAAATGTACATGTGTAACAGCAGAGCAGATCCAGTTGTATAAGAACATGAAAAAATAGAGACAGAAACTCTGTATCAGAATGAAAATTTGCACAAGAAGGGATCATTATTAGTTGTTTCACCAGAGGATACCATTTTATTTCACTATTTTGAATAAACATTTAAGACCACGTGGGTGGTTAAAAAAAAGAACCTAGTACATTCTTAAAATATAGTAAATTCTACTAAATGCTGTTTTTAAAAGTTAATGCACATACAGTATATCTTTTTTGTCACATGCATGTTCTTGGAAATAGAACCATGTTGAACCAAACCTTCCTTTTCACTCTAACCCTAGAATACCCACACTTTTAATGTCTTCTTTTATGCATTCCTCAACCTGGTTTTCATTTGTCTTGTCTTATGAACACCATAAAACAGAAGCAGCCTCTGGAAAAGTTTTTACAGCTTGGTGTCAAATCAGTAGCATGGTTAGGCTCTGCTCAATTTTTTTTGGTTCAGTTATCTGATGACACACTATCCTACTTTTCTGGGGCATTGATAACCTATTCCAATTCCATGCAAGGAAGATCCATGAAGCACCTACTATGTGCAGAGTCCCTGGCCAGCCAAAACAAACGTGAATAAGGTAGAGCCTCAACTGTGTAGGTATGTTCACAGTTTAAATGTGTATACCAAATGGAACCATACACAATAGTAGGTCTTGAATAGATCTTGAACTCATTTGAATAGATTTTTGAATCCATTTCTTTCTTAATGCGTGTTAGCTTAGAAAACAGAACCTGAGTCAAAATTAATGTGAAGATGCTTCATTGAAGGATTCAATTCCAGAGCGGTAAGAGTGAGGGCAGGGAAAGGCAATAGGAGGAAGGGAAAGCAGAGAGAGCATGGTGCATTCCAGAGCTGGCTGCCACTTCCCAAGGAGATGGAGCCAATCGCTTAGTCGTGTGGGACGGGGAGGGCTGTATGGAATTGTCCTGCCTCACAGCAGTTTACAGGAGAAGAAGGGGGAGGGAGCTATCTACCGGTTCCTTCCTGTCTCCTGTCTCTCATTGGTAAAATTTTACACTACAACACTTTACTTTCTTCTGCACTTTTGTGTTATGTGTCCTGCCCCCTTTAGGTAGCTGCTAGGGAAGTCAAATCCCACAGCATATTGAGGGCACTGGCCCTCCTGGAGCTCCCACTTTGACAGGTACAGTGGAGGCTGTGACAGAGCCCCACTCTCATCCTGAGGGAGCCGTGAGAACTGGCAATGACGGGAGATGTAGGATAGCACTTTTTAAGCTAGTGGTAAAAGCTTGGGTGGCAATTAAGGCCATCAGATTTGAGGAGATATATAAATTAGGTGTGGCTCAATAAACAATGCTACCATCCTAATCTAAGTTTATCTCAGGATGCCCCACTAATCTCTCCCTCAATCAATCCACAGTCTTCCCACTACCTTTCTTAAGATGCAAAACCCCTGACTTGACCTACATGGTATGGTAACTTGCCACTTCCCCAGTGTCACCTTGGGTATGTTCTTTACATTCCAGTCCCCGATGGCCTTCTTTCACTCCTCCAATACATTTACACCTCAGAGCCTTTGCTGTTCCCCTGGCCTGGAATATTCCCTCTTCCTCCACTCTGAGCTCCCTAACCAGTAGGTTAACCCCCTGTCCTACTCCTTCTAAGATCCTGTCCTCAAAAACTGGTTTACCATAAAGCTAATGAAGGTTAAGTTTCAGAGCTCTGACTTGTACAAGCTACTTCCAAGTGCCTGTACTAATTTTCTCTTTGTCATTTTAAAATTATTTTTCATTTTTAAAGAAGTTTCCCCAAATCGTACAAACTTCAGGCTCCGCCAAATCTGGGTCTACCTTTGCTTGTACCTTTTTTCTGCAGAATTGAATAAGATGGTGATAAACAGTGGTGTCATCATCCCTGTAACCTATCTTCCTTATGACAAAGCAAACTCTGGCAGGGGGGTAGAGACCCCCATCTGGTTCACTGTTTAATTCCCATTTCCAAACATATAGCTTTGCCAGCCAGCGGATACTCCTCAGATATTTGTTGAGTGAAGCAAAATAGAGGCACAGAGCTGGCATACTGGCATGTGACAAACAAAAAGGAAGCAATTATACAATAAATGGGAAGAGTGCACTTTATTGGGCACCAATGAACTTGAGGTGATTAAGATCCAAAGTTGAAGATTTTAAGTCAGGGACTTGATGAGGGATTGCCAAGGGTCTGGCTGTAACTGGTAGGATGAGGCAAGGAAGGCCCAGCTGAGAGGCATAGATGTCAAACCAGGTGGCCACACTATTCCTAGCAGAGAGTCCAAGTAAACCACTTTGAAGCCAGGTTCTTGTCATTTTTGACCCGGATCTGGGCTAGCAGTATTTCATAAAATTAAATAGATGTTGAAGTTAGGAAATCTCAAATAGACTGAGGTAAAAAGCAGAGAGACGCGTTACAGAAGTATGTAGGACCAGTTGGATATAAGTCCCTGAACACTAACAGTAAGCAGGACAGAATGGAATCAGGGAAGATAGACACCTAGTTGGAGACAAGAGGTAGTCACAGACTTTGTGCCCAGTGGGTCCCGAGCCAGGTCAGTGTTTACGTGTGCCACGTCCACTTCAAAGTGGTTTAAGATCCCAGAAAACTTGTGTCCCCAGTTTTGGATAGTTGAGACTAGTTGGCACTGTTGCTACATAGAAAGTTGGCAGTGGACCTCGTGTATTCTTTTAACAGAAGAAATTAAGAGAGAATCCAAAAAGAGTAGCTTCGTGCCTCTCCACCCTGCTTGGGCTCTGTTGTCCTTTGCCTGTTCCCCTGATCCATGGAAGATTTCCCTTCCCACTAGGACTCTGATGCACGACACCAAGCCACCCTCCACATGTCTGTCCTTCTCACTGTGCTTGGGCTCTGATATCCCACACTGGACCCTCATGGCTCTTCCTTAGATCTTCCTAGTCACCTACCTTGCTCTACCCCAACCAATGACTTTATAACTACATTGATCGGGAAGGAAGGGAGAGGTAAGGAAAGGAGAAGGGAAAGAGCTGTGTACCCGATTTTGCTGTATATATTGTACAAGGGTTTGTGGTTTTGCTTCCCTAGTTTCTCTGAGAGTTTTTATAAAATGATTCATAAAATTTTAGAAATCACACTACTACCACTACTCTGAGGATTCCTTAGAATAGTTTTCTTTTTTCCCCCTGAAGTATGGATAGCTACTCTAAATATTTTTCAGATCAAAGCTGAGGAAGGGCAAGTTGGAGATTCTAATTGGATGGATGGACTGAGAGACAGGTAGATAGATAGCAATTGTTTACACTCACATAGTATTTAATGTAGTCCAGGCACTTTTCTAAGTCGTTCACTTTGATTAAATTTATTTATACCTTAGAAAAGCAACCTTACGAGTTACTTTCATTGTTTTCCACCTTTTAGAAGTGAGGAAACTGAGGCCAAAAGTTGTTAAATAATATGCCCAAACTCACACAGCTAGGATGTGGTAAAAGTGGGATTCAAACCCATGAACTCTGGCTCCATAGTCCACACTATTAACATATCATTCTACTTCATGCCGATAGATGGGTGATAGATAATATATGAAATTAGAAACAGCAAATTTTCTGTCACTGCCTTCACTAGATTACTTTATTGTATAATCATTTAGGTGAGGCAGAATAAACTCTGGGCTAAGTGACTAAACTAAAAAGCTTGTGACTAACAAGAGTAAGAATGCATGCCCAGTTTCAGTTAATTTAACATTTCATGCGAATTCAGCAATTAAGGCTTTTTGAATGCATATAGTTGCTTGGAAATAGAATTAACTACATTTTAAGGTGGTGTACCCTATGACAGAAATATTCAAGCAGAGGCCAGTTGAATATTCCCCATCTCTTGGTGTTACCTTGAGCAGGATTATCTGTTTTTGAAGCCTAGATGCTCATTTCAAAGTCTTTCCAGGTGTGTGTGGTGAGTCAGTGTTTGTATACGTGTATAACACTGGGGACATTTTTAACAATTAGACACTGAACAGACTTTAAATTGGATAAGTGGTTTTACAAGATTTTAATATTTATTTAAAATTTAGAAGCTTTAAGGATGTTGAGTTGTAATGTTTTGTTAACACACTGAAACAACTCCAGCCATGGAATAAGTGATTTCTAATCAGTTATGATAGTGACTAAGAATACAGGCTCTGGACTCAGAATGCTTGGGTTCAAGACCCTGCTCTCATTTACAAGCTATAAAACAATAAGTGAGTCACTTGAACTCTTTGTATTTTGGTTTTATCACTTGCAAAATGGGGATAATGGTATATCCCATTACAAAGAGCCTAGTAAAATGTCTGACATATTGTAAGTACTCAGTAAATGTTAGCTATTATTGTCTACTATGATAGCTAATTGTAAACTTGCACTTACAATTTAGGAAATGTGTATAATGTAAATATGTATACAAATATAGTATACGAATGGTACCTAAAAATTCCAAAATGTTGTTGAATTGATCTACTATTAATTGTTGCAATTCAACTAGCAGTCTAAAAGGAATAAAGAAGTCTAAAAGAAGTATTTGAAATAACTAAGAAATAATAAGAAAAGCGCAGTATTGTATATAATTACAACGTACTATGTTTTAATTAAGCTGGAAATTCCCACATGACATGGTTTTGAGATAGGTCATATTATCTCCGGTTTACACTAAAATAGATGGAGACAAAGAAAGTTAACTGACTTGCCCAAATTCCTTAGCAGCTCTAGGATTAGAGCTCAAGATTTTAGCAGTTTGTGCTTTGTCCAAGCTTACCACCAAACCAGCAGGAAAAAAATGTAGCATGATTCATGGTAATTTTCAAATAACATGAAGCATTTTAAAACTGAATTAAAGAAGCAAAAACCATAATAAAACCATGTTAGAAAATAGGCTGAATGAGCAAATGAATTTTCACAAATGTACAGAAGAAAAAGCAGACTCACTAATGAATAAAGGTGGGTAAGATATCAACCAAGAAAGAACTAACTAGAATTTTTAAGTTTGTGGAGGTCCTATTTAAAATTCATGAAACAGAAAAAAATAGGCTAAAATCTTGATTGATTAGGAAGAAAAGAGAGACTTGAAGAGACTCTGTGGCCTAAAGAAAGGTTTGGTACACCTAGAAAATAATGAACTTTTTTGTAAGTCTTTGTGTGATGCTATAGACATGTTATAATATTATGGGAACTGATTCAAGCTTCTGGTTTACCTTACTTAAAAGGAAATTGTGGCATTGGAAGAGTTCCAGAAGTTAGGTAAAAGAATTGTTTAGTTTATCCTCCATTCCTCAAATTAAAAAGCGCTCTATTTGTTCTTAGAGTTTTTACAGAAGACTTCTCAAAAATTCTGTCTTTCTCCAATTATTATAAGAATGCTTAGCATGAAATATTTTTTTTCATTTTTAAGACCCATTTGTATACTAATGAATTAATGAGTTAAATAAGAAAGATTACCATTTAATTATTAAGGTAAGACAAAATTATCTGTACTTCATGTTTCTTAGCATGGACTTTTAAGAAATACAATAAAATTGATTATCAGTTAAAAAACATGAAAGAAATAGGAGAGAGAGATTAAGAGGTACAGACTTCTAATTACAAAATAAATGGGTCATGGGTATGAAATGTACAGTATGATAAATATAGTCAGTAGTAGTGTAATATCTTTATATGGTGACAGATGGTGACTAGACTTACCATGGTGATCATTTTGTAATGTATAGAAATGTATAGAAATATTGAATCACTATGTTGTGCACTAGGAATTAACACAGTGTTGTAGGTCAATTATACTTCGAAAATAAACAAACTCATAGAAAAAGAGATCAGATTTATGGTTATCAGAGTCAGGGTGTGTTGGGTGAAGGCAGTCAAAAGGCATAAACTTCTGGTTATAAGATATACAAGTATTAGGGATGTAGCGTACAACTTGACTAATATAATTATCACTGCTGTATGTCATATGTAAAGTTGTTAAGAGAGTAAACCCTAAGAGTTCTCATCACAAGGGCTCTTTTTCTTTTATTTGGTATCTATATGAGATAATGGATGTTCTCTACACTTCTTGTGGTAATCATTTCGTTATGCATGTGAGTCAAATCATTATGCTGCACACCTTAAACTTATTTAGTGCTATATGTCAGTTATATCTCAATGAAACTGGAAGAAAAAAATGAATAATATAAAGAGCAAAACCAAGAAGAAAAAGCAACCTGATGCATGTGTTCTTTGTATGTTTTACTTTTTTATATACATAGAAAAAGTAGAAAATTACACATTAAATTGTTAACATTGATTACTTTAGAGGTAAGAAATTGAAGGAGAGAAGAGAAAGACTATTTATATTTTTCTATACTTTGGTTTAATTTGAACTGTTACCAAAATTTTATTTTACTTTTAAATTTATTTAAAGCAACATAGAACACAATGAATGGTGTTCCAGTTTGGGGAATTAACATGCTTGAATGCTCTGAAGCATATGAAAACAGTATTAATGAGTAATAAAAGTTAATTGATAAAAGAGGAACATTTAAAATTTTACTCAAATTCATTCCAGCTAGCCTACCACATTTTTCTTTGCACTGCTACCTCCAGTACCAATTATCCAGAATTAGTAAGATTTGTTTCTATGAAAATAGAAGCTGTGTAGGGCAGAATCAATGTGCTGTCAAACAGACCTGAGTTAAAATCTCTGCTGTGGCATTTGATAACCAGTTTTGTCATTTAATTCCCTTGAGCTTCAGTCTCCTCATCTGTAAAATTGGCACCCTAATAATCCAAGGATTATGAGAGTCAGAGATAACAAATATAACTCATATAGTGCAGTGAGTGTCATCTTATAAGCACTCAATAAATATTTGCTGTTGTTATTATTATTGCTGCCATACACACTCTCATTTGAGAGAGTCAGAATTTACCTCACAAGGTAGCCGTGGTACAGAAAGCAGAGTAGTTAAGATTTGGCAAATGTGACCTATGTTGAGTTATCAATGGTGAAACCTATCAGTACACGAATAAAGCTTTGCCTTTACTTTCATTTTCCTTCCACATCTTAAAGGCTTCTGGAGCAGATGCCCTGGAGTTAAATTTATCGTGTCCACATGGCATGGGAGAAAGAGGAATGGGCCTGGCTTGCGGGCAGGTAAGGACCTCAACAGCTGCCATTATGTATGTCTGTGTGACAGAACAGTCCCTGTACGGAGAGTTACTATACCTTAGGCAGGAAGATGGGAGGATCAGATGAGTGGCTTGAGACTTCCAGGTCTGCATTGTTTAAATATTTAGTGCTTAAAAAGTGGAAAATGAGAGAAGTTGAAATTACAGCAACTGTTTAGGTTTATTGAGGAAAATATCACATTACGTGCTTGACAGGAGGTAATATTATAACAAATAGTTTTTAAAAGCGCTGAAGCAGAATTAGCTGATTTCAAATGCAATGTTCTTTATTCATTCCTGATGCTGATCCAGTTTCCCTGGAGCAATATACTGTACAAAATGCATTGTTCGTAGTGATTTTGTAGTAAATGGGGCACAGCACAAATTGCATTTTACATTTTTTAGCATATGATCATTATTCCCTAACTGTGTTTTGGGAGTTGCAAGAAGACTTTGATGCTATTTTTATTTTTGGATACAATAAATGGAAACTTCATGCTAAAGTACTTTCAAAAACCTAATGAATAGAATGTAGAAATATATGTTAATATGTAGAAAATATTGCATCTTTGTGTAACTAGATACAGTGTTATACGTTAAGGAACAATGTAAAAGCTTAATGCTAAAAAGGTGAGTATTTTGCATCTAATTTAGCTTTTAAGCCCATAGGGAAATGATGTGAATTAAATAATACAAAATGTTGTAATTTATGACAAATTTCCTAGTCCTAGAAAGTTTAGTTTTATTTCCACATCTGACTCAGGGCTTTGTACATAGTAGGTGCTCAATTCTTCAATTCTTTTTTTTTTTCAAGTCATAGAATTATTTGAATTAAACTCAG
This sequence comes from Monodon monoceros, assembly GCF_005190385.1. Classification (NCBI taxonomy): domain Eukaryota; kingdom Metazoa; phylum Chordata; class Mammalia; order Artiodactyla; family Monodontidae; genus Monodon; species Monodon monoceros. Next base: position 95,797,815 of record NW_021703774.1, read on the forward strand.
AGGCCAGAGGCCCTTAACTTGGGCAGAAATTTCTGCTTATTCAAATGAACATAGGTTGCTCTTTTCATATTAGCATTCAGGGAGGATTTTAAAGTACCTTGTAAATATTTAATTAACATTCAGAATAGATTTGTGACTTAGGAAGAAACCATTCTTTTATGGCAGCAGGAAAGGATGGCCTAGTCAAATGTTGCTCAAGTACATTCTCTGTTCCACTCACAACAGATTATCCAGAAGTGTGGTAATAGAATGAGCCTCAGAATTACCTGTAGAGGAAAAATACCATTGTATTAAATCATAACTTTTATAAGTCATATGATTAGGCAACTGTCAGTGTGTCAAGATGTGTAACTTCTTTAAAATGAGGAAGGTTCCTAAAAGGACACCTGCAGCAGGGCCTGAGGGAGTCAAGTTTCTCTCTTTACCCCGTTCCCAGTGTCTGAAACTTAGAACCAAAATATCTTTTAGTTACATGGATTAAAACAGCTATGGAAAATTTAAATCTATTGACTAATTTTTAAAAGAAAGATGTGTTTTAATATATATTCCTTGCCACAAATATGACAATTATTTTGAAAATGTTGCCCAGCTTTGAGTTTATTTTTTAAAGTAGACTTTTGCTCTGGGAACACCTCTAAACTTACCCAGCTGTTAAGTGTCTTAGGTGTATCCTCTCCAGCAAGTTATTTAGCCACACAAATTTTCTCGCAGCCTTTGGATGAATGAAGATGCAAGTGCTAAAATTTTGCAGTCATGGAAAATTTGAACTCATGGAAAACATGTGTTCCAAAAACCATTATATCTTAGACTGAAGGAAACTTAGAACCATTTCCATTTCACTTGTTAGTTATAATCTCTAAAACGATAACCAACTCTTTCTATTAGCCAAGTTTAGAAATTTTCTTTTGAATTATATCCTCAAATTGTATAATAGGAAAATAAAGCTAATTTAATCATTTTGCTCCAACATAATTTAAATGATTACTCTGCCTCGGGACACATGAATGTTCAATATTTTAAATAGCAGGAAGGAAGAATATTAGTGCATTGAAAAAAAAAATCTTTACTATAACTCTGAATTTTTAGAGTGTGCACAAAAACATCTGGGGCTTATTCATCTTTTCTGTCATTTCCTTTTTTCCTTTCTCTGTCCCCTGTTCCCACTGGCTCTTCTTCCCTCCCTAAGGTTCATAGTTTTAAACACTTGCAAGTTGGTGGGATGGGGAATTTGTACTCGGTGTAGGGGGACTGAGGAGCCATTCCAATTCATTTTTCCCGTCACAGTGTGATCCTGAATCCCATCTGCTGAAAGCTCCCTTTGTGCCAAGCACAGACCTGTGTGTATCTCCAGAGCCTGATAAATGTTTGCTTCATGAATGAAACAAACTGACCTTAATTCCATGGCTAGAATATTTATCCATTGGAAACACTCTCTTGTACTGTCCACATTTCTGGTGTTTCTAGAAACAATAGTGATTTTAGCTCAAGATGAGGTAAGGTATCATAATACAGTACATTTTCCTCTCTAAACATCTGTTTTATTCTCCTTTATCTCAAATATTTTCTTGCAAATATCAAGTAAGTGAAAAGTACTGCCTTTGTACCTAAGTGCTTTTAAATTAGCTGTATATATTTAAACATATACATATATATTTAAACTCTTTATGTTTCCATAACTGACTAAAAATTGTGAAATATATGAATAGAAAAGGCTCTAACCTTTACAGCACAGAGACATCATATATATTTATGGAATTTATAGAAATAAATAATATCTCAAGCCGACCTTGGGAATTTGAATTGTATATTCCCTGCATGGTGAAACTTCATATAAAATCTTAAACACTTAGCATGACACTTTCTAAGTGTTTAAAGGCAGTCTCATTCTTTATTCTTTCCATCAACCATCTATGTCACCTTGATCAAGCCACTTACTCTCCTAAAGCATCAGTTTCCATTTCTATAACATGGAATTTGAACTAGATGATCTCTAAATCCCCTCCAGCTTTAATGTTCTTTAAATGCTAACATTATAGGCAGCAGGCTAACATGTAATTTTTTAATCTACCCATAAAGAGCATTGGTAAAACAAGAACAACTAAAGAAATAAATGCATATCATGTTGTTCTTTTTAAAAACATTAACATTTTCCCTGGCCTGCATAAAGGTCAACGTTTTACTTATTGCTCAAGTAAAGGTGAAAATGTGCTCTGGTTTGGGTTGTGTATACTCCAAAGAGTCAGAGGTATATTACAACATGAAAATTTTTTCTGTCTTCTTCCTTCTGCTCCTAACAATCCTCTGAAGTAGGATGAGTTTTTATCCCATTGAACAAATTAAAAAATAAGAAACAAAACACCTGAGCTTCCATGCTTCCCAGGTCACAAAGCTGGTCAGTGGCTCCTGGGGCCTGAGTTTAATTAGCATGTAAGCCTGAATATAGGAAAGGCACGGAGAACAGTTCCTAATAAATCAGTGCTTGAATATTAGCATAAATATTATTATTATTAATTTAAAATTAAGTGCAGGACTAAGTAAGCTCTAAGTCACAAACAAACCTGAACCTACTATGGAGATGTTCTGCCTCTTGGGAATAAGGAATCTTCTCTGATGTCTTGACATTCAAATTTAAAGTTGTCTTCATGCAATCTGTGTAAACCAATTTCCTGTGGCACCATATTACTTCATAAAGGTACTTGAACTACAATAAATTCTCTAAAGTCCAGATGAAATGGCACCTCTTTGAGGCCTTCTCCTTTTCTGAAATGCTAAGTGTTCATAGGGCATTAAGTGAATATCCCTCTTTTGCCCTTTTAGAATTATACTGAACATTTTTACTTCCACCCTGTAGAACTTCCTAACCTAGATTCATACAGAAGCTGAATAGACCTTGAGTAGCTTTCTACTGTTGTGGTGGTTGTTTTGTTTTTGAAATTATTACCAACATTTTAAAAACAGGTGGCTGGACAAAAAAATTCGACTTCTTAGGTCTCTTGCAATAAGGAAGATATGGCCACACTTGGCCTGCACTGCCATGCAGCAATGAGGAACTAGAGCTTAATTAGGCTCCTTTAACAATGTATTTGGTACATGTAAACAGCAGCAAACATTTGACCAAGGATAAGTGCTCATTCGCAACTTGGATTTGATCAGTATGTGCCTGTCCAGTTCAACCTTTAAGTATTGAAACCAAGCCTTCCCAGCATTTTTGCTAATCCTCTGGGTTCCTGACGTTGAAGATTCTCTAGGCTGCCTTCTTCAGCCAGCAGTGTCTTTAATTCTTAGACCCTCCATCAGCTACCAAATGAAAAATAGTTGGTGGGGGCGGCGTGGGGTATGGGATAAGTTGCCTTGTCTTCCTACCTTCCTATTTTATCTTCCACATAGCAAAAAAGGAGAGCAAGAGGAAACATGCTCCACAGGACTTTAAAATACTGGTTACATAATCCCCATGATTTTTTGTCCTTGCCATCAGAAAGCATACATTTTTAAAGTCTTTTCTTGAGTTACTTTTCACACCAGCTGTTTCCTTCTTTGCCTTGAGTCAGTGATGTGGCACAGACTCTCAGAACTGAGAGGAACCTTGAAGATTTCCCAGTTCAGCCTCCTTATTTAGAGGACAGGAATTGGGGACTGGGAAGTGATCTAAATAACCTTAGCCTGAGGTAACCAACTAACAAGGCTCAGAGCCTGTGATGCCCTTGTCATTGACCCCCATCCGGTGCTCTGTCCAGTATTTTCTACTTTGTCATTTGGTTGTAACCAAATCTCTAGGCAACTGAATAAGTCAGTCAATTGCCCTAGAAACTTCTTACTTTGTACCTTCTTGAATACTATTATTCCTTCCGCCTGGAATTCGCATCTTTTCAACTGAAATTATTCAAATAAAAAGCACCTGTCTAATTCTATTTCAGATGACATCTAATTCATTAATTGGGTATGTTTTATCAATCAAACAAATCTTCCATGAGAAAGGAAAAATAATATTTTATATATGAACAGGTTAAAGGTAGAAACTATCTCATTTCAGTCTGTGGTGACCTAGAGATTGAATCACTGTCAATGAATTTGGATTTCTTTACCTAACAGTTCTAAGAGGCTACAGAGATGTTATTTATCTGGCCCTTGGAGGATTCTCATTGTTCAGTGTTTTGGGTGCCATGGTTTGGCTTTCATTGTGGGTGTGATTGCTAAATAGTGCACAACTAGCTTGGTAACAATTCCTTTGGATGGAAAATTCCAAAATGATAGTATGTAATTGGAGAGAAGACTACTCTAGCTTTACAGGCAAAGCAGAGTTCTGAATAAAGATGGCAGTGTCACATCATCACCTGCTATGTCTTTCTATCTCACAGCCCCCTCCATTTATTTACGTACATTCTCTGCATAGAATTTCCAAACACTGGATTATTCAACTAAAACAGTCTTAACATTAATTTTCTCATCAGGAAATACGTATACAGTCCTGCTTTTTATGATGATTTAGCTAAGCAAAACAAACTAGTTTAAAAGTGATAAATCTTAAAATGTTCAGTGATCTTAAATAATTGTTGAGTTATATTAAGATCACCTAAAGCAACACTTTGATATTTCCCTCATGATCTGTTCTGTGTCCAAATTTAATTTACATAAACTCTGTATTTTTATTAAGAAAAGAGAGAAAGGATTTGCTTCTGTTAAAACATGCCAACATTTTTCATAAAACACAGATTATTGCTCTTGCCCTTGCCAGACAGCAGATGTCTGTCACCAGGAAGAGAATCCAAAACTAAATGTGAGGACCACGTTGCCCCAGATGTGCTAGCACTTCCCTTAGGAAATAAAACCTTTTTCCAGCAGCTGGGCTAACAGACCCTCTATCTCATATGCAATACAAGGTCTAGGGAACAATGACCACAGCCTTGCCTCAATCTGGTCCCCGTTGAATGTCTGCGGAGGGGACAGTATAAAGATACCTCTTTTAAAGCCAAAACAGCTGACAAGTGATAGCACTTTCTATATTTCCCAGGGGTGAAATGCAGGAACTCAAGAGTATGAGAAATCTTAAAGGTTAGAGAAAGAAATGTGGGAGCCCCACCAGTGGTAAAATACAACAAACTCAAGTCACAGTGACCTCTCTGACATCTCTTGGGGGAATCTAAGGTGAGGCTTACTGCTGAGTTAAATTGTCTTTTTGATACTGGTTAGGTATGTGCCCATGAGACCTCCTCTGTTTAAGGTTCTTGATTCTTCTCATCCCTTCTGACTCTAGCCTCTCTAAGAAACATGGGTGTCAAAATGTTGCTTTGTCCTGAATGTGGTGTTTAACTTTGCTCTAATCAACATGGATGAATGTAAGTTCGGGCTAGGAAGTTGTTCTTGAGGTCTATGAGCTGACTGGCTAAATGTGGGCTAGGCTAGGTTAGCCTCAGTGGGTTGAGCCCCTGAGACGTCACAGGTTTGGAAATCACTGCACTGTAAAATAACCTCATTCCTGGAAGACGGACAAGAAATGGGTGCATGGTATAAGCTTCTGCAAAAGCCACTGAAATCTGATATTACCCAAATACATTTTACTATGCTGCTTTCTTTTATTTTTCCTTTTGGCGGTATAATTTTGGAAGTGCTTTAAAATAAATTATCAACTTGGTTATGAGAAAGAGCATATCTGATTAAAAAGAAGTATTTGCTTTACACTATATTATGTTGCCTAATTTTTTATTTGATTTTAATTCCCAGACATTCGCATAGACATGGGTGCTTGGATAAGTAGACAACTACAGGAGATCTGTAAGAGGCATTTACAGAACTGCCAGTATTTTGCCTTAAGCTGGTTCTCTATGAGTTTTTCAATTTTAGTTATTAATGTTGGTTAATGATATAACAATGATCCCTTTCTTTTAAAAATAATAAATCTTTAGTAGAAAGCAACACCCTTTAAATCTAACTGAGATACTAGTTCTAGATCAGGAAGTGTCATTGTTTTTATCTAGAATAACAATCATGGGTCTGTCAGTTAAAAATATATATATATGTATATATATATATTTAGTACAAATAGGTGGACCACCTAGTGAATGGTTGCAGGAAAAACATCTAAATATGTATTTTCAAACTTAATGTGGTTTTTACTACACTCATCATGTTATAATCCTGAAATAAAGCAGCAATAGCATTTCAAATTGTTTTAAAATCACTCTCAAATGATCACATCACAGTGAATTTGAGAGTTTTCTATATGTCTGTTGACTATAGCACAAAGATGAACCAAAAACATGTTTGACCTAAAGAGAGAGATGTGGGAATGAGGTGGGGAGAGGCTATGATCTTAGTCTGTGATATCATGCAGTTTGTATACCATAATGTCACACCAGAATAAATAGGTATCAGCAGTGCAGAACAGAAACAAAGTTGGAAACCAAAAACACTAAGATAGAAATATTGGCAGTGGAATGGCGGGTCCAGTCATGGGATCCAACTAGCCTAGACTATTTGAAAGAACTGGCAAATAGGACTTGAGTCCTGCATTAATAGGGACAAAAGACCCAGGAGTAAAAGGACACTGCATTTTGGGCTAAAAAGCAAGACTGGACCAGAAAACTAATAAGAACTCAGGAGCTAACAGACTCGGAGGCAGCAGAGTTCAAGATAAGGCAAGAGAGAGGATAATGAATAAGGCAAATCAAGGGAAGGCGTAAGAGGCACTGCTTTTAAGAAGACCGTAAAATTAAGGCAACTTCTACTTCAGAGAGGAAGTTTTTATACATTTCTCACTGGGGTAGAAGTAATCTTTTAAAGTACAATCAGTTTAAGGCTTCCAGCTGGGAGTAGGTGAGCAATGTTAGGAAGGAGGCACATGGGTTTATTTGACTATGGAAGAAAATATTGCCCCTCCCTACCCCCAGAAAAGTAAGTCAAAGAAAATAGATTTATCAAACTCATAGCATTTTACAGCCTAGGAGTACTGATTCAAAATTGAAATTTCTATGTCTTTTGTTACCATCGTCCGGCAGTCACATTCCCAGGGAACTGTTACATCCCCCATCCCCTGAAACACATGAGGAGGTCCTTAAGGGGAATCACGGATTTTACACAAACATGAAGTCTGTGTTGACGTCGATTACACTGCAGAAATCTTAATGACAGTCATGTTTGGAGCTAACATTGTTTTTGTCCTTTCAAAAAAAAGTCAATTTATCAAGTAGCAATATGATTAATTAATACATACTCTGAAAAAGAAGTTTTGTTTAAAGAGATACCAATTTAAAGCATGACTGTCAATTTTAGCCACTTTGAGATGTCTTAAATATCTTTGGTTCTTTCCTCATATTACTTGCTATTTATTTTTTCTAGAAATGATAGGTTGGGTGTTTATTCTTCCCTCCCTATCTTTTGTTCCTGGGTGTATTCAGCTTTAAAAGTCCTCATAGATCAAAGGTAACTGCAAATTCAATTACATTTAATGCATGTTAATCACTCATCAAAAAAGAGAATGCAGGGCTTCCCTGGTGGCGCAGTGGTTGAGAGTCCGCCTGCCAATGCAGGGGACACGGGTTCGTGCCCTGGTCCGGGAAGATCCCACATGCCGCGGAGCGGCTGCGCCTGTGAGGCATGGTCGCTGAGCCTGCGTGTCCGGAGCCTGTGCTCCGCAACGGGAGAGGCCACAACAGTGAGAGGCCCGCGTACCGCAAAAAAAAAAAAAAAAAAAAAAGAGAATGCAGATTTTTTTTCTCTTATTTGTAAAATTTCTCGTCCTCTATCAAATGAGATTTCTGTTGCCAGTTTTCCATTGCCAACATTTTTCTTTTCTTGACTATGGAAGAAGCCGTATGGCAACAGAGTAGGCATTCCATTCCTGTTTTCTCTATCACTATGTTTTGCCTAATATGGGAGAACTTGGTATATGAAGGAACAGTTAGCTCCCTTCACTTCTAGTGTCTGTTCTTTGTTCCTTTTTCCTGCATTCACTCTTGATCCTCCTTCTATGTTCTATCACCTAGGTCTCAAACTTTTAGAAACTAGCCTTTTTATCTAGGAGAAATAGATTCTAGAGACCCTATTTTGTACTCCACAAATCATCATATATTTCCCTACTTTCATTCATTCAACAAATATTTAGAGTATCTACCATGTACCAAGAATTGTGTGAAATGCTAAGAATACAATGATGAGCAAAATTAGACATGTTCTCTGTCCTCATGTAGCTTTCCATTTAGTAAAGGAGAGAGATATTGGATGAATAACCCCACAAACAGTAAAGTATGACTGGCATAGTAACCATGAAGCAGTGGTCCAGGATACTTGAAGAGCATGTAGTATGAAGTTTCTGGGCTACTCTGAAAGGTCAAGGAAGGATAACTTAAGGAAGTGATATTCGATCTGATAACTGAAATATTTAGAGGATTTTTAACTAAGTGAAATGATTGGGGTGGGTTAGAGCATTCCAGGCAGGGGAAACAACATGAGCAAAAGCCTTGTGGCTGAAATAACTCCTGTGGAAGGGCAAGAAATAAGAATGGGGTGCTTAGAGCAGATGTGGGTGGCACAAGACGGTATTGGAGAGGAAAATATAGGTCATGCTGTCTAAGACCCCATAACCAGGCCTTGTTAAGCATTTTAATCTTATCCAAACAGCAGTGGAAAGCTATTAAAGGGTTTATTGAATATGTGTGTGCACATGTACATGTGCATATGTTTGGTGAGTGGGACGGTGACAATGGTGGGGATGATAGGATTATATTTTCATTTTGAGAGAATAGAATAGAGGAGCATGAGAATGGACTTGAGAAGACCAGCTGAAATCTCTTGCAGAAAGTAGTTCAAGTAAAAAATATTAATGGTTTGTAGCTTAGATGAAGAAAATGATGGTGGAGATAGAGAAATGGATATGCCAAACGTAAGGAGTATATTGAACACCAATTGAGGATGAATTGGCTATGAGTTTTAAGGAAGAAACAAGTGGAAAGATAGTTCTTAGCTTTCTGTCTTCTGCAGATGGAGGAATTCTGGTATTATAAACTAAGATAGGTATATTAGCTTATGTAACTGATGGTACAAGGTTGAAGTTGACCTCATGATTGTCTGGATCCAGGAAGACAGATGATGCCTTCAGCATTCACACTCTCTCCAGCTTTCTCTTCTTTGTTCCATGGTGTAGTGAGTGACTCATTCTTACCCACAACAGATAAGCATTCTTTATCCATCTGATGACCTAGCCTCAGACAAATCCATGGTTTATAATCCCAACTATCAAGGGATCTTTACTTTTCCAATCCTGGACCATGAACTGATATCTGTGATTCTGATATTTTCAGTATACCTTCTCCAATCCTTATCACTAAGCTCTTATTAAAAAATTTCCTCTAAATGGAGCCATCCTTATTTTAAAAATTAAAAACTTACACATATAAAATTTTGAGTATTATATATATTAGATATTCACTCTCTCTATAGAAATGATAGATTTAGTATAAAGGGAAATACAGTTTTCCCAATAGATAGTAAATAAGGAATTATAGTTTTGAGGTGGCTACAAAGAAAGTTACCATTTTGTATATATATATGTGTGTGTGTGTGTGTGTGTGTGTGTGTGTGTGTGTGTGTATAATAAATAAATAAATAAACACCAAGATAATAAATTCATGAAGAGTTTTTATGAACAATAGAAATTGAGTTTATTCACTTAGTGCCCGTATTATTCTAGGCAATTTGCTAGGTCTTCCTATACATGGAATCACATCCACTCCTCAATCAACTTTGAGGTGGAAGATAGAACATTATCTATATTACAGACAAAGGAACTATGGCTAGAGTGACTTGCTCTACATTGAACCCCCAAGATTAATGTTATTCTGACACATGCTATGTTCAGTAAATACTTTTTGGACAGATTAATAAAGGTATGAATGGATGAGTGAATGAATGAATGAGTGGATGAATTAAGCCTTCATACAAAGTGGTTTTCTGTGCCATTTTTATTGAGAAGATCTGGAGCAGAACATTATTTTCTGCTGTCTCCATGCCCACCACCTAATGGCAGACAGTTCTGGATTACAAATGCCTCCTGAATGTCCCCTCACACTTTGAGAGCAGGTACCATCACTGACATCTGCCAGGCTCTGATTCAAGGTCTAACTCATGTAATCCTCATCACAACTCTATGGCATATGTACTATTATTAATTCCCATTGTACAAAGGGGAGAGTCCAGAGATTGAAAGTGTAAGTAATGTGGCAGAGTCACATAGCAAGTAAACGGCAGCATCAGGATCCAAAACCTGGGCATCTGATTCATGAACCTCTGCTCCCAACCTCAGGCACTAGTGCCCCTAAAAAAAGAATTTTAAAGAAGTAATCCCTGGCTTTACTAATCATAGAAATGGATACATATCTTAATGATGCATGTCTTTGAAGATAGTGCTATTTGTGGAAGTAATGAAAACTCTTCTATATAAACTACTGAAAAGGCCATGCTCCTGAAAATGATTGGTAAAAATAATTTGAATGATCTTTATTTTTATGTCATATTTATTTTTTCTGTATCCAAGTTCATTTCTAAAAAGAAGCCCTAACAGTTCTTTTTTAAATCTCCAGACATGATTAAAATACAGTGCAATTTTACAGCCATGAATGTTCATTTTCAAGGACTGTTTTTATTCTAAAAATCCATTTTTTTTTGTTCCTATTTAACATCATCCCTCCCCTAGAGGAGGCAATATGTGATATTGAGCATTCAGAAACTACTCCTGATAGATGGTGATTATTCAGGAGAAGCTGAAGAGGGGTGAAAAAACTCTCACAGAGGCGCCCCAGAGTTAATTCGCCCTTTCTTCACAGGGTAGAGAGCACTAAATATGCAGAGCACCATCCTGACCATAAGTGGTTCTGTCCTCGCTGGCCATTCCACAGCCCTACCCCTCTACAAAGGGTGGATCATTAAGCCATCCAACGGTGGGGAGTATTTTCATATAGCTGTTGCCCTTTAGAACAGCCTGGCAGCGAGTGACCATAATAAATTATGCACTGCTCTGTGAGGCTGTGACACAATGCACTGGTGGAACAGCGGGGGTGTTAAAAAATCCATTATTAGAAATTTTTGTTTCTTTTTCTTACTAGATTCCATGCTGCTCTTTTCCTGTCATCTTGATCCTTTTTTTCGTATCTATTGTTTTGAGGGTTTTGTGTCTGACAGTTCTTTTCTACTGCTGGTTTTGTCCTTTTTGTTACGTTGTTTCTGCCTTCGTGGGCTCCCCCACCTCCTTTTCTTGGTCTTGTATGTCGTGAGCCTTGTTCTTTTCTGTCACACAGTCATTTGCTTTACTTTTCTTTCTCTTTCTGCCTTATTGTCTCATGTAACGCAAAAACAAATTATCTTTTTGTTGGCATTCTTTTACATGGTGTTATGTGGCTGTCATTTTCCCTTCAGGATAGGTGCACTTTACTGTACGTGATATTCGTTTTGGTTCCAAGAATCCTACACACACGTCAAGAGGAGTGCCAAGGCTGATGACAATAAAAAACAATCAAAGCAACCAGTAAGAATTGTTCTTTGAGAAGAGTGCAGACCTATTTCTTCCCTGTAGATCAATTCACATAGAATCTGTATGTTTTTGTTGCTAATTTTCTGTATTATTCAGGGTTTTCATTTTTCCAAAAGTAGGTCTATTATTCCAAAGTGGCAATTATGTTGACACTATTCCTGGCAAATCTACCTATTTGCTTTCCCTTCATTGTTTTTCTATTGATGAACACAGCCTGAAAAGATAGTCTGGTAGCTGAAACATCCATTCATTCAATTAATTAGTTAGTTATTAATTGAGCAACTATTATGTGGTAGGAATTGTGCAGGTGTTGAGGATACTGGATACCATCAGCTTTGTTCTGCATTTTTGCATTCTTTAATTAGTCATGTTCCTTATCCCCAATTTCTTTCCTCTTTCTGTGGACACCTCATATTGCTGTCTGTTATTCTGCCTTCTCTATTTTCTCTTCCTTGATCCTTTTGGACCTAGCACTCCTATTCTTTATCTAGATTTATTTACAAAGAATTTCTGATTTTCTTCCTAAATTGGATTAGAAAGCTCAAATTTCCTTGGCAGTGAATATCCGAGAATATGCCAGATTCTTCAGTCTCATTTTTGAGTTGCATTTAAAGACAAACATAAACAGTATCCTCACGTCTGGTATGATTATGGATTTTTGTAATATTTGCAGTAGGTGAATTTAATTGTATTAATATGTATACTTATTAAATATTAGTGTAATTAAATAAAAATCTATAATTAAACTCTTCCTTTTGCGGCATTTAGTTCCTTGTTCCTTTTAAATGTTTCTCCCTCTGTTTGCTTTTATTTGGTTGTTTATTTTCTCTTTCTGTAAAATTACTATTTTCTAATTTGGCTTCTCCTGAATCACCTTTGGTTTTCTGTTTCTATCTCTACTGTATTTTTATACTTTCATTCTCTATTTTTTTTACTTTATTGTATTCCAGGGTTGTTGCTGTTTTTATTTTTTTGGTACTTGATATTTTAAATAAGAATTGCTTTAGTAGCTCAGAAAAGCTAGTTTATTGTTTTTTGACACTTAAATGATTTTCTTCTATCTCCATAATCATTTTCTTTATATTTTTCATCTCTCCACTCTTCCTCATGTCTCCAAATTTCTAGTTAAGTGTTTCCTTCATTTTGTGGTTTCTTTTTCTCTTTTCTTGCCACTTTGAATTCTGCCCTTTAACTTTTTCCTGTATGTCTTTTTTTTTTTAAAGAAACACTGGTCCCTTTAATATCATTTTACAAATGCCGTTGGAACAACTTCTCTTATTTTTACTAATTGGCCTTCAGAGTAAACTCTCAAACTTGTAATATAGTGCATTTTATGCACCCAAAAGAATAAGTCAGTTGTCCTGTCAGCTTCCAGATGAAGTAAAATGCTCGTGTTATTTTCTCATATATTTCACACTTCCGTTTTTAATATTGTCTTCCTTAGTTGGGAGAAGAGAAGAGGGAGGAACATATATAAAGAGCTATCAAGATGTTGTAAAAATGAAAGGGAGATAATAAACTGAAAGTAAATAAGCAAATGTGGTAACTAGGACACTTGCATCCTTAAAGGATGCCATGGGGGAAATATTTTTGGTGACAAGATAGAAGATGAGAAGTTCAGGAAACCTCCCACAGATTTGTTCCTAAAAAGCGGGGCTTTTATAGCTGATTCCACTAAACGAAACTGACTTTTGTATTAGGTGAACCCAGTTCACCCTCTATAGTTTTATTCATCCCATTACTAAATGGCTCAGCCTTGACGAGGCATCACTCCTGTTTTGTGTGCCTTTGACATGATGTCCTAATTTTTAAAAGTCTACAGTATCAATCTCTTTTGAATCTCCTATTGCATTTTTATCAACCGGATTCCACTTATGATATAAACCATTGACTAAATGATAACATTTTTTAAATCAGCATATAAAACAATCCAAAAAATTACATCATATGTTTTCTCCTGATTTTATGACTTATAGTACCATGAATAATTGAAGTTCACTTCTTCCTGTGCCTTCCTTGACTGGTGTCAGTCTTAATATAAAACCTGTCATCTTTAAAAAAAAAAAAAAAACTCTCCAAAATTAAACTATTAATTTATCAGTTAGTTTATTTGGCTGACCCCTGTACCCAAACTTTCAGATCACCTCAAATTTGTCAAATGGAATAGTTGCCTACAGAAGTTATCCAGTCTTATATGTAGATTAGTAAATATAAAATTGGCATGGGCAGCACACATTCTGGTATAAGTTGTGAACATAAAAATAGAGAAAGCAGGTAAATTTAGAGGGCTATATTATTATTTTTTAAATGTCTGTATACAGTGGTACACTTCAGATTAGGAAGCTGTTTAAGTAACGTATTTTGGGCTAAATCTTATGACTTGAATATTTAATTTCTTCCTTCTCACCACCAATACCCCAGTCAGTATTATAATAAAGTTTAATTTACTTTGTTAAAAAGGAAGTTTTGGGCTTCCCTGGTGGCGCAGTGATTGAGAGTCTGCCTGCCAATGCAGGGGACGCGGGTTCATGCCCCGGTCTGGGAGCCATGGCCGCTGAGCCTGCGCGTGCGCAACGGGAGAGGCCACCACAGTGAGAGGCCCACATACTGCAAAAAAAAAAAAAAAAAGGAAGTTTCGATTTCCTCATGACTCCCTTTCTTTTGTGGTGCCCTTCCCTGTCATTCTTACCTCTCTCTCCTGCTCTGAAGAGGAGCAGTCCCAGGTCTAAGACTACTTTCATCTCACAAGATTTAAAAAAAAAAAAAAAAAATTCTCATGGTTTACTTTCTTTTATTTCTTTAATTATATTTTCTTTTTGTGCTTACTTAGCGTTTTTCTTGTTTGAATGTGTCTTATGGTTTCTGATTCTCATAGAATCATCACTAATTTTTTGATAAGAATTTGTAGGATTGGCTTACATTGCTAGCAACAAATAGCTCTTGTTTTTTTGAGAGTTTACTATATGCCAGGAAATGTGTCAACATTTTACATAGATTATATTATTTAATCCTCAAACAACCCTCTGAGCTAGTGTTACCGTGTTCCTGATTTTTGCAGATAAAGGAATAGAAGCATAGAAAGGTTAAGCAATTTGTCCAAAATCCTGCAGCCAAGACATGGCCAAGCCAGGACTCAGAGTCAGGGTGTGTAACTACAGGCCTGTACACTTCACCACCACTCCATAGCTCCTCTTCTAAAGTGATGCCACGTTATATTAATTTGTTTTTAATCTTGATGTAAGAATAAGCGATTTCCTCGTTGTATCTTTCTTCATCATTAAATCTGATGAGAGGAGAACTCTATCTATATGGGAGGTTTGAATCCTATGGTGTTGACATCTTGATCCATATGCTCCTTAGCATATTTTCTTGGCTCCTTTCTGCCCACCAACCACATGAGATTAGTTTATGCATGAAAGTGACTTTTGTCCTACCTCCATTTCTAATGTAAATATTTTCTAACAGCAGGTCTATATCACATTCCTTTTCATATCCTCCTCATTGCCTTGTACCTTAATGGTTTCCAGATAAAGGGTCAAAATTATAAACCTGCTGTTCAGTGCTCATCTTACAACAGATGAGTCTTCTCACGATACAGGAGAAAAGAAGGCAAGGCATCATCCTTCCTTCAATGTAGGCCAAATAGAGAAGTCTCAGAGTCCTTCCTAAGTGGTCTGTTTTGCAAGGACGTCATTCAGCTTTACACATTTTTATTTTCTTCGTTTACTGGAATTGAGTACAAAAGACGAAGCAGGATAACTCGGCTAAGCAGTTAACTTTATAGAATCCAAGGATCTCATATACTTGAAAAGGTTTTGTAGAATTTTTAATAAATACTTCCAAAGAGCTTATGTTTTTATTTCGAATTACAATTCTACAACATTTAATCCCTTGTTATTGCTTTGTCAGACTTTTAATTGAATTATTCAAAACATGAAACAAAAGGAAAGAGTTGTAGATAGCACAGTAATATTAGCAGAATTACCAGAGTGCTGAGAATTATTAAAGAGGACATTATGTTTGTTAATCGGGCATTTAATTTTACTTCTGTTTATTGATGGAAAACATCCTCTTGGAAAGGATTTTTTTCAAAAACCGTAATTGTGACAATACTGTCTTAACATCCATGGATATACTGTACAACCAAAAGCTGTTTGAAACCTAATTAGTCAAAAAGACTCATAATTTTCATTTTAACTATAGAATGGCTGACCAACATTATAGTCAGATCGGTCTTTTGTGCATAGGAAAAAGCAGCCCTTCCAAAACTAGCTTCAAAAAATGGGAAGTGTTTGGAGAAAAGATTTTAAAGTATTACAGACTATAGCAAAAAAAGGAATACCCCCCTCTCAACTCATTTTATAAGTCAGGCATAACCTTGATATTGAAAGGTCAGTGTGAGAAATTGCAGGCTAATCTCACTCATGAGCATTGATACAAAATACCAAACAAAATATTAACATGTTGAATCTCACAATGCATAAAAAATGTGAACATAGCATGACATTTGGGGCTTACCTCAATAAAGCAAGGTTGGTTTAACCAAAAAAGAAAAAAATTAATTAAGGTAAATCATCACATAAACAGTCAAAAGGGAAAAAATTCATATGATCATCTCAATAGCTACAGAAAAAATGTTTGATAAAATTCAATATCTATTCATAATTTTAGAACCATCTTAGAAAACTATGAATAGGAATGAATTTCCTTAAAGTGATCTAACATGTTTGCAAAATACTTGCAATATATATTATTTTTGCAATAATACATATTGCAAACTTAATGGTAAGCATTTCTTTAAGATCAGTAGTGAAACAAGGATACCTGCTATTTGCATATCTGTCCTACATTGTACTAGATATAAAATGTCAATGCAGTAAGACTAATTAATTTTATATTATGAAATCAATTTATAATAAAATAAAAGTATAAAAATTTTTAAATATAAGGATTAAAAAATTAGATGATATATATCTTCTGATTATCTATAGTGAAATTATAAACTAGTCCACTGATAAATTATTAGAATTAAGAAGATTTTAGGGCTTCCCTGGTGGCGCAGTGGTTGAGAGTCCGCCTGCCGATGCAGCGGACACAGGTTTGTGCCCCGGTTCGGGAAGATCCCACATGCCGCGGAGCAGCTGGGCCCGTGAGCCATGGCCGCTGAGCCTGCACGTCCGGAGCCTGTGCTCCGCAACGGGAGAAGCCAGAACAGTGAGAGGCCTGCATACCGAAAAAAAAAAAAAAGATTTTAGAAAGTTTCTAGGGAAAAAATCAATATGCAAACATCAATTCATTTATACACTAGCTACACCAAGTTGGGAATGTATTTTTTTAAACTATACACTATTGTTGCATTAAAAAATATAAATAAATAGATTTAATCTAACAAAAGATATATATAATCATTTTGTAGAAAATTTAAAAATTTTTATTGAAAGACATTTTAAAAAGATGTAAAAAATGGAAAATATCGTCTTCAGGAATTAGATATTGCTATAGAAAGATTTTCATTTTTTTCCAAGTAGATCTCTATGTTTATTGCAAACCCAATCAAAATCCCAGCAGAATTATTTCATTGAAATTGACCAACTGAGTCTAAAGTTTATATGGATGACAAAAAAATAGCCAAGGCATTCAATAATAATAATAATAACAAAGATTCATATAGCATTTATTCTGTTCTAAACATTGTTCTAAGCACCTAATATACATTGAGTTGGCCTTAACCACTATCAAAAATTCTTATAAAGCTATAGCTCTTAGGATAGTGGTTTTGGCACAGGTTTAGATATTCGAGCAAAGTTACAGTATAGAGAATTCATGAAAAAATCCCAAACATATATGGAAACTTGATTTAAGTGAGCTGTAATTGCAAACCAGTGCAAAAATATTGAACTAAGAACTAAATGGTACTAGGACAATTGTTAGCAATACACAAAAATCAAATACATGTAGTTAAAGACCTAAATGTGATAGGCAAAAACATTTACTAAAAACATTTAGAAAACAATGTTGAAGAATGTGTTATTGACCTCATGATCTGGAAGCTCTCTTTAAACAGGCAGAAAAAGCACAAATCATAAAAGAAAAGATTGATATCAAAAGATACCATGAGGAGAGTGAAAAAGCAAGATACAAACTGGGAGTAAACATTTGCTCTACAAACAATTGACAGAGGAGTAAAATTTAGAATGTATGCATTTCTTCAAATTTACAAGAAAAAGACAACTCAATAGAAAAATGGGGAAAAGAATTGAATAGTCACTTAAGAGATAACATAAAAACTATAAACAACCAAACGCCCATCCACAATAAAAAAGATAGAAAAATCTGTAATGTAGTTATACAGTGAAATACTATACAGCAATAAAAAAGATTGGTACACAGCTACATGCAAAAATGTAAATGAATCTTAGGAATTTGATATTGAGCTAAAAAAGAAAGTTTCAGAAGAATAAGTAGGAAAGGATATAATTCCACATATATATAATGGCTTGGCCAAAAAGTTCATTTGGGATTTTGTAACATCTTACCGAAAAACCCGAACAACTTTTTGGCCAACCCAATAATATAAAATTATTTAATATTAAATTATATGTTTCTTAGGGATGTAAATGTATATGGTAAAACTAATTTTTAAAAAGCAAGGAAATGAGAAACACAAGTATTTTTATGTAAAAAAATATATTTTATAAATATTCTTTTGTATTTATTCTATTCAGAATGTCATACTGAGTGAAGTAAGTCAGACACAGAAAGAGAAATATGTCACTTATATGCAGAATCTTAAAAAAATGATACAAATGAATTTATTTACAAAACAGAAACAGATTCACAGACTTAGAGACAAACTTACAGCTACAGGTTGGGAGGGAAGGGTGGAGGGGAGGGAGAGTTAGGGAGTTTGGGATTGACATGTACACATTGCTATATTTAAAATGGATGACAACAAGGGCCTACTGTATAGCACAGGGAACTCTGCTCGGTATTACGTAACAACCTAATTGGGAAAAGAATTTGAAAAAGAGCAGATACATTTACATGTATAACTGAATCACTTTGTTGTACAACTGAAACTAACACAACATTGTTAATCAACTATACTCCAATATAAAATAAAAAGTAAAAACAAACAAAAAGACAAATAATGAAAAAAATCTCTATGTTCAAAATCTCTGCAATCGGAAAAAAGTCTTGGGAAAAATAATTCAGAAAACACCAATCCAAGTGCAAATGATTTCACTGCTGCTTTTGTACTTCCGTTAGGCAGGCTGCATAGTCACTAAGAGCATAGATCACAAAACTGGATTACTGGATTCAGTCTGTATGCATACTATATGCTATATAAAGCAACTGCCTTTGCATTCAATTCCTCTTCTGTAAAATGGATTAATAATAGTATTCATCCTATAGAGTTGTAGTGAAGATTAAAATACATGTAAATATTTAGAAGAATAGAGTCTGCTTGCGTATGTAATTGCAATTAAGATTCTTGTCACTTTTCTTCCTGCTGTTTTCTACTTACCAACTAAAAGGCATTTTCTTGCATTCCCACAGTAATCATGATCCAGTACAGGATATGAGTTATGAGAGGAAGCTGATTGAGCAGCTCGGCTTTGATTCAACTTTAATTTTGAGTTGTGAATGAACATTAAAAGTATAGAAAAATGCCAAGGCTATGTCGTTGAGTGAATAGAAGAGGTGACATAACAGAATGGACACAATTATTTCATCTCATCATTCATGCTACTAACAAAACATATGCCAAAAATATTCCTCTCTGTGTGGGTAGCAATATGGACAGCTTTAATCTTGTTTTTGCCTATATGTATTTTCTAAAGTGAGCATGCCTTATCCATATAAGCAGGAAGAAAAGGACATTAGAAAAAAAGATTTCTAGCCAATTAAGAAGAAGAGAAACAACCCAATAAAAAATGGATCGTCAATTTAAAGAAGCAGAATCGCAAATGGCCAGTAAACGCGAAAAGATAGCCAACTCAGTAGGTCTACATGGAAATGCAAATTAAAGCAACACAGACACTAAATTTTTCATCAATTAAATTGGCAAAGAGTGATAACCTTCTGTGCTGTTGTGGATGTGGGGGAAGCAGTCACTCTCACATTTTGTTAATGGGGAAGTAAATCGTACCACACTTTGAGAAAGTGTTTTGCTGAATCTGAGTAAATTTCAGGGCATGAACTTTTAGGCCCAGTGATCCAATTCTAGGAATCTATCCTATAAAAATCTTAGCACATGCATAAACATGTTGAAAATAGTTCAGTGCAGCAGTATTTGTAAAAACACAAAAACTGGAAACAACTTAATTGTTCATCTTTAAGGGACTGGCACATCCATACAACAGGATACTCTACCATTATTAAAAAGAACGAGTTAGGTCTGTATGTTTTAATCAGGGGGAAAAAGTGAACATGTCACATATATCAGTGTATGTGGTGTGTATATATATATATATATATATGTGTGTGTGTGTGTATACATATATATGTATATATATATAGAGAGAGAGAGAGAGAACAAAGCAAACGATTAAATTTTTGTTAAATAAAAATAATACATAAGTATATATAGATATGCCTATATAAACAGGGTAAAAAAATGAAAAAAATACACACTAATGTTCCTAGTGGTTAGGAACTCTGGGATTGGGAAGGGGAAATTTTATTTCTTCTTTTATACAATTATATAGGAACAATTGTTAATTCTTGGGTGCTTTAAAATTTCAGTCAGGTTTTAAACGGATATTATTATGTTTGAGTGCACAGGATAGGATCCTGTAGTTAAAATAATTTCACTACCACTGTTGTTATTAAGCTATGAAATGCTATTGCATGACATTAAGTCAGGCCCAATGTTTTTTCTATTCAAAGAATAAACCAGGTTTATTTGGAAATATATTGTTCCACTTCCAAAGTTCCTTAGAATGATTACTAACAACCACAGGTTAACTTTTGGGAGGAGTCTCATTTTTTTTTAGAAATAATGATCTACAATAAATTATCCTAAACTCATTTACTTGATCTAGAATTCCTGTCTATGAAATAGTCCAAAAATGACTAGTTTCCATCTAATGACAATTATAATTTGATAGTGCTATATAACTATTTAATGATAATATATCAATAAATAATAATTAAAATTATTGGAATAATTTTTTCAAAATAAGGTACTTGTTAAAAAAATTTTTACAGTGGACACAGCACATGAATCTTTATTTACCATTCATAAATAGGATAAATAGGTAGTAAGTCATGATATAAATATAAGCAAGTTGAAATTGTAAAGACTTGTAGACTTTTAAAATTTGCCATTGCTTTTGTGAAGATTTATAATATCTTACCAGCTATTTTTTGCCTATTTATTGTAGTGAAAAGACTTTATTCTTTCATACCTACCCATGAGAAAAAGCCATTTGTAGCTTCAGCACTCATATATTAAAGAAGTTGTATGCTTTCCTTTAAAATTCCGCATGGAAGACATAAACTTAATCAAACCTTTCTCCCCTCCAGCTGGTAACCTCTGCATGAACTAAAGGATTGAAATATTGTTTAATCATGCTACATACCACTTTTTACAGTTATGAGAAACATTATTTTGCTGCAATAGAAGCAACAAAACAAAATGTTTTTACTCTGCACAAAGAGAAATATATTTTTAAATTATTTATTATTTTAAATAGCTTGAAACTACATTTTCCTTTTCTGTATTTCGAATATTACTTTTGGGAGAAAGGCACATTTTAAAAGGGTGATAATATACATGTAATCTGTGGAACACAGACCCTCATACTGACTTGAGACTCAGAAAGGAACAGCGTGCTAATTTCAGTTGGCAATCTTTACTTGATTCCTCCAGTCCAAACTCAACTATTATTAACCTTTGTTTGTGACAATTGAAGAGAATAATGGTTGAATTTGGGGCCTTTAATGTCACATGGAAATCAATAACTGTAAATGGTAGTTGCCACAGTTCTAACTGATCTGTCACATTCGAACAAAAGAAGGTCTTTCTCAGTTCATAGAAGATAGCTGAGACAATTAAACACACACACACACACACACACACACACACACACACACACAGGAATATCAGAAGACCTTTATAACATTAAGGAAATGCACTGATTCTCAGTATTTTTTATAAGGCTTTTTTTTTAAGTTGTTTGGTGTTATCTTTGGTTGTTGTTGTTTTTTGTTTGTTGTTGTCATTTTTGGAGGTGGTTTTCTTCACTTCTTTGTTTTAACAGTGTTTATTAAATACCTGAAACTGTAAGTCAAATACAGGGGGTAGCAGACTTCATCCAGACCTCAAAACCTGGTCTCTGCCATAAAAATAAATTGAATTGTCCTTCTTAGAGTGGTGATGATGGTGAGTGGTGGGGTGCTAATGATAAGCCCCTTCATAAGCTGGCAAGGGCACAAATTACAAAGGCTGCTAAATAAAAACACCTCAAGCCCCTTAGAGCAGAGCTCTGCCTCCTCCTGACAAGCCCCTTATCACGACTTCAACTCCCAACACAAATCCCTCTTAGACTTCTGCACATTGATTGGTGTTCAACTTTCGGCACTCAGTTTTGACCTTGTCTTTACCTTTCTTACTTTTCTGGACATTTTGTGGATGAAAATTAAGAGATTTCAGTTCATGTTCCCACACATGAGAAGCACTTGTGCCCAATCTGAACCTAATACTGGTTATAATCAGCTGGACATTGATTAATTCCATTAAGAACATAAGTTCACTTCTGCTTAGCATTATTAAGTTGTATGAAGTAATAAAAATGTTTCAGTGCTTTATCAGAAAGGAAAAGCTTTGGTAATTTTTTTTTCCCCATAGAATAATAACAGGTCTCCAAGTTTTATTAAGGCATAATATGAAAAATTCTTATTCACTGAAATGTCATTCTAACCATCCTTTGAAAAATTAAATTAGTTGTTCTTGGAAGTAGAAACTAGAAAGATTCACTACTACAAGAATATAGGAGATTAAAAAGAGGAGAGTAGACAAGATCATGTTTTTAACTTGCCTTAAGCAAAAGTACAATTTTTTTCTAAGCTTATAATTTTATAAGATGATTTTTCAGACTTAACATTTCCTAAAATTATTAGTTTAAGGACTCCATGACTTTTTAAAAAAACTATACTTCTCAGAAATAAATTCATTTACTCATGCAGAACATAATAAGTTTCTGATAGGCCTTTTTTCTACTTTATTTCTTCCTACTAGAGTATGAGATTCCAAACTTTGTCAAATCAACTACCTGGAACAAAAATCAGTAGTGTGCTGTTAAACTAGCTCTTTGGAAAATGAACCCCTGATCTGTAGCATTTGTGGTTTCTGTGGTGTAAATGCTCCCACTATGGCCAATTTCAAGCTACACCTGATGTCACTGAATATAGAGTTGGTTCCAGCCCACCACTGGAATAGTTAGGCTTCATCTATGAAAGACTTAGTTCTGCAGCCGCTATGAGCACTACTAGAACACTGACAACAGAAAAAGATGTGCCAGTCTTTATCAAGGAGTGAAACACAGAGTGATAAAGTGGCTGACCAAGAAACCAGCTGCCTTTATCAGATCATCATGCTTATCTGCTTTGAGATAAAGGAAATGAGAACCATTAACTTTGTACGTAAAACAGAAAAGTCTTTAAGGTAAATTTCACCTTTTTAAATTCTAAGCCAAATAACTCAAAATGTTTATTTTTAATGATGTAGTCTGTGTTCAGTGAAAGAATTTAGAAACTTGAAAATTCCATGGATTCCTAAGTATACTCAACAAATTATTTTTTTCTTAAATTATGCTATTCTGGGGCAGAAAAGGAAGTCTAACTTGTCAAGCCTTGTGCATATGGATATAAATCTGAGGATATCTGCATTAATTTAGGGCCTTTGTAATTCAACATGACATAATTGAAGGTGTTTGTATAAGTTCAATATACATGTTTGCATGTATGTGTGGAGAGAAAGAGAGAGAGAGAACCTTGGGTTAGTTGGCCCTTTTTTTGGATGAAAATATAAACGCTTAAGCCAAATGAGGGAAATTTGACTCTAGCCAAACCACAGGAATGATAGTACAGCTGACTCAGGGGAAAAGTGGAGACAAGAACTTGATGCCTCAGTACCCTCTCTGTCTATTGAATCAGTTTCTCTCCATAGCTCAGCTTTGTTGTCACTCTCCTACAATGTCAGCAATGGATGAAGGAGTGTGGTAGGTCATCGATTAGTGGTTGATGCATAAGGTCATTAATTTCTAGTCAAAGAACTCAGTGAATAAAACCACTGTTTGGGGAGAAACCGCTGAGGTGTTCTTCTTGTGGCCAGTTGTATTCCCAGTGTATTCACGTTGCTATCTGAGAAAAATGCATGTGCTAGATTTGTTACATAATTCTACAATTATCTATTAGATCAAGCTTGTTAATTGTATCATTCAAATTATCTACATCCTTGCTTATTTTTCAGTCAACACCTAAAAGACATCTATTAAAATCTCCAATTATCATTGTGTTTTTATATATTTTCCAATTTGTTTCCTAGGGTTGTAAGCCTTATGCTAAACTCATGCCTTAAATTTATGTTATATGCCTTATCTTGTTTGCTGTATAGTTTATGCATATAGTTTTGGGAATCATGTCTGTTATCACTATATAATATCACTCCTTATCTTCATTAATGCTTTTGGTCTAGATTTTCACTCAAAACTAAATTGCTCTTCCTACATTCTTTTTTGCTTTTTGTTTTTTGTTTTCTATTTTAGGTATTTGATTTGATTTTTTAAACCCAATCTGGATATTTTTTACTTTGATAAGGAATTCAGCCTACTCACACATATAGTGGTAACTGATCTATTTGATTTAATAGTTCATATTATTTTGTGCTTACTATTTGCTTACTTTGCTGGTTTTCCCCCATTGTTTTATTATTTATTTGTTACTCTATTTGTTACTCTAATATGGACTTTCATTCTTCTCTTCACAATGATGTGTAAAGCAATATTTCTCAATTAGTATATCAAGTTCAATAATTATGATGTCCTTATTAGAACAGCCTACTTGCTCATTTTACCCCTGAAGTCTTCCTCCTTCTACTTGTTTTTAGAGACCGTTAGGCTTCGGCCTGCCTTTCTCCCTCTACTTTCTTCCCTCCACAATTCCTGTGTTTCCTAAGCAGCTGAAAAAATTTAGTTGCAAGTTGTTATTAAACTTATTTAAGAGATATATATATATATATATATATATATTTAAGACATATATATACATATATACACACACACACACATATATATATCTTATTTTAAGCATATAATTTTAAGAATACATATTTCTTAAGAATCCTGTCATAACTTCTATTCTAAATCTTAGTTGTAGAATTGTCATCATATAAATTAAAACAAGTTGCTTAACACTATTTCATTGTATTGTTCTTCTTTCCTCTTCTCAGAAAGTAAAGATTTGCTTCTGGTTGAATTTTTATGAGGTTGGGAGTACTTCCTTGAGTATTTTCTACAGATAAGATATCAATACATGGGTGGCATATTTTCTGAATCCCTGAATGTTGAAAACCATTGTGCTTTTTCCTTAACATTTGGGTATTATATTGGCTAGTATAAAGATTCTTGGATCATAGGTCTTTTCTTTTAATAGCATAGTCAGATAATCTTTCCTTTGTGAGAAAACTATTTTTGTTCTGGGTCGAAGAAAGAATTTTTTTCATTAGCATTGGAGGTCAGACATTTCCCCTGATTATGTCTAGGTGTGTGGCTTTTCGTAAAATTAATCCTGTCTGAGTCTTAGTGAGCCTATTCATTCAAAAGACACAAGTCTTTCTTCAACTCAGGGAATTTTTATTCTGTTATTTCCTTGATTATCACTTCTATTCCATGCTCAATTTTTCCCCATCTGAAACTCCTCTTTGCATATTATGTCACCTAGATCTTCCTCTAAGTCTCTTATTTTATTGCTAATTTTCTTTTTCTTCCCCCTTTTATTTGATCATCCAGACAACTAATTCAGTTCTCAGCAGTGGCTACACTCTTTTTCAATTTCTCTATTTGGTTTTAGAATTCTGAAAATCATTATTGTCAGTTCAAGTGATTATTATTTTTATTTTCTAATTGCAGCTCCTCGAGAATACTCATTACATGTAAATTAACATTCTTCTCTATCTAATTCATTAGCTGTTCTTTAACAGTAGCTACTGGTTCAGCTTGACCTCTTTCCCACAACTTACAGAGTCTATGAAATAGGTAGTAGTTCTCCTTTGACTTCCCTATAATGTAGGTTTTGTCACTCAAGAACAGGCCAGGATTTGAGGTTCTCTTGAGCAAGTGGAAGGTTGTGGATGATGCAGAGGTTTTGTCTTCTAGTGATCACACACTGGCATACCTGAACCCCTTTTCTGAGAAGGGTGTAAGACCAGGTCCTAAGACTCTATAGGTGAAAGTAGGAAAAGGTCAGTTCCTCCTAAAATATGAATGGTTGGAGCAATTTATTCCACCTATTCCCCACCCTCCAACCCTTCTAGGTCTGTCAGCCCTAGCAGGATTATTTAGCCTCCCAGAGGACCATGTGAAATATTGACAGATGTGCAAGGTTGGAGCATCACTGGCATGTGTTGGCTGAGCCCTCTCCAGTGGCCCAAAAAAAAAAAATAAAATCTGCTGTGTTAACTTCAGACCTAGTGGGACTTCTGCTTGTCTCCTCTTCCCAAGGTTAATGAAGCCTCATACTTGCTCTCTTCTCTGGGGAGCTCAAAGCTTCTTTAGGTGTTGTGTTATTCTGGCAACTTTCTATCTTCCCAGAATCTGTTTTCACAGTTTTAAATATTGCCATCAAGTGTAAAGTTTTAATATTATACAGTTTTTCACTTTCACAGTCATTTTGTTTGGGTTTTTTTCTACTGAGTCTAATTTTCCCAGAGTTTCAGTCGAAATATCTTTTGGATTAAAATGGCAGGTCAAAATAATGGGATCATGATGTCCTACTACTTCATCTACAAAATTCTTTAATACAGTAATTGCCGTTCTTAGTAAACAGTCATGGAGGAGCCAACCATTTAGAATAGTGGAAGAAGGGAACCAAGATATAGCCGTCAATGGAACTAAGCAGGGCCCACCTTCTGCTTGCCGATTTAGTGGTAACTCACTTCCTTTGAAGTAAACCAAGTTCTTTATTTAGCCAGTGTGGCTGCCATGGGTTCAGGTTCTGTTGCTGGGAGATAGTTCTTGCCCAGTATTGGCAAGAACTGTTAATATAGTTAAGTGATATTTAGCTATTAAGCTATCCCTTGCCATTCTGCCAGACTTGGAGATTCTTGGCCATATAGTCCTTCAGAATCCTACTCAACTCTGTATTAATTTCATTTGAGGCACTCTCTTAGCTGGAAACCGATTCCCAAAAATGTGTTGAGTCATAATTCTTCAATTCAGACTTGCCTTAGTAGTTTCTTCGCAAAAAGCCTAGGAGTTTAGCCCATCAGCTAAGATGTCTTTCAGAGGTCTTCTGCCTTAGAGCAATGGGAGACAGTAGGGATCTGTCCTGGGAGACCTAACTGAATAAGTACATTATACCATAGAGTTGGGCCTATGGGTGGTGTTCTCTCAGCGAGGTGCAATGAGTACTTTTCTTGGAACAGAGAGTACAACAGGAAATATTTGGTAGAGGCCTGAGGAATTCTGCCTCCTCATTGCTCTGACATTCCTGGAAACATATCTTTCTAGTCAGCATTCTCCTTTAACCCAAATGTCAGATAAGAGTCCCTCCTCCTTTCCAAGACAAACCCCTCTGCTCAAGTGCTTAATCTCAACCTCATCTACTTCTTTAATATCTCACTCTCTTCCCCATATTTATATTTTTCATTCCTCCTTCACCTTGGCCCCTTCCCCATCTCCTACGTACATGAACAAAATCCTGAGATAAACCCTGTTCCAATCCTACCATCCTCTCAGTACACCTGTCCATTTTTTTTTCTTACATCCCTTCATTTCCAGTCATCTAGAAAACTGTCTTCACTTCTTCACCATTTATACACTCCAAACTTCTAAATTTCCTCTCACTGTAGTCAAAATACTATCAGAAATGTCACCAATAACATTTTCACAATCGTCTACCTTCTTATCTCTTGCACAGAATTTGACCTTATTTAGAACACCTTCTTGAAATTATTTCCTTTCTTTTAAAAATTGTACTTTTCTGGTTCACTTCCCATCTCTCTAAGCACTTGTTTCCCCCCTTTTCAGGTCCATTTTCATCTTGTTCCTAAGCTCGAACTCAGGTTTCCTGGCTCCTGGTTCAATTCTCTTTTCTTGGCATTATTTAAATATGTTGGCAAAGTTCTTCATTCTAAAACACTTATTGCGCACCTACTAGTCAGTCTTAGAATAGTCTACAAGGTGTAATTCCAGAGACGCTTTGTAAAGGCGTACTTGTTCAAATGTATCTTTCCTACTATTGTGCCGTGGTGTCTGAACTATCCACCATCACTGAGTCATTCTGTGAGGTGGAGACATTATTACATTGTTGTTTTCTGGAGTTATCTTTTAAAATGTGGCTATTCTTTATAAGGAAAAATCATTTATTTATAACTTCATGATTTAAATTTATGAAACCAGTTACCTTAAAGAGAGAGAATGAGATGTAAGGCAGGACATAAGGCACTGAATAAAGAAAATAGCCCGTGGGAGTAAAGGGAGAAAGGAGGTCTCGGTAACCTCAAGTCACTAGGATGAAGGTAGAGGAATGGAAGAATAAAGAATATTAGAAAGAGTACACTGCGTTGTGTCTTTGCCTCAAAAAGGCATATGTACTACTTTTAAGAGAGCAGCAACTGCACTGGTATATTTTCCAGTATGTTATTTTAAAATGTAAGAAATTTAGTTATCCTTGGTCCTATCTGTTGAATTGGCCAAGTGGGAGGTAATGCAAGACTGTGGGGACCCATCGGGTCAGACAGAGCTGTGGTAAATAAAGTAGGCCTTTGGGTATTGACAGCTCTACAATTAATCCACAAGGTGACATATTCCATTATTTTAAGGAGAAATGTACAGTTAACCCAAGGAGAAATAAGCATGCTATTGTATCTGAACAGGTGACTACCTTTGACCCGCATTTTAAAGAAAGAAGATATGAGCTACAAGTTCTCCCCCAATCATTTCTGAAGATTAAAATCACCAATGAAACTCTCTTTAAAATGTGCATGGACCCCTCTTCCCTAGATTTGTCCGGAAGTCTGGGCCCAAGGCCTGTGTGTGTGTGTATAACTCCACAAGTGATTCTGATGCACAGGCAGTGTTGAAAACAGCTAAGCTGGAAATTTGAGGAGCTGAGTTTGATTAGATAAAGTGCAATAATGGAAAGAAGAGGGGAGGCTCTGCTTCTGTGTTAGGAAGCATCTTCTAATTAAATTTAGGAAGCAGCCTCTACAAAAAGCTGACAGCAGAGCTTCCTGTGCATGTTGCCAAGGAAAGCATGATGAAAAACAAAGGAAGTACCCTCTCCTGAAGCTTATCACAGAGATAGGCAACCTGTCTTTCTTTCAAAATCTACAGTTTTGATCTGATTTCCCCTCACCTGTCCACAGAACCTCCGTGTTGCAACACTTACACACTCTGCTTTCCCCAGTATGCACCCCACTTTCTTGTTCCCTGCAGCACCTTCGTTTGTGTTTGG
Source organism: Monodon monoceros (assembly GCF_005190385.1). Taxonomy (NCBI): domain Eukaryota; kingdom Metazoa; phylum Chordata; class Mammalia; order Artiodactyla; family Monodontidae; genus Monodon; species Monodon monoceros. The sequence continues at coordinate 95,827,015 of NW_021703774.1, forward strand.
GCCACAGAACAGATTTCCTTCCACCGTCTGCCCAGTCAAGCTTGTTTGTTCTCCAAGGATAGAGTCAAATATCTCTACTGACCACTGCTGCCCCAGATGACCCTTTCCTTCTCTAAATTTGGCAGAAGTTTGTGCTGCTTATCTTGTATGTTGACCTCCTGCTATGTGCTTGTTACCTGTCATATAGCTGGTAAGTGACAGATCCAGGAAAACAGAGGGTTAGCTGACTCCAATCCCATATTCTTTTCATTATGCCATCGTGCTGCCTCTAGCATTCCATACCAGCCTATACAAAGCATGATTACGTGCTTTGCTTCCCTCTTAGACTATAAACTACGTATGACCACAGACTGGGTGTGAAATCCCATAAAGTCTGCCATCGTTTTCAAAAATGAGTCAAAAAATGACTAAAAAATGACCAAACAGCAGGAATCAGTAGCTGGGGATATACATTTGGAGAAGTTGCAGTTCTTAAGGTATCTTAAGTCCTAAGTTTCCATACATTGTAGTGTCAAATTTAACAAAAACTTTCAAGAAAACTCTGCATCTTCATAAAGAGTTCAATAATAAGCTGAATAAGCCAAATTTTAGCAATTACTGAAGAATCAACAGGAAATTATAGCAGAAAAGTAAATCGACAAGTGCTGAGACTTAAATATTAATGAGGGATAGGTCCCAAGACCTTCTCAAATCCCTAAGTATCACTATAATATATAATTTTCCTCATAAAAAGCAGTAAAGTATAACTGAAATGTTTAAATGGTCCCTGTAGACCGTAATGATTCTATAGAAACAGAACTAAAGTCATTTATAATGCTATTAACATAAATTCTGAATTGAGCACCGGCCGAAACGTTTTCAAACATCACTTTTTCTTGTTTCCCATATAGAGCATATGGTTACTAATTTTTGCCTGAGTCACCACCAAATTTATACAGAACTTCTATTTTCTAAGATGCATCAATTTTATAAAACTGTTTCACTTTTTCCTTATTTCCGTCATGAGAATTAACAATTGGCTTTCTTTGGGGTTCACTCTACACAAAGTCTTTTGACATGTTCAAAAGTTATTTTGTACTTCTAAGTATCAAAAAAAAAAAAAAACAAAGTTAAACCTGCACCTCAGCGTAGGTGTTAGCTAGAAAAGCTCTTAAAAGTTAGGCTTATTCCTGGCCAAGTGACTCACTCAGACCAAGCTCACAACATCCTCCAAGTTTCATATAAAATTACATATTAATATATGATCTATGGGATCATTCACAAAGAGTTGAGACTTCAAATGTTTAGTCTATGAATATCAGAGACTTACTATATTAAGTAGTAGTTTTAATTCTTGCTTTTACTGTTTTTCAGTGTGCATCAGTAATCATAAGGAATTTATTTATTTATTGACTCCTAACTTACAATTTATTTCCCCAGAGCTTGTGATTTATTTTACTGCTTATAGTATGTCAGGACCCAATAAATGGTAAATAGTTAGTCCCTGTCATATGATACATCACCACTATCATTTGTTGATGACTATCCTGAATTATATTCATGCTCAAACGTGAAGACAGGGTATTTGGCTTGGAGCCGATGAAGATGCCTTTAAGACAGAGAATCAAACAAAATGGTCAGGTCTTCAGAGATAGAATTCTTACTTCAAAAATTTGCCTATTTTACATTTGGTAGTGTATATATGTCCATGCCACTCTCTCACTTCATCCCAGCTTACCCTTCCCCCTCCCCATGTCCTCAAGTTCATTCTCTACGTCTGTGTTTTTATCACTGTCCTGCCCCTAGGTTCTTCAGAACAATTTTTTTTTTTTTAGATTCCATATATATTGTTAGCATACAGTATTTGTTTTTCTCTTTCTGACTTACTTCACTCTGTATGACAGACTATAGGTCCATCCACCTCACTACAAATAACTCAATTTCATTTCTTGAAGCAGCCACATAGCACAGGGAGATCAGCTGGGTGCTTTGTGACCACTTAGAGGGGTGGGATAGGGAGGGTGGGAGGGAGACGCAAGAGGGATGGGATATGGGGATAGATGTATATGTATAGCTGATTCACTTTGTTATACAGCAGAAACTAACACACCATTGTAAAGCAATTATACTCCAATAAAGATGTTAAAAAAATTTGCCTATAGTGATGCTAACCCTAGACCTACTTTCATATTACTTCCACTATTAATATGTTTACTAAATATATACATATGTTTACTAAATATATACATATATATACATTTATATAAGTTGTAAAACAGAAACAGGAGAACTGGCTCAAAGACCTCATATACAGACAGGATGTGTCATCATTTTAAGGAGGTAGCTGAGACCTCAGAACGCCAAATAACACAGCAAGGCAAGAGGGGTGTATCAAGCCCCAGAAACACCAAGTGTATTCTCAGTGTTCCTAGGTACACAATCAGAGGTTAATTAACAGTGATTATCTCAGTAGCATCTCAGATGGAATAAAAAGGACCTGGAATATTAAACTTAAAGCTGAGAGAAATAAGGTATTCTTTCTTCTAATGTAAAAGTTCCTAGATAATAAATACATAGTACCAAGAATATCCCCTTAGTACTATGGAATTGTATTTCTCTGAACACCTGCTCTAGCATAAGCATTATGTAACTTTAAGTAGAACTTAAAGTTATTGTCTTAATAAAAGCAGGCATTCAATTAATCTTATACTATTCTATATCTATGCCTGAAAAAGTAAAACCACCCGTCATTCTTAAACTACTCTAAACATATGGCACTATCATTTAACTTGTAACAAAAACCAAATACCATGATGCCTTGGAGGAGTTAATTCAGTTACTTAGGTCTAGTCTTCTTTAGCCTGCCTGCCTGCCTATGTGCCTTCCTTCCTTCCTACCTTTCTTCCTTTCCTCCTTAAATCTCACTACCTAGCCATAACTCATTTTAACATGAGTGTGAGCATTTGCAGTTTTAACTACTGGTGAGTGATCTCATATAAAATATAGCAGTGTATAGTTTTGCAAGGAATTTGAATTGTACATTAAGGTTAGTATAAGTGAATCACTTAGCTAAGAATTAGTCTAACTTTTACAAGCATTCTACTAGCTAACATCTGCATCTCAGTTTCCTGTTATTGTGTTAAACATAAAACTAGGTAATAGAAACAGGTAGTGATCATATAAAATCAACATAGTATTTGCTCTGAAGTCACATCTCGTTCTAATAAAGTTTTATCTAAAGTGATGAGTATTTAGTCAATGATTAGTACATCTATTGTGCCTGTTGCATATCAGTATTATGCTTGCCTCTGTGGATGATATTGCATGATGAAAAAAAAAAAAAAAATGGTCCCTGACTTGAAACAATTCAAAATCTAGGAAGAAAGAAAAAAAATTAACTAAATGAAATTAAAATAATTTTAAGGTACTGTAAAAGCAAAGTGATTATTTGTTTTGGTCATAGAATATACATAAACTTAAATGTGACTTCCTCAGGTTTAAACCAAGCAACCCATCTTCAGTTTACCATGCCCACAGCCCCGTCACTCTTTCTCTCCTTATCTTCTTACCCTGCTCTAAATTTTCTATTACCTACTTGAAATTGTGTTACATATTTATTTCTTTTTTCCTTATTGTATTTCCCAGTTGAATGAAAACTCCATGAGAACTTTGTCTTATTGACTTTACTTATTTACCCCAGCAACTAAGATAGTAATTGAATATATATTTGTTGAATGAATGAATGAATGGATGAATATCACCAAATAAGGAAAAGATGGTTACAACTGGTTACACAACGTACAGCCCACTACTATGCAAATAAGTTGCATATGGCTGATGATGCCTTATCGTTTACTGTGGTGCAGATTTTAGTTACACAAGTTCACATCTTCATTAAGCAACAACTGTGACAATAAACGACAAGAAAATAATAAAAAAGAAAATAGACTGATCGTCTTTACAATTTCTTTAGAGCTGCTGCGAACTCATTTTTTGACATGGGACTCAGCCTGATTTCTTTTTTAAACAGGAAAATCAGTATTTATTTTCAGGTCTTCATTTTTATATCAGGATGAATTATAGGATATTTAATGTTCAAACAGTTGTCCGTTTATCCATTTCCTATTAAGAAGAGAGGAATATATGTAAAATGTTCTTTGTATATTAAGATTTTATATGTATAACTAATAATAAAATTTATACTAAAGCTCTGATTTGAAATTTTTGGAAAGTCTAAATAAATTGTCACGTGTTCTTGAAACACATAGTGTACTTTTGGTATTGCAGAAGTTATGGGAAATACCATAGAAATAAAAGATCATTGTATGTATATTCTTTTGTAAATTTGAATATGCTAATATTTAATATTGATCAAACTCACAAATATGGTATAAGATAATCTGATAGTGTATTTGTTTTGATGTAGAGTAAGATATTTATTTAGTGTCCCATTCATGCATGGTGACTCAAAGATATTTCTTACCCTTACCTGTTAGTAACCAGCAGAGTGCTCACCAAGCATCACTTTAATCCAGGATTAAATACTGGAAATAAAGAAAGTTAAAAGTGTACGTTTGTAACTGTGATTATATCCCAAAGAGAAATATACTTGCTTTTGAGTTTGCTTATAATATAAGTGTCTCTTACCAGTCCAATATGGATAATTCAAAGTTAATGGCGTAACCATAAAAATGAATTTATGCATACTTCAAATTGGTAGCAATTCCATCTTACAAAACATATTTTTGTTAATGCTCATTCCTATTCGTGCAATTTTAACAAAATTCAGATTTACAACTATTCTTTTCTCTTGTTCTTAAATAGCTGTTTTAGGCTATTAAGTTCATCCTACCAAATTGCCCAAAAATCTAGGAAGTAACGTTTAAAAATTGTCTCTCACTCAACTTGGGAAACATTTTCTTTAATTTATCACACTTTAAACAAATTGTTAGCTTTAATTAAATGTGGAATAAAACAAAGATATAAACTAAAAAGCCTCTTGGTTATGAAGAACTGATGTAATAAAACTAACCTAAGAATTTATAAATGATAACTCTTTTCTGTAAGGATTGATTGCAACATAATCACAGTAAAATTTTGGCAAATTTTAAGGAAATTTAGTTGTATAAAGGTAAATATATGGGGGCTTCCCTGGTGGCGCAGTGGTTGAGAGTCCACCTGCCGATAAAGGGGACACGGGTTCGTGCCCCGGTCCAGGAGGATCCCACATGCCGCGGAGCAGCTGGCCCCGCGAGCCATGGCCGCTGAGCCTGCGCGTCCGGAGCCTGTGCTCCGCAACGGGAGAGGCCACAACAGTGAGAGGCCCGTGTACCGCAAAAGAAAAGAAAAGAAAAGAAAAGTATATATATGATTCTCAGATAATTAGCAAAAGATTACATAAGGATGCTTTATAAAAGCATGCCTGTATTTAATGTAGTTTGACCTTTTTTTTTTCACTTAGTAGTATGTAGTCCTAGTTTTTTCTAACTAATGTGTCTTTGGGAATGTATAGCCCTATTGACATTTTAAAGTTTTTTTTTTTTATCATATTATCCATTTACATAACAAATAATATTCATTCATTCGTCTAATACATTTCTATTGAGCAGTCCAAATACAAGTATATATAAAATCCTAAGGAAAGATAAATGAAGAAATTAATTCTCTCAAGGGTTGGAACTAATGTGTGTGATATGAATGGGGAAGTATATTTTGGATGGAGGAAGCGTATTAACAAATTCTGGTCTGGTAATTAAACATAAGTGGGCTAACATGACTGTTCTAAAATTACGTAGTGACTGATTTTGACTGCATATCATGGTTTATATGTACAGCATAGGTTACTGTCTATTTCTTAATTATTTAGAAATGACTGTAGCCACAGTATAATAGCATTATCATTTTATCTGTTAATAGGGATATCTGTGGTTTTTAAGGTTCAGGAAAATCCCATTATGAGTAGCATTGGCTTAAATTAAACATTGTGGAGGAACCAAATTGTACATGTGCTAACTGAGGAGAGATCCATCTGTGAGTGAGACATGGAAGCCCTGTGTGCTCTAGGTCCAGGGCCGGGGTGGGGGTGGGGGTGCGGGGGGATGGGAGGAGGCTAAAAGCTGACTGTTTGATTGTGGTTGGGCTCTCGCCTATTTTGCATCAACTGAAAAATCCAATTCTGTCTCCCTCACCAATTGCTCCCATGATAACATATAGCAACATAAGTTTCCACTAGTATCAGGCCCAGGTCTATTGACTATCCAGCTCTTCTAAGGGGTTATATATTCTAAATGTCTGATTTTGTTTGCTTGCTTTAGGAGAATTCATATTTTATCCATAAACACAGCACCTAGGAACAAAAGCAAGGGAATTAGGAGCACCAATCACCAGAAGAGATTTTAGTTCAATGTTATTTATAATGGGAACTGGACATATCTCAAAGTGCAAAAATTGGGAAATAATTAAGTAAAATAGGGTATATCTATATGATGAAATATTTTATGGATATCAAAATAGTATTTTTAAAGAAGTTGAATGACATAGGAAGTGCACATGATATAATGAAAAAAATAAAGGATATACAACTGTAAAAATGGTAAGAATTAACTTGAGGAAACTGTATTCTTACTCCAAGAAAATAGAAGGAAATAAACCTTTTTAATAGTGCTGTTGTTTGGTTGTTTTATTATGAGTAATTTTAACTTTTCTTAGTCAATAATTTTTTAATTAATTTATTCAAAAAATTACTCCACAATAGTTATGAAATCATCCTTTCATAATCATGGAAAACTTTCTTAAAAATGACATTTGAAGAAAGATTTAATGCAAGCATAGTGTATAAATTATATTAAACAATTTTTATTTATTTTCTTTCAAGGTAAACAGAAATATATGATTTTAATTTGTATTAAGATGCAAAAGAGATTTGTGTGAATTTGTCTTCAAATGTGAGAAGTGGGTCTACTGTATCTCTCACTGGGGATAACTTGATAGAAAACAAAACGTAGAATGATTTAAGGATAATTAAGTTACGATGTGTGAGAGCACTTGTGAATCACTGTGTTGTATGTTTGTTATTTTTAATATTGCCTGAGAATGGTCTAAATAACCTCTTTGAGTCCTATCTAGGCCTGTGATTTCAATAAGTTATTTAATTAACAAAGCTAATTATTTAGATCTCAGACTGTCATGGATTTCACATTGTTGGAATTCAGAGATATTGTTTAAACTGTAACCGATTCCTTTAAAAATGTCATATAGTCTCCCTTACATATATGCATTGCCTCATAATATAGCAAATGATCTTCCACTGTGTCATTAGTTCTAATTGTGATAACAATAAAATGATAATTACTCAACATATTCATTGCATACACCTTTTATGTCAAGCACAGTTCTAAGCTCTGATAGTTCAGATTAAATTTATTTTTGGTTTTCTTGGGCTGCATGTATCTATAGATATAACTACTTAACCATTGTAATCTGTCTCCATCCCTATTATGTTTAGCTATATGTGCCATAAATTGCCGGTGACTTTAAGAGGTATAATCTATTGCCTACATTTCAGTCCTCGTCCTACCTGATGTCTTTGGTGTATTTTATATCAAGAACTACATCTACATATTCTTTATTGGAGTTTCCCTTCTTCCTTGGATCTTTCCTCATTGTCCTCTTCTCTCTCTGACATAGCAAGGGTTTCACAAGATTTCAACCACCAACTACATACTAACAACTCATAAATCTATGATTTAGTGATCCTGTGATCCAGATTCCTATTAACTCTCAACTGGATTCTTTCAGCTAGGTGTGTTATAGGGACCTCAAACTCAATGTATCTAAAATTCATCATTTTATTGCCAAACCTGCTTCTCTAGTATTTCCTCACTTGGTTGATGAAATTACTATTCTCCTACAATGACAAACCACAGAATTATTTTTGATTTTCATTCCCCAACTCCAATTTGTACTAATCTTGAAAGTTTTTAATATTCATCCTTAAAATGATGTTCTAGTCCACTTGAAGTTCTTGCCTGGCACTAGGCCTTTTTTCTCTTTCAGATTGGTGTCCCTGCTTGCTCTGTATCTTATCCTACTCAACCCATAGACATATATGGAATTATATTTCTAAAACGGGGATTTAACCATGTGGCTTTTCGTGTTTTCTTATTGTCTAAAGGATAAGGCACAGAATCTGTAGGAAGCTGACTCTAAACTCTAGTTGAACCATTTAGCCATATCTCCTCTCTGCTCCCTTCGTAAGCAATAGTTTGGAATTTTCTTTCTATTTCCCATCACACAGTGCATTCCCATGCTTTAGAGTCTTCCTATGCATTCCTTACCCATGTGTTTCTCCACAGGCCCTAATCCAGTTGCTGCCATTTTGTGACTCTTTCAAGACTCCAGTCCCCCCCGCCACACACACATGCACACACACACACACACACACTTTAGAAGTAAATAAAAGTAATCATTCTACTACTAACTTCCCACTTTCTTTGTACACACTTCAAGGAGAGCAAATTGCTTGGGGTTGTTTTTATGTCTTTTTCTTATACCAAAATGAAACCATTCATAAAGTCTTTGTGGTTAACTGCAGGATGATTGCAAATGTCCAGTAAGGTTTAGAGTCAATAGTTTTTGAATTCCCACAAATACCTTACTTAGCAGAGAAAGGATAAAGTAAGAAGTAACTGTGTCGCGTTTGTGATTTCAACTGTTGCATGTTAAAATCTAAGAATATTAGCAACTGGAAATGTATGAGTAAAACCTTTTTTAATGCTGGATGCTGCCTTTGCCCAATATTCTAAAAACCTAATTATATGCTGCAACATCTAGATGTTAATTACATGACCCAGTAAGGGTTACCACACTTATTATTTTTAAGTGGAAAAAAAAAAGTGCAAAGTTTTAAACTATCTAAGTTTAGCAGTTCTTTGGGTACTTTACATTTCTTGAATATTGCAAAAGTAAATAATCACCTGTTTTTAATACTAATATGATTTTGTGTATCAAGCAGTTTGAAGATTTTTTCCCCACATGCAAGCTTCCTAACTGTTTTATCAACCATGTAGGCTGCAGGCACCTTAGTAAAGTTGAGTTGGGATAAACGAAAGATCCTTGCTGAATTGGTAATCATGCAGGTATTCAGAGTGAAAGGGAGATCATATTTTAAATTAATTTCAGGGCCTCAGGATATTTTTTCTTATGGGCTATATTACCATTCTCTGCTTACATATCCATCTTTTAAGAACTCATAGCTACTCTTAATACATTTCAAATCAAGCTTTCCTGTACCTGCGTGATATGTATTACTTCTTTCTGCAAGGGTCTCTTGAATTATATGACATCTTGCTTATTATGACATATTCAAATGCTAAATGATTTATAGAAAAATAATGACGTATACTAATCCCAAAAGCCATTTATATATTCTATTGACTTTGACCAATTTTTAGTGCCCTAAGTGATCTAATTTGACTGTATTTGAGGACAAATTAATACCTTATTTTTTTGTAATTTTCACATTTCATGGGACGTTTCAGGTTAATTATTAGGAGCTAAATAAAAAGTGTTATTTATTTATTTATTTATTTATTACTATACACAATCCATGTAGCTAAGGACCTGCCACACCTAAAGCTCCTTTCTAAAGGGAAGTGACCAAAAGCAATATCTTGTGTACAAGCTGTCACAAAAGCATGTTTCCTGGATACTTTGACCACAGTTCATTGGACTAGATATTGTATCCTGAGCAAAAAGTGACCAGCTGTAGTCTAAATAAAAAGAGATCAGCAGCCTTTCAGGGAGTGTGGTGCCATAACTCAAGCAATAAGGTCACTCTATACTGGGTACTGGCTATCTGACTATCATTTAGCACTCTTAATTGCAAGCAACAGAAACTGATTTTAGCTGTCAGAAGTGAAAAGAAGATTTATTGGCAGGATACAAGATGTCTTAGTGAATCAGGGAAGGCAGGAACAACAGGCTTAGAAAATGGTCAGAAACCAAATGGATCCAGAGAATGGGTAGCAAGAATTGCCCAGATAATGCACAGCCTGTACCAGTGCTGTTATCTGCCACTACTGCCATTGTTGGATACTGTCAAGAGACTTTGCACCACACACTACCACAAAGAAACTTCAGCCACTTTTCTGATTGTGAGACTGAAATTTTGGCTGGAGCATCAGTTGGCCATGCCGAGAATCATGCAATTGTTTCTTGGTTGGCAGAGAATAGAGAGACAAAAATTTTCTTTTCAGTGGGTTCCATAGTGGTGATAGTTTCTGTGTTCCACTGATACTTCATACAGTGGGAATTTAACAAAATAAATGGGAAGGGTGTGAAATAGGAAGGACGGCCAAAAAAACAAAACAAAAAACAAACAAAAAACAAAACAAAAATACTATTCTGTTTTTATCTGAGGATCTTCTCTGTGGGTTTGGTTTTGAAATATATAGATTCTCTGGTGGACTGTAGAAAAACTGATTGGGAGAACCAAAAAGGCAATATAGAAAAAAGAGAAAGTGAGTAGAAGTAGAAATGGAAAAAGAGATACTGAAAAGTAAGAGCAGATTCATTAGTATCACAGAGTTTCTAATCCTAAAAGCAATAGACACCAACTCTTAAAGGCAAAACAAGAAAGTAAGAGCTGCTCTTTGTCACTGATTTCACTGGTGGGTCACCAGAGCTGCTGTGTGTCCTACAAGATGAATGACAGGCATCCCAGACCCCAGAGGACTGGCTCTTCCTTTGCCAAAAACATTTCACTTACCTTCTTACTTCTCCATATGTACTTGTAATAAGCCCTTGGTAATGGGGGGCGGGGGACGGGGGTAGGCTTGCCATGGTTCCTTTCCTTGACACCTGAAAGACTTTAAAATAGAGAATCCTCTTTTTACACACACATGCATATACACACACACCCACACAAACACACCTTATGATGTGTACTCTTATAAACCACATGAGTATAAATACATTGATAAAGATTAAGTTAGGTTCAGATTGCTCAAAATTTGGGGTAAAATCTAATATCCATGAATTTTCTATCACGAGTTTGTTAATATCACACTTACAAAAGGTCATGTTTAATATCTTTCCCATCCCACATTTTCACGCAAACACTTTTCAATAAAGTCACCCCACTTTTAGTTATCTCCAAATCCTTTTCAGCTCAAAGAGGGAAATCAGTCTACTGAGCTGGCAAAACAAACAAAGGCCTAGATATTTCTTTCTAGCTCTTCTAGCAGCAGAAGAAGAAATCCCTTAAGGAACTGTACCAGCTTGTTACGGATGAGCTCCCCTTAGCTGAAACCATTCATTGCCAAGGGATTGAGGTTTCCTCTGCTACGTTATTTAAAATTGCCTCAACAGTAATTCCTTCTTGCTTGGATTTCATAAAGTTCCCAGGACAGAAGCATGGCTTCCCTAGACTCTTCATCTTAAATGTATCAGCATCATGGGTGCTCCAGGGCAGAAGGCTGTTTTACACTAGTCTCCTCCCTGTGTCGGTTAATCATTCACATGAATAGGGGATTATAAAGATACTGAGGTTTTGTGCTTCTGGTTTTTTCTAACTCTAGCACTCAAAAACATAGGCTAAGTGAGTAGACCAACAGATGTATAAAATATCAATTGTTACACTGCTTACACTAATGCTTTGCATTAAGAAGACAAATGACAAGCTGCCTAAAGTCTGCAAAGAATAAAAACTCCATATTATACACTTAAATACTTACTTGCCCTTATCTAAAATGAATCCATACACAGAAGTGCAAGTAACTGCTGTCACTTCATTACCCACTGAAGCCTTTTCGGTGTGTCCTGGGCAGTGATGGAGGAGCCTGCTGAGTTTCAGTTTGGCTCAGCTGGGCCACAATTTTGAACCCCTACCGGTGGTATCAGCAAAGCATGTTCATAGCCTGTTTCTCCACGTATAAGATTTTTCAGGTTACACTGAATAACTTCATTAACAGACTATGGACAGCACTTTTTCTGCATCATGGACAATACTAACCTTTGAATTCACAAATAAATAACAACCCACATATAAGGAAAGATCAAGGTATTTTGGGGGGCTCAATGTAAAGAATGCTAAAAAGAATAAGCCATTTTCAAAAATGTTTTAATGTAGAGGATTTTGAAGTGTCTTAATTTCTGTGAACTATGGCCAATGTATGGTTCTCAAAGGGCATTTTTTGCCTATGAAGACAGACATGGAGCTTGCTTCATTCTTCATTTGGGTGGGGAGAGAGACGATAAAAGGGAAGTAGAGATGGAAATATCCAGCAGAGGTGAAGGAAAATCATTGTGAAGCAGAAAGGAATGACTGCCTGTAACTGACCAATAAGTCATGGATCAAATATGGATGCAAACAGGGCACCTGCAGGCCAGTTCAGGTAAGCGTCAGGACTCAAAGGGGTCTTATCCCGAAAGAAGTGGGCAAAGGATAAAGTCCAGAAATGCAAGAGTTCAGGCAAAGAGAATGGATATGAAAGCAAAAGCAGACTTTAGAATAGAATATTAGAGACCCAACACACCTGCCGGAAGTTGCCAGACGACCTCTTCATGATGTTTTTAAAGAGGTTGTTATTAATTTGTTTTATCAACAAGAGATATGGCACTGGGGTAGGGATTAGCATGTGCATTGATTCCCCTGGCCATACTTCCCTGATGGGTAGACCTGGCTTTTCAGACACAAAGGTATCATCTCCTTTATCTGTAGACTTCGCACAGTCATTTCCAGTGTCCCACATCACAACAGTGACTTTTCCAACAGGTTCTGAATCAAAAGATAAAGTAGGTTTCTAAACTCTCCAGTAATGACTCTGAACTGTATCTGAACAGAGGACACCCAATCATTGTCTGCTACTATGTCCCTTAACACAGTCTTTTTCACAGGAAAAATTAGTCCTGCTTCTTGATGTTGGACCCTTTCTTACCCAGAAGCATATATTGTCCGTTGTTGAGTAAACTAAGCTTGATTGTTTCCAGGACCTTCCAGGAAAGCTGGGTTTAAGAGCTTTGTTAGGATTCCATTTAGCTTTCTTGAGTTTCTCTCAGTGAGATACCCTGGGGTCATTTGGGTGAGCTTCTTTTTCTTCTTTGACTTTCTTAGAATACACCCTAACCCTATCACAAAGATAATTAAAAAAATTCAAGTAAGGAATTGAGGCCTCCAGGAATCAGACACATAGATGGAGTTAGAAGTGCAAAAGGTTTATTGGGGAGTAACACTTGTGGAAGGAATAGGGACGAATAGGGATGAAGCAGGATTGGTGAAGGGGAGCAGTCAGACCCTGAAACAGATATGAGAAGAATCTTCACCAGTCCGACAGAGAGCCCAAGGGCAAAGATGGCCTACTAGGGAAATCCTGCATTGGATAGAAATGGCTGGGCCCCTGTACCACAGTTTTGCTGTCTTGGCTGGGGCCTCCCCAAGAGGACCCCGACCTCAGCTTGAAAGCTGAAGGGGATCTGAAGTAGGGACCAGTTAGAAGTTGTCTGCTCTACCACACTGTAGCAGCTGGGCACAAGTCTTTTCCTGAAGGAGGATCTGAGTGGTGCATGTCTGGGTCTGTCATAGTTGCTTGCTTCTACGTGTACTCATTAAGAACATTCCAGATCCTAGTTAAGTCACCTTAGTGTATTTACTCATTAGTTCTGGTGAAAGGTTATACAATTCTTCAACAGTTCAAAAAGTTGACCCCTTAACTTGCAGAATCAGTTTCTATTTTTCTGTTTGGTTTTTTTTGTTATAATTTGGGGTTCCTACAATAGAGACTCAAGGTATTTGTATAATAAGACAGGAAGAGTGCTGTGAGGAAGAGCCTCCCCAAGACACTCATTGGCTAGAATAGCACATGGACCTGTGAGCAGGAGATGTTCATTGGCCTGACTACTGAACAGGTACTTCTCCCACTTTATTGCCGTGGTCAGTTGAGGCAGTGGATTTCTAGTTGGGATTAAGATAGGATCAAGACAATCTGAGGAAATCTGAATCTGCTTCCATAGGGACAAATCGTGGAGGGGAAGATTTGAAGTTTGAACCGTTTTCAGAGCTGACCTCCATCATTACCTTGCCACTTGGGAATAAAGAAGTGAGCTAGTGGACCAGAGGGGATAAAGAGGGGCTAGTCATCAGAGGGGATAAAAATAATGACTCAAAGACTACCTACTTCTTAAGAATTATCTAAATAGTTCATGGCAATTCTCATCCATTTGTGAAAGGTTTAAGCTTCTGAAACTAAGTGTGTGGGAATGAGGAACACTGACACTAGGAATATCAGAGGAATGGTACCCTAGGGAAATGCTGTCTGAATGGAAGAAACAGCGGCATTAAACCATAGTCACAGGAAATGGTATTTAAAGGAATGCAAGTTCCCTTTAACTGGCAAAACTATGGATAGACTTCCCCACCAGGCCCCAGGGACCCAGGACTGGAACTTGAGGCAAGGTTAGGAGTGCAGACTGGAAAATCTTCAATATCCTAAAGATTTAGACAGAAAGGGCCGTGGGCAGTCGGGACCTCAGGGAGTTTTTAATGGATTGCCAGGCCACAGGAGGGCACAGCTGTCTTCCAGGCAGTCCAGCTAGCTGGTAGAGAACAGCAAGACTGTTTCCAAATTCCACTGGCTTATGGAGCAAGAACTACTAATATCTCCAGCTTATTTTGGCTCCATTGAAGGGAAGGGACAGTTGTTTTCTTGCTGACTGTGGAAATCTGATCCACATTTAGGAATTCTTCGTTCTTTTGTTCAACACAGTATTTATCATCTTTAGTGTCTTAGACTCTACATAAGAGGATCAAGATAAAACAGTAGGATATATCCCCTAAAAGACTAATAGTCTGGTAGAGATGGGGGAAAAAAAAAAAACATGATTGTAAAACACTGTGATAAATGAAGTAATAAAGAAACATTATGAGAGTATTTAAAAGGGAGTCATTATTTATTAACCCATCCTGTGTTGAGGTAGGATGGAAGTGATGTTATCCAAGGGACAAGAGATGAAGGACATTCTGGGCAGGGAGAGAGAAAGAAAAGCCTGAAGCAAGAATCAGAATGGAGAAGGCTACGGGTGCCTGGGGAGGAGAGAACACACAAGCAGTTAGTTCTGTGTCATCTTCAGCTTAAGGCACAAGGGAAGTGGAGGAAAAAAAAAAAATATATATATATATATATAATATTTTATATGCATATACAGATACATTGCTATAGACTTATAGCATTTTATATTCATATTATATGTTTGTTATATGCATTTCCCCCCTGGATTATGAAGTGTTTTATTTTGTTTTGTTTTTTAAGAATAGAGATAGTGTATTATATATTTTTAACACCATTGTCTAACATAATGCATAGTGCCTGAAACAGTTGTCTATTAGGTTATCTTGGAACCAGTAATTTTATACTCGCAGTTTTCTTCTGAGTAAATAGAAATAAGAAAGTCAATGTTAATTTATGCAATGTGAGCTCTATCAAGTCGACAGTATTTGTTGAGTGCCTACTATGTGCTGAACTCTGTGCTACATGCTCTCAAATACTCTGAAATAAGAGCGCATATCAGGATCTCCTTTTTTATACTTAACATCCAACATACATGTTATTTATGTGCCTGGGTTGTACTTCCTAGTAGACTCTGCCTTCCTTGTCTCACTCATCTTTGTCTCCAGCATAGGCTAGTTGCAGTGCCTTGTCGTCAGTAAATAAATTTGTTAAAAGGATAGAACCCACATTGCCTAGAATGCCACTGGCTTTAATTTTTCTATTTATATTTGAACACCCTTGGAATTATTTTAAAATTTTAAATGAAATTTGTGGTGGTATAATTTACTTATAACAGAAAAAAATACATTTAAGTATAGAATTTGATATGTGTTGACAAATGTCTACTCTCATGTAAATACCATCACAATCAAGATACAGAACATTTCCATTACCCTAAAAAATTTCCTTATGTCCTTTCCCACTTAGTCTCTTTCCCATCCCCAAACCTCAGTGACAGCAACCAATGCTCTGCTTTCTGTCAGCGTAGCTTTCCCTTTGTGGAATTTCGTATAAATGTAATCATGCAGCATGTACCATTTTGTGGACTTCTTTAACTGAGAATAATGTTTCCTTGATAAAGTCCAAGTTGTTGCATGATTCAGTAGTTTAGTTTTTTTTAATTGATGAATAGTATTCCGTTGTGTAGACATGCCACTTCATTCACATACTAATGGATATTTGAGTTGTTTCCAATTTGGAGCTATTTTGAAAAAGTTGCTATGAACTTTTGTGTGCAAGTCTTTGTGTGGATATATATTTTCATGTCTCTTGAATATATTACTCAGAGTAGAATTGCTGCATGGATTAGTAAGTGCACATTTACCTTTAGAGGAAACCGCCAAACGGTGTTCCAAGGTGATTATGCCATCGTTAGAATTCTTAAATCAGGAAACCTGGTGCAAGAAGGACACATGCTAAAATATAAGTTAATTTAAAACATCCCCATTCCGATGCCTAGTCTTTGCATTTACTAATAGTTCTACCTGGAGTAGTTAACTCTTTCTGTCTTACTTTACTGACATAGAAGGATAAATATATCACTTTTGCCTATTACTCTGAAGCTACAGCTAGTCTTACAGGTATAAATGAAGTAGAAGCCTTTTATAGTTCTAGTTTACAATTGATGGCTGCATTTTACTTTAAGGAACAATTTTGCTAAAGAAGATGATGGTTTAGGACAGGATAATGGGAAAGAAAATTAAGAAGGAGCAATAGGTACTCAGATTGATCTTCTAGACCCTAGTTCTGTCTATCAGAAAAGTGGACATAAAAATGCTAGCTACTTCCTAGCATGCCATGTGAATTAAGATTTAAGAGTTCCTTAGTAGAAAACATTTCATAACTGGTAAAGTTTTTCAGTGGGTTCATTGAAATGCCACCTTCTAAGAAAACCATTTTGAAAAGAATTGTGCAGAGTGGAAATTACCAGGGAAATTGGAGAAAATGTTTCTTAAAGTCAAAGATTTCACTAGTAATTTAACTTATCAAGAAATTCTCACAATCTCATTCTCTAGTGCTTATTCCTGTGTACAGGGCATGAAATCAGTGAGATTTGATGCCCTAGGTAATTGGTGAAAATACCTGTCCTACAATGGAGAGGTCATCTAAGGGTCCTCAAAAGCAGCAGGGTGCATCATATATAGAACACCCTTAATGTGTAACTAGAGACATGCTAGTTACTAGAATTAAAAATTATTATCTTGTGGCCCAGATAGAACATTAAGCTTTTAAAAGCAGCCAGTTTTGGACAATGGAAATTTCTGCAACAAACAGTCTGCTCAGAACTACATTTTCTGCTTTTTGCTGTTGTCACTGTTGTTTGGTTTTCATAGGAATCTATTCCAGAGTGTATTAATTGCAGACAGACACAGGGTTGGTCCTCATTAAAATTGTCACAGGCCACATTTATCTCTAGTTTGCTTTTATCCTCTTCTTAGCACCTCACAAGCTTGATCTGTTACCTTCACGTCATGTAGTACCCCCAAGACCACCACGTGTTCCCCAGACCTGTCACTCATTCCTTTAAGGGCTTCACTGCTTTCTTGCTAGTAATATCACACACCTCCATCACAGGAAAACCCATTCTGCTCCCTCACAGCTTTCTTTGGCGATCATATAAATTAACAAAAGAGCTAACAGGTATTAAAGTAGTACACACACACACACACACACACACACACACACGCAGTTGCTATGGGAGGGATTACAAATCATGATCAGGAATGCGCATTATGAATATCTGCAGTAAGAGCCAGTAAAAAATTGGTGATACAGGTGGGCTTTTTGTGGACTAGACACTTTAAAAGACTTGTTAGGCTGTTCTTTTTTCCATGATTATCTACCATTTTTCTTCAGAACTTTTCCTGCTTTGTAAAGAAGTCTTAGTGAATTTCATCCTTTTAGACAGTATCTATCATAACATATATTTGTGTTTTTCTTAAACCCAAACAATCTATAAATTGATGGATACATAAAGAAATAAATTGAAAATCTGCCAAGTTTTCATTTAGTCTTCTTTCATTGACACAACAAATTTTTTTGAGTGCCTACAATGTTATATGCCTAGAAGTAGAAAAGCAATCCAGAATTGTCTTCTTTTATTTAATTTTTGTTGGTGTGGATAATGTTAAAGTCTCAGTCTGTCTGAGAGGTTGTAGTAACTTTGTGTATTTCCTATCCTGAAGACGTTTTGTAGGGGAGAATTAGAAATTGTCTAAAATTTATTCATTTCAATAAGATTCTAAAAATTGGCTTGTTAGGAAGGGTCATGCCACCTGATGCTATCACTAGCAAATGAGAAGGTCAGGATGCAGAAGCACTATTAATTTTTTTAGATCTCGATCATTCATATCAAAAATGTGAGGAAATAGGAATGTGTGAATAGTTTCTGCAAAGTATACAGATTAATTTTTTCATGTTATTAGCCTCACCACATTTCTAGTTGTATTAGAATATTCCCTATTATGCCTGTCAAACAAAACTTTGCAATTTATGGAACAGTCAATAATTTTTACAATAATGTTGGCTATAAGTTGTCTTTAAAATTCTCAGGTAATCAAATTGTGTTTCAGCTGGGTATGAAGATTAGTAAACAGCTGGCTTAACTGAGTATGAAGACAGGTAAAATATATCTGAACACCATAAACCTTACTCATAGAACTATCGGAGGATTAAACTATGGTATCTCAAAATAGCAGCAGGTGATTCAAGTAAATAAAGGTAACCAATGGACCATATTTTTTTACAAAAACTGAAAAACTCTGAACAAATCTCAAATTGTTAAACAATGTACGAGGCATCCATTTAAAGTATTCAGCTAGTGAGAATCAACAGAAAAAAGTGTGACAGATGTTCAAAGTAAATATAAAGACACGGTGGTCAATAGTATTGAAAGCCACTTAGAAACCTATATCAGATTATTAGTCTTTACTCTATTGGAACCAGATAATATTTTAAATTTGTTATACTAATTTTTATCAGGCTACCTTCCATGTATTATGCAATTCAAGTGATCTTTAAATTATTGGCAAATTCTACCTTAAAGAAAGCTTTCACAAAGGACATGCAATTGATGTCATCTAGAGTTACTGTCATTTCTAGGCTAAGTCCCATGGAAATTCATAACTTAAAAATGAAAGTCACAAAGATGCAACTGTCTTCATAATGCCAATGCAGTGGTTATAAATATTTCATGAACATTGCATGGGCAGGGGCAGATCTCCATTTTCATGAGTTAGAATTTGTACAGCTAAGTCTCCAGATTTTACTATTCATAATACACAATATGCCCTGTAGAGCATTCCATATAGTGCATTTTTAATATTTATGTTTAATGAAGAAATTACTGTTCTGAAAAGAGAACAAGCCAAGTCAAAGATTTCTTGTTGAAATTATTAGTTTTGCTGAATAGCAACAATAACAATCAACAGAAATTACTTCATCACAGTGTCTTAGCATACAAACACATAACTTGTAGAGTAATACAAGATGACTGATCAAGATACATTAAACCTAAGTGAAAAGGTTCTTTCTAAAGGTTATAACATTAGAAATCTCATCTTAAAAGCATTCGAAAGGTTAAAATGCAAAGAGCAACTTTCTTACATATAAAAATATTAATTACAAATGAAATACTTGCCTACTGTTTCATAGTTTAAATATATGTCTGCATTTTTCTGGGTGGATCTTTTATTTTTTAAAAAAAGCATTTTAACTTCCTAAGATAATATTACCAAGTTCAATAATGAATTGCTATTGCATATTTTAATGTAATTTATCAAAGCACATTATCAGTACCTGTCAGAATAAATTTTGCACTAAAAGTAATGAAAAAAAAGGACTATTGTATGTGTTGAAATCAAAGAACATTACTACTGCTAAGTTATTTTCAATAGGAAGGATAGGTTATTGCCCTCTAAATGATACTTGTCCCATGAGAAAATAGAAGCCTGAAAAATCACAAGAAACAGGCAGAGGAAAACATCTATTCCTTGCTTTTAAAAATGAGCATTTGATATTTTGTTTCATTCTTGTCATTTTAATCAATTCTTTCAAGTTGACCAATGTTGAAAAGTGCTACACAGCTCTTGGCAGCATTTGCAAAAGTAAGCTAAAGTTACTGATCAGCTCGTGTGTAACCTAAGGCTGAATTACCCCATATTAGCATATACTATATACCGTAATTAGATTGATTAGGAAGTCACATGTTTTCTTTTGAATACAATTCAACAAGGCTAAGTCTTCTAATAATGAAAACAATAGGCTGCAGATTTCATACCATTCACCTGGGAGTCAGCTATTCAAATATTTTTATTAGGCTTAAACCAATGAGGTCATTAGAAATTCTGTAATGGTTCCCGAACTTATCACCAGAAGTTTATGTTTTATTTCTGACATTATTTAACTGGAAGTGGGAAACACTTTCTTCCATTTGCTTCTTTGTAATTTTATTTTCCAAAGGCTCCCTTGAGGAATTTAACCTTTATGTGATGAATTTGCAGTTCACTTGAAGTGTGTTAACCTTAGTTCCCTAATGAGTCTAGATGTAATACTGAGGAGGAATTTGAGAAATATATCATGTTGCTCATTGTCAAGTTGGATTTGTCTTGCACATCTCCAGCTTTGCTGTTGTTCCAGCACACATTTTGATCACAATTCTTTAATTATGTTCTATATTTGACTGACCTATTTGAACAGGATCCAGAGCTGGTGCGAAACATCTGTCGCTGGGTTAGGCAAGCTGTTCAGATTCCTTTTTTTGCCAAGTTGACCCCAAATGTCACTGATATCGTAAGCATCGCCAGAGCTGCAAAGGAAGGTAAGAACCTGACTTACATCAATTGCCTCGTTATGTAAGTATGGGCCTAAATTTCATAGCCATATTAAAGTATATCTTTATCCACAAATATATGTGCATATCTCTCTTTAAACTTTAAAAAAAGTATTATGAGCGCTTGACTTCACAAATGTAACAGATCCATACCTATACTCAAGCTAGTAAGTGGCCCGGGAATACAAGAATATCTATCATTTTTCCTAGTGAACACCTGGTTTACACACAAACAATTGTGAAACGAAGCCACAGTCACAACAAACCACTCCAAAATGAATGACTTCACAATATAACAGTCCAGCAACAGCACCTGAACCTTTAATGAAACTTTTTAAAAAGATAGCTGCTTCCACAGGTGAAATTTCTTATGAGTTCCCTTTATATTTGGTGGGATCTAGTACTCTGCCTTAAACACATGCTCAATAAATATCTTGAATACATAAATCATACAGTCAATGCATGATTTTACAAATCATATATGCTTGTGTGCTATCCAGTGGAAATTGCATCCTGATTTGTAAAGATATTGTAAATTAGCTGGAAAATAAGACTGAATACAAAACATTTGGCATCCACAAATCTGTATAATAATTGGAAAAATAAAGTGGTGCTAATTAAAAATTTTTATGTCTAGCATTTTAAGTATAATTATAGGAATGAAATTAGTGAATATATTTGAGGGGAGGAAATGTTCTCAAGAGAAAGTAGATTGTGCATTTTTCTGGGTTGTGTGGGTTTGAATGGGCTTTAGCAATCGTCCCTTTAAGAACTGCAGAAAAATGTTGTGTTTTTCATAGGTGGCGCAGACGGTGTTACAGCCACCAACACCGTCTCAGGTCTCATGGGATTAAAAGCCGATGGCACACCCTGGCCGGCAGTGGGCACTGGGAAACGGACTACGTACGGAGGCGTGTCCGGTAGGTGTTACCCGCTCCTTGCATTTTTGCTTCCTTGAAGGTTGGTGAAAAATCAAGAGATCATGTTACAAGCAAGAATACTGTGCCTTTTATGATCCCAAATTCTTATAACTCACTGCTGGTCAAAACTCCTAATAGTTATGACAGATGGGACAGATTGATCGAGTGACTGATAGCACAAGAAGAGAGTATACCAAGATAGGGTTTCATACAAATTCTATTCTCTTGCAGTCTGTGCATTACTCAGAATTTCTCATTGTCACAATTGTCTCATCATTAATTAGTAAAGGCTAATAACAAGGCCTTCTAAAAGAAGAATATAAGCACCCTGATTTTCCTATCTTTTTTCATAGTCTGAGTTAGTTTCCAGTCTTCCTAGAAGTTTGAAATCTACCTTCTTCAAAAATCTTACCTTCACAACTGTGAAATAAATCATTAAAACATTACGTGTATAGCTTCAGCTGACAAGATATTTTCAGACCTCATACCTTTGCACACTTTCTCTCATCAAAGAACACTTGCATTTGAAACAGAAAGAGAAGTTTTAATCCCAAAGTCCTGTTCAGTATCTTTTGCCCTGTGCACTCTGTTGCTGTGACAGCATGAACTTGGTCTTGCAAAGACAATGCTGTGAGGTTCTTGACTGTACTGGTATGGGGATTAGTCTCCTTGGTGACAGAGACAGTGGTAAATATACATAACATAGCAGTGTCCCACTGTTCAAGAAAAGCATTGCTGAATCAGACAAAAACGTGCTTTTGGAAGAGGCTGCATAGACACAAATAAAGCTCTTTCCATGCTGAGGTATTATGTTTTGAGAGCGTGAAGTGTGCCTATAAGCCATGATTTAAAATTTAAAAAAAAAAAAAGTATATTCTGCTTTTAATTGAATGCCATTCCCACAATGTCAGAAAGAGGAAGGCTGTAGAGGAGCACCTGCTCAGGGTCCAGACAGAACTCCCTTTTATCAGGCACTATCAAACAGTGCCTTAAATATTATTGTAATGCAGAATAACATGGAGCAAGTTAGCATGTGTCTCAGAAAGAGAGTCGAGAGATTCCAGAGTTGGGCTGTAACGTGCACTATGTTTTCTGTCAGCCCATTTCAATTTTTCCAGCCTGCCATGTTGACAGCAAGAGAATAAAGGAGGTCACAGAGGGTGCTGAACATTAAAAATTAATAAAAGAACTATTGCAGTAGTATTTTATATAAGTAACACCATTCGCGTTTTCTCATTTAAGCTGCAGTTTCTGAATATTCTCCCATACTATAACTCAGTCTAATAAACTGATGGAATTACAGCATTAGAAAAAGTCTTTTGTGTTGCAGTCTTTTAAGCATACACACACTGGAAATTATAGCAGTATCTGCAAACAAGTTTAGCTGTACCTCAGGGCCCGTTAACATTTCCATAAAACTCTATTTCTAAGATTTATAAATTCATCTATAAATATTCACTTGGGTTATAAACTCAACCAAGCCTGGGTAGAACTTTCATTTTAAACAACAAAATGTCCTTAACATTTTTAAGGGTTTGTACCTCATTTCTGATAGGTTCTATAATAAGTCCCTTCACATTATAAACAATTTGTTTTGAAAATAGACTCTCTCCATATTGACAAAATTAATAGTTTTTTTCCTTTTAAGCAATGTTTGCTTTAATTTAAAGGTAATATAATCTGAAAAGCAGTTTAAACAAGCAATGATAATATATTTCAGGGTAGAAGTAAGTTCTATAACAAAGTACCTTCAGAATGAGTTATAGCAAAACCTAGCCTAACAAAATGTGTTAAATAATAATGGCTTCAAATTTTAGGAGTGATGAAAATATCAAAATGGCTAAATACCATTCCTAGTTTTATGAATTATGCTGCTTCAATATAGAAAACTACACAAAATATGCCAGGTATTTTTACAAAATTTAAAAAAAATTCCCACAGCACAGTGCTAATACTTACCCAAGTGTTCTCTCAGAACACTGGAATATCTACTTTTGGAAGAGCTGCTTGAATCATAGATTTTTTTTTTTTAAGTGAAAGCTACAAAGAGTTCAGTTTTGGATAGCCACCTGAAATGCAGTACGTACTTTTCATTACCAGGGAAGGCTATTTTTCTCTTTCAAAACTTTCTAGCTCTCTATCAGTCTTTTTTTTTTTTTTTCTCAGAATAAGATCACTGCTATTTGAAATGAATATTTTGTTTTGTTTCAATGGGGAAATGGTGAGGAACTAGAGTAGAGCACATGCTATTGAACAATGGTCACATTTCAGTAATGTCCTTCTTTTAAAACATATTAGCTAGTAAGGTGCAGTGACTAGCTTCAAAAACAGAACCTCAGCTAAGGAATGTCAGTTTAATTATTTCAAATATGATCAGTCTGGATTCTAGAGTATTCTAAAGCAATGTTTTTCAAACTTTGGTTCCCAACTCATGAGTGTACTATGGAATCAAGCTTAATGAACTCTGAACAATTTTTTTTTTTTAATGAACAGAAAAAACTATCAGAATGCTTTGCACACAGTTGGGATAAACACTGGTCAAACGTCTTTTTTTAGTTATACATGTAATGCACACATATGTGTATTTCTGTACTAGGTCATGATGTAAAATGAATTTTTTATTGTGGTTAACTTCAAAAATGTCAGAAAGCTGCTGATTTAGAGGGAGGTCTCTTTGTTAAATAAAAGATGTCATTATGCCTGTAGAAGTCATTAAGTGAGGTAACTTCTACTAGTTGAAGTTTAAAATTTATATCAAGAGGGAGAGTTAGGACTTCATTCCAAGGTCTCATCCTCAGCTTTGTTATTTTAGAAACTGCATTTTCCAACTCATCTGTAGGTTATTGGAGTGGGGAAGATGGTCAAACACAGGAATCAAATTCATAGTAAAATGACTTATAAACCTAAATTTTAATTGTAGGAGAAATACCTGGCAAGATTTGAGATAACAGTAGGAGTCTATTAAAGGTGATTTCATAGTGAGAACAGTATCAAAAGAAAGCTTGTTCTGTATTCATAAGGAATATTTTCATGAAACTAGGATGACTAATTAAGCTCTCCACCATACAAGTACTTCTGTCTAAATCATTGCCTCTAAAGAATCAATATTCTCTACCTTTCTACGGACAGTAGAAACATAATACTGTAAGTTGTTACCACGTAACTTTCTTTTTTTCTAGAATCCATGCAGAACACTTTTTAACACCAAACAGCAATTAGTTCATGTATCACTACAGAGTTGAATAAATTATTGTTGTTTTTTTTTTGAGGGGGAGGGGAGAAAATTCCTTGGCTTTATTTATTTGGTTAGAAGGAACACTAATCTCATCAGGAACGTTATATATAAACTCCGTCCTCAAGTGAATTACTCATTATTTTACCTAGTTTCAGTTTGGTTATTTTTTTTTTCTTGATTTAGTTTCAAATTTTTACCCTTTTCTTGACCTTGTCCCCAAATAATAATGGTATCTTAAGCTTGCCCCTAACTCAGTGATTACTATCACCTGTATAAATGGTGTTATCCAGCTGAGGTGGAACATTTTCACATGAAGTCCTCCCTGTAGATAAGATTCTTTTAGAGATGGTTAAAAATGAGTCCTGCATGGCATAACTAAAGATATGTCTTTCTTGCAACTGACTTCACAAGGATAACTTTTATTCATTTATAGCTGCATTGGGAGAAATAGTAATCAAGCAATGGGGTAAACTCATTTGAAGGAGTTTTTGTTATTGTTCCTTATTGTGTTTTAAAAGGTTCTTTTTATTAATGGGGGATGGGCATATTCCTTAGGTTTGTTGTTATTCCGTTGTCCCGCACATATTTCGTTTGTTTTACATGAAAACACATTCACACACACCCACATATAGGGAAAAGTTCTGAAATTTCTCTGCAGAAGGCACTTTGAGATGATGATAGATACTTCAGGCTCAGTATAATTTACTTTCTACAAGGTTGAAAAATTAACTCATTTTAAATTATTTTATTTGCTAAATTTGTTTTATTTTATCAAAAAAGGGAAATTCTTGTCCTCAATTTCAAATTTTAGATGTTTGAAATTATTGATTCTGTATCAACTTAGTTAAAACAGTAGAACACCATTATTATTCACTACTAATACTTATGAACTTTATACTGATTTCTGAATAATTCATCAAAGACGGCCTTCAAGATTTGATCTCTGTTTCAGGAACCCATATTTTACTAATCACGTGAAGGATATTACAGAGGTTAAGAAATGATGGTGTATTTCTCAACAAATGATAATGGTATACTCCATAAATGTTCTTACATTCTACAAATAAATGATATATGATTTGATATCTAGCTATGTGGGCTATTGGACAGTGCATACTAACTGAGCTCTTATAGTTACAAGCCTAAAGGTGTTTTCTTTGTAAAATCAACATGGGAATTACCAATAAAAGAAGGTGCAAGTTAGAAATTTGCTAGTAATTTGTAACTCTGTGACAATGTAGGGCTAGAAATGAGTACAAAGTGTATAGTTCAGAAAATTTGAGGGAATCGATGTATCAATAATGTATCAATAGTAGCTTAAAAAAGAATCTTAAGCATTGTCTCCACACTGCGTATTTTATGTTTGTCTTTAAAATAGTTACTCAAGAGTTGCCGGGACTTAGCAGCATGCACTCAGCTACTGGGCACTACATAAACGCAAATCCAATGTAACCCACTCTAAGCATAAACTTAAACTTATTTTGTTGTATTTATTAGTGACTATTGTGTAAAATAAAGAAGATGACAAAACATACACTAGATTGGAAACTCAGAAGTTTCAGTTACGTTTTGTTTTGAATAACTATTTTCACACATGCAAGCAACTGAAAATTTTAGTAAGATTGCTTGAAGTTCTTATACGTTACAATTATATCATAAAATGCAGTACTGATATTTTTTATAGGAAGTAGTTTTTAATGGGCTGGATTTTTTTATGTGTCAATCACATGATTACTGATGCATATAATCCTTTCAGAAAAACACACCTACTATCCGTCATAAAATTTCAGCTATCTATTGTAACCATCTCTATCAATAAGAGCTTAGATTTTAATACTGACATATCTAAAGTAACCTGATAAAGATAATATTTAAATGAATAAAAAAGCAGTAATAAATCATGCCAAAAAGAATAATTAAAAGGAGAGCCTTCCATTTTATACTCACTTATCTATTTTCTTTTTTTATATGTACCAACATAATGGAAAAAATTCTAGTCTATTATTCACATATGTAAAAACATTCTTAGACTATCACAAGTTTAACTGATCAAATTCTTAAAGAACTTGTTATATAAATATATGTACTATATTTGCAGAAGAGTCAAAAGTAGGCATATCAAATAAAGATGTTAAATTACAATTTTCATTATAAATTATCAGTTTAGTTGAGAGAAGCTCACCATTAGGACTATTCTCATTTAAATCATGCTTATTTGAATATATTCACGTACAGATTGACAAAGAATCCCCTTTTGCATTATATTGCTTTTCCCGAAGCCTGAGTTTCTCACTGTTTGGCCGTCGTTGGTCTATGCAGGAGATCAGAGTCCTAATAATAGATTTTTGACAGTGAGCTCGCCTGCTACCTGCCCTACACAAATCCTCACTGTTCATGTTTGCTTCACGGCAACAAAGCAGACAGAAGGAAAATGCCAAGTGCTGAGTTTGAGGTACAGCCTTGCCTTGGCTTGACATTTCAGCAGAATAGCAGTTTATGAGATGCATAATTTTTTATCTGGGACTCAGCTGCCATATTCATAGACGCTTACAGCTCATCGACAGACTGGAGCAAGGGCAAAGGTTTAAAGCATAGATCAAGGTCTATATTCTTTCCTTAGGTATTTTAAAATAACTGCAGATAAATGATAAAATCGAATAATGTTTTAAGAGCCAAACAATTCTTGGGTATCTGGATAGTATACATGTTTTCTTTTTTCAAAATTAGGAAAATAAATTAATGTCTGTTACCAGCTCCTAAGAAAATATTTGATAGACTTTGTAAACTAAAGGACACCAACAAGCATATTAAGAAAACTTACCTTTGCAGCAGTGGTAATGAATTATTAAATTTCTTTCTTGTGTGTGTGTGTGTGTGTGTGTGTGTGTGTGTGTGTGTGTGTTTTCGTAAAGAATGATTTCAAGCTTGAAATTAATCAAAAATGTTCTATTATGAAAGTAAAACTAGAGAGTATTTTGTCACTGTTTGAGCTTGAATTTAAATATTCACAGATTCATGCATATCTACTGTACTAAAAATCAGTGTAGGTACATGTCAGTGACTGTTTAATTTAGAGCTACACATCTCTGTAAGCTTCAGAAACAGTTCACCATGTCACAATCCCATACAGAACAATGGTACAGTACATTGGATTAATTAAAGAAACCTTGCAGAGAACTGAGTTCTCAGTATGTCAAGATTTCAGTTTTATGTTAAATATTTTCTAAAGGCCAGACCCTTAAATCTCAGGGGCTGTACCAAGCAGTGAGCTGTGAATTTAACCATAGGCTAACTGCTAATGATAAGGAAAAGAGTCCTAGTTGAGGCAGCTGTTATAGTCATTGGATTAGGCTATCAATCACTCGGCTCCCTAAGGAAAAGGAGAAGACCAAACAGTGAAAAGGGAAATTAGGAAAGGAGGGCATGATTAGAATGAGATTCTTCACCATCTTTATCCATTCATTGGCTTAAATCAGTAAACGTTGGTCCAAACTCTCCAGCAAACTCTGACTATAAAGCTAACACATTTATTCCTAACATCTAGAGAACTATCAAAATGTCATTGGTTCTCAGTAAAGATCTTGAAACCCTCTAGAAGCAAATGCCTGATCACATAATAGAAAATAGATTAACCCTTAATTGTTGGACTTAAGATTTGTATATATGATTCCTTTATGTATCAGGATTCATGTATGTTGATAAAGGAAATATTTCTATTTAACTTCTAAACTGTAGCCAGTTTTTACTTATGGAAGTTCTGCTGGTGAGGTGAGACTCCAGGAGATCAGTGGTTCTCAAACTTTAATGTGTACCAGTACGTGGAGGACTTATTAGAATACAGATTGCTGGAGTCTTCCTCTTGAATTTCTGATACATAAGTATGGGAGGGCCTGAAAATATGCATTGAACAGTAGATGAAGTACAGTTAGTGTCAGTGAGCATTTTGGTTTGAATAACTTACTTCTCAAATAACTTAAAAGGCTTTAAGCCAAGGTAAAATTAGAGAAGCATGGTATTCTATAAATAAATGCAGAATCTCTGCCCACAGTTAAGTATCTGCAACAAATTGTAGTTAATAAGGTCAGAATTAATTCCTAGAAAAAGTATAGAACACAATATTTGATGTTTCAGAATAGAAAGAATATGTCACCCCATTCCAGATTAAATGTTGATTGCAAACCATTGTTTATGCAAAGAGAATCCAT
Organism: Monodon monoceros; assembly: GCF_005190385.1. Lineage (NCBI taxonomy): Eukaryota > Metazoa > Chordata > Mammalia > Artiodactyla > Monodontidae > Monodon > Monodon monoceros. The sequence continues at coordinate 95,856,228 of NW_021703774.1, forward strand.
TCTGAGTGCCACTAAAGACGATTTATGGATATTAGTAATCCTTTGAAGGTATCAGAGGTAGACAAGGGTAAAATTAAGCTCACGACTGTGAAATATTATGTTTTCCTTTTTGACTTTGTGCAGATACTAACATACTGAATAATAACAGTTTTCTCCCAGGACAAGCACTTAAATATCAATGAACCTAAGTTACTTTCTCAGACTCTTAAAATATAGAAGACAACGGTATTGGTAGCCTTCTGTTCTCTCTTCACTTACTTCTTTCCTGTCATCCCCATACAGTGGTATCCTTTTAGCAGTAAAAGGAAGGAGATAACCAATGTTGCAGAGATAAGCTATTTCAGTGTACAGTATCCCTGCTGTTTGCACGATTACACTATGCACTGAGAGTCTTCCAAAGTCGTGTTTATAGCCTGTTTGCCATAATGCTCATCAATCATGGAAGCTGCCTACAGCCTTCTTGGATGGAGGAGTGTCCTGGTGTGCCGCCCAGACAATTTTGTATCCTGTGAATACCTGATAAGTTCCAAGAGGTCCTTAAGTGTAGAGCATGGTAAACCTTTGAGAGACCCATGCAGTATCTGATGCATTAAAGGTACAGACTGCCAAGATGATACAGGAGTGATGGTACAGGAAGAGTTAGGATTGGAATAGAGGAGCCAGAGGAATCTGGTCAGGCCAGTTTAACCTCTTTGCTATGCTTTTGCAAAAAGTCCAGCACTTTGATTCAGTTTGGTGCAGAAAGTATACTAAGGATTCTATACATATTATGTCTGTGGTCTTCAAATTTTTATGCTCACAAATACCCCACATTTAAAAAATTATATACCATGTACCCTTCACTCATTTTAGGTTGACCTTTACAAATTTTGGCTATAAGTTTACTTGATAGCAAAAGACAGAATTTCCCAAGTTCTGCAAATATTCATTCTTAAAATGAAATTGCTACATCATTCTTGTAAATAAACCTAATAGAATCCAAAGAGCAGTGACTTTATACTCATCATCTTATTTTAAAATACATAAACAAGCTCTAAATAATAGTTGAAAGTTTTACATAGATTTTTTTTCCCTTGAACTAATATTTTTAATTGAACTTCTCACCAGATTTTATTCTGTTTTATTCTGTTTTCATATTTTTTAAGCTTGAACTTCTTTTATAAGCCGCTCTATGGAATTTGTCTTTAACAAAATATATGTTTATAACTAGACATTTATATTTTTTAAATTTCTGGGTTAAGACTTTAAATGATAAATGTTTTTTCTTTCGTATTGTTAGACTTTAAAATTTATACTTTATCATAATAATATAAATGTATTATGAGTTTTGATTATTTTTCAACATGAAATTAATTTTATTGGAAATGCATTTCTTAATGAGAAAAATATGGCTTTTAAAAAAAAATCTGATCATGTATCCATTGATGCATGTTATTCCTAAAAATGCCCAGGTTCAGCATCATTCTATCCTGCTTTTATTTGTAGATGTGAACATTGAAAGTCCTTGTTCATCTAAATAATTTTAATTTTAGAGTGGAAAGAGTTTTATAATATCATAGTCATTTTACTCAAATCTTTGGACATCTTTCATGTTATAAGCTAAACATTACTTATTGATCTTAACCAAAAATACTTAAACAATTTGATGAGTTTCTCTTTCAGTTTTTCTGAAGCAATAACTTAGAAGTCATCTGACTTGCAAAAATAGTTTTTACTCAATCATGGACCAACGCCAATATTTTGAATTATCATTCCATTTTGTACCCTAGAATCTTTATACCACAGGGCAATATACCATTGCAGTATTTGAGATCACTGAGAAATATGCTTTTTTTCTAAGGTGGAAAGGAACGTTGAGACATGGGAGTTGGGAACAGAAGAGCCAGCATGATCTCTTGACTGTACTGTTTCTCAGGCAATATAACTTAAGAAATAATACATATGGAAATATGGGATCTAGAAAGTGATTTCCTTAAAATCAATTTACCCATGGGGTACATACTGCCATATGAAGTACATCACTGAGTATACATACTTTTAGGACAAGAGTGCTAGCTTATTTCATCTAATCTTCGCACAAATTTATGACAACAAAACAGTACCTTGGTTTTATTACTTTTTATGTAAACTCGACTATGTCTCTTAAAGTAGCACCAGCAATTCTGAGAAAATTTCCTTGCATGGGTTAATAGATTTCAGTATATAAGTTAACATGTGCTAATGGTGGTATTTGAACATTTATGCTGCTAGTCACTTGTGTTACTAGCAAAATTGATCAGCCTTTCTGCACTCCTCAGCCCTGGCAATTCAAAAAATGAGTAATAGCTGTGTGGAATATCCAGACCTTTTTAATAATATGATCTTTGTGTGCCCAGCACTGTATTGAACACTCTAAGTGCATTCTTATTTAAATAACCCTATGAGGTGGACATTACTGGGCCCATTTTACAGACTTAAAGACTCAAACTCCAGATGGAGTTGAGCCATCTGGAGTTGAGCCAGGACATGTCATAGTTTGGATTCAAGCTAAGATCTGTCTCCAAAGATGAACAGCTAGGCATTTTTATCAATGTCTTCATCCAAAATCTGCCACAATAAGTCTAAATAGTATAACTATGGTATACTTATTAAATTCTAATAGGCTACAGATGTCACTTAGTAATCTAAAATTTATTCTACGATTTGACAGTCTGTGAACATTGTCAAAATCATGTCCCTTATTATCTGTATCACTTTATCTCCAAATGGGAAAATTGAGTCAAATAGATGAATTAGGGGAAAATTCTTGAACTTATTCCAAAGAAAAACAACAACAACAAAAAAAGACAGGAAGCATTCAGGCATTTTTCTTAAAATGTAAGCATGCAGCATTCAATTGAAATGAAACTGACATCAATATAGCCATAAATAACCTTATTTGTTACTGGCTTAGATAAACTGTGTGAGGGCTTGGTCCAACTGTGATACTGAGAACAAAGTTTGGGGTCCTTCTTAATTCCTTCTTTGTAATCTTCAGTCAGTTACAAATGACCATGTATTTCTGCAACTGTCTCACCTTCTTTTTGGACAGATCCATCTTTTTCCCCAGGAACAGTATTGTCTCCTTTAAAATTTCAACTGAGCTTGCAAAAAGCACTATTAAATAATTCAGAGATGTTAGTTGTTCATTAAGTGGGGAGAGCGAAAAGGACATTTTGAAAGTAGTGAGGTGGGGAAGATATTGGGCCATAAAACCTATGCTAAGCCCTTTCTGAAAGGTAAAAAGTAAACTACACTATTTCTCACTCTCTCTGGTTTAAAACAAAAGAAGATAAAATATAATTAAAATAATAAGAAGGTGAAACCCTCTTAGCATACATTGGGTATCATATGGTATGAGAAATTTTAATCAGTGTGAATTAATTTGAAAAAAAGTATATAGACGTAGTCAAGAGTCCAAGGAATATTTCTTGGACATCTTTGTTCATTTAGCACATCTGTTTAATGATTGACCTATTTAGATTATAAGCTTCTTAAAAGCAGGAACCATTGCTGTTTCTTCGTTATCTCCACCAAAATGTAGGAAAGTTAGAGGCACATTTTAGACCTGCAACAAACACCTTTTGATTCTTAATTTTCAGCTGTGTACAATTCAGAAGGTTTTGGAGATCAGACTGTCTCTTAATCTCTGCCATCCACCTTGACTTGCTGGTGAGCTTTTTGTAACTGAGTAAGAAATTCTAAGAAGAAATTATAAGAAATTCTATAAGAACTTTTCATGTGTGATGTCATTTAATCATTATAACCTGGTCAGGTGGTCTCAGTTAGTGACCTGTTTTACTGAAAAAGAAACTGAGGCACAGAAAGGCCAAGTAAATTCTGTAATGTCACACAGCTGATATCTATGTATATTGGGATTCATGCTGTCTGGCTCTTGATATTATGAATTTAACCACTATGTTATAGCAACTTTCCTACCCCAGCTCATTCTGTATTAATTTACTCTATTATGCTTTTGTAATGTTCTTAATATATTATATGATGAAAATACACAGAGACCCACTTTTGTATTTCTTTAACAACAACAAAAAATTAGACTGAAAATAATCTATAAATATGCCACTAAGATTAATTACTGTTTAAAAAATATCACAGTAATGACAGGTCACAATTATACTGTAAGTGGCCTAGTAAACCTCTCAGTATTCCTGTTAACCTCTGTGCTTCATGCATTTCTCATATTAATATACTGAGAAATAACACAAAGAAACATATGTACTTTTCAAGGCAGATGCCAAAGGTTTAATGGATCAAATTATTTCTGTGCTGGATTTTTATTCACTAGCTCCAAACATTTGGTCTTTTACTTTAGCCCAATGTTAAAATGGAATTATAAATTTATGTCTGAAATAGTGTAAAATAAAACATAATAGAAAAGAATTGGGCTAACAGTAATAGTTTGAGTAGCGGAAATATCTTCTTGCCTTGGTCCTTCTAGCTCCCTAAATCCTTGTTTTAATAGCAAGTTTATACTTGATGGAGGTATGGTAACTTTTTGGTAGAAATAATGTGTGTGTGTGTGTGTGTGTGTGTGTGTGTGTGTGTATTTGCATGTTTGTTCCTTATCCATTATTCTAAATTATTCCCAAAAGACTTTTCTTTAGTCTCACCATTTTTGTATAGGCTTATAATATAGCAGGGATCACCAAAGTGTTTAGTGTGATAGTAGTCACCCAAGGAGCTTGTTAAATATGCCACTTCCTGGGCCGAGAGAGCATCTAATTCACTAGATCTGAAGTGAAGCCAGGAATATATACTTTTCTCAACAAGAACCTCAGAGTATTCTGACACCTGTGATCTTCAGTCCCCATTTGGCACAGGGTTGGCGGGGGCATTTTAATGTGGGGAATGTCACCATTACAAGGTATAAAACTTCCCATAAAAATTTGAGATGTTTGTTTTAAGGAGAATGAAGTGAACCAGTATATCGTTGATGGTCCAGTTTAGTCATTGATCTTTCTAATAATAATTTAGATTTTTAAATGAGTAGACCCTCAGAAGGATTCTCCAAAATGCTCACTAACATTTATGAACAAATAAAGAGTGACAATATTCAAAGGAACAGCAAAATGTTGACTTAACTCTTAGCCAAATGTCACACTTGTCAAGCAATTTTTACTAACTTTCTATTTGGTGAGCTTTAGGTATAGGTATTAAATTTGGGGTGATGGGATATATCTTTAGAGGCCATTCTTTGCTACTCCTATAGTATTCCTGACCAGGTATTTCTGAGTATGTGCATATGATTGGATGTATCAAAAGAGCTGTTTTTATGAGAATATTTTGGATGAATTTTTTGTTTTTCTGAACCAGGAATAGATTAAAACAGAGCCAAGAAGCACTTTCAGCACTTTTATACCTACTTTAAGGCAAGCAGCATTGCTGTTGTTCCAGTGCCCTAAGATAGATTCTGGAATGAATGAAAACTTCATCTCTCTCTCTCTCTGTGAGGGGTGGCCAGGAGTAGCTGGAGGCAATGCCTAATGTGTAAGAGCTCTAATCCTCATAAGCTAAGATCTTCAAGTAGAATTAGAGACTCGAAGAGTCCTAGTATCTGTTCACTGGGAATTATGTAGTTTTACATATATTCCATCTGTAAAGAGTGTCAGAGATCAAGGCAAGGAGAAAAAAATAAAACTTTCCCACTTTAGTCTCACAGACTCCCATGATCTGCTAGATTCTGCCAATTTGCCTTTGAAATGTGAACATCAATGCTGCACATACCTTTAGTCCTGAAGAGGGAATTTGCCTAACCATGCAGACAGAAAAAACAGGGGCAATTCATGCTGGACTGAGATGAGAAGATGCAGAATGGATAGGGAAATTGTTGAGAAAAGGAAAAATAGTAAAAAAGCCAAAATACAATAGCACAAATAAAATCCACATTGCTTTTATGCCAGAGAAAAATTGAAACCATGGAAACTCAAATCAGTGTTGTGAAGGGTGGCCTTAGGAATCTCTCCAAAATGTAGACAAATAGAACAGAGAAGTCAATATCATGAAAGAGAAGGTGATGGACATACAGACAACCAAAAACGGAATTCTTGATGAAAGTAGCAGAATGGGGGTGGGGCAGCAGGTAATTAAAGAAAAAATACCAGTCACTATTCTAAGCTTACTTTCTAAATTTTAGTTTCTTTAATAGGCATTTTCCATATGTTAATTCATAATGAAAGGCATATATTTTTAGACTTTTAAAACACTTTCCTAAATTAAAAAAGAATTCACTGATTACCAGAAAAATCTGTAAAGAGACTTACCTAGCACATTCTACAAAATATTTTGAATTACAAGAATAGATGTATAAAATTAGTCTAGCCACAGATATGGTCTCAAGAACACTAAATAGCAGAAGAAAATGGAGTGGCATATATTTTTAGAAGAAAGGGTAATCAAACATCCAAGTTGATATTAATGTGTGAAAATTCTCAGATATACAAGGGCTCAGAAAGTATATCATTCTTTAAAAATATTATTGAAGATATATGTACTAAATAACTGAGTAATAAATTACAACAGTGGTTTTCAAATTATGGTTTCTGGACCAGCAGTAAGCATCACCTGGGAACTTATTAGAAGCACAGATTTTTCAGGGAAAACCTTAAGACTTACTAAATCAGAAATTTTGAAGTGTAGGGCCCAGCAGTCTGTTTTAACAAGCCCTCCAGGTGATTCTGATGCACACTAAAGTATGAGAACCATTGAATTAAATTATGAATCCAAGAGTTAGGAGGACATTGCATAAATGTTAAGCTTTTAAAATGTTAACCATATATGTAGGCCTAAATATTTATTAGAAATTGTTTCAAAATTAAATGCCTGTGTCAAAACTTAATCCTGAAAAAGAAGCCACAAATATTAACAAAATTTTTAAAGGAAAAACTTAGATCTAAATTCCAGATTATTTTAACAAAGAATAATTTGTGAGAAATAACAAAAGTAGGTGGGTGGAAATTCAGGTGTGCAAATTTCTTATCCTAAATCGGAGATTTTTTTTGCCTCACTCTTGACGTAGATAATTTTAAAAACTTGAAACAGCCTTTTGAAAAACTTAAGTATAATTATTATTTGAAGTAGTGAAATTTAAAAAGGACATATACTATAAAATACCTAGGAATAAATCTAACTAAGAGGTAAAAGACCTGTACTCAGAAAACTGTAAAACACTGATGAAAGACATTGAAGACAACACAAAAAATGGAAGGATATACTGTGCTCATCAGCTGGAAGAATTAATATTGTTAAGATGACCATGCTACCCAAGGTAATATACAGATTCAATGCAATCTATATCAAAATACCAAGTGTATTTTTCAAAGAACTAGAATAAATAATTTGGTGGAAACACAAAAGATTCCAAACAGCCAAATCAATCTTGGGAAGGAAGAACAAAGCTGAAGGTATCATGCTGCCTGGTTTCAAACTCAAAGCTATAGTCATCAGAACAATATGGTACTGGGGCAGAAACAGACACATAGACCAATGGAACATAACAGACAGCCCAGAAATGAACCCACACTTAGATGGTCAATTAATCTACAACAAAGGAGGCAAAAATATACAATGTGGAAAAGATACTCCCTTCAATAAATGGTGTTGGGAAAACCAGACAGCCACATGCAAAAGAAGCAAACTGGACTACTTTCTCATACAAAAATAAACTCAAAATGGATTAAAAACGTAAATGTAAGGCCTGAAACCATAAAACTCCTAGAAGACAACACAGGCAGTACTCTTGACATTGGTCTTAGAAATATTTTTTTGGATATGTCTCCTCAGGCAAGGGCAAAAAAAGCAAAAACAAACAGATGGGACATCAAACTAAAAAATTTTTGCACGGCAGAGGAAACTATCAACCAAACAAAAAGGCCACCTAATGAATGGGAGGAGATATTTGCAAATGATATATCTGATGAATTTCATATGCAGATATATACAAAGAACTCATACAACTCAACATCAAGAAAACAAACAACCTGATTTATAAATGAGCAGAGGAGCTGAATAGACATTTCTCCATAGAAGACATACAGGTGACCAATAGATACATGAAAAGATGCTCAACATCACTAATCATCAGGGCAATGCAAATCAAAACCATAGTAAGATATCACCTCACACCTGTCAGAATGGCTATTATAAAAAAGACAACAAATTGAAAATATTGGCAAGGATGTGATGAAAAGAGAACCCTCATGTACTTTTGGTGGGAGTGTAAATTGGTGTAGCCATTATGGAAAACAGTATGGAGATTCCTGAAAAATTAAAAATAGAACTACCATATGATTCAGCAATTCTTCTTCTGGGTGTTTATCTGAAAAAAACAGAAACACTAATTCAAAAAGATATATGCATCACAATGTTCATAGCAGCATAATTTACAATAGCCAAGATTGGAAGCAACCTAATTGCTCATCGATAGATGAATGGATAAAGAAGATGTGGTATATATATATATGGAGTATTACTCAGCCATAAAAAATGAAATTATGCCATTTTCCACAGCATGGTTGGACCTAGAGGGTATTATGCTAAGTGAAATAAAGTCAGACAGAGAAAGACAAATAACGTTTTCACTTATATGTAGAATCTAAAAAAAAAACAAAACAAATGAACAAACATAATAAAACAGAAACAGATTCATAGATACAGAGAACAAACAGATGGTTACCAGAGGGGAGGGGATGGGGGAAGAGAGAAATAGGTGAAGGAGATTAACAAGTACAAACTCTCATTTATAAAATGAGTCATGAGTATGAAATGTACAGTGTGGGGAGTATAGTCAATAATGTAATATCTTTGTGTGATGACAGATGGCAACTAGACTTATCATGGTGATCATTTTCTAATGTATAGAAATATCAAATCACCTTTTTTTGTGTATCAGGAGTGAACATAATGTTGTAAATTAATTATACTTCAAAAACAAAGAAGCAAACTCACTGAGAAAGAGATCAGATTTTACCAGAGGTGGGGAGTGAGGAGATGGGGAATTAGATGAAGGTGGTCAAAAGGTACAAACTCCCAGTTATAAGATAAATAAGTACTAGGAATGTAATATACAATGTGATTAATAAAATTACACTGCTGTATGTTATATATGAAAGCTGTTAAGTGAGTAAATCTTGAGTTCTCATTACAAAGAAAAAGATTTTTTTTCTTTATTTTGTACCTATATGATATGATGGATGTTCACTAAACTTACTATAGTAATCATTTCATGATGTATGTATGTCAAATCATTATGCTGTACACAAACTTACACAGTGCTGTATGTCAATTATATCTCAATAAAACTGGAAGGAAAGAGGACACATATACTTATTTATAATTCTTTTAATGTTTATTATCTTTAATGTTTTAGAATCCATAATTATTAGCCTCTTTCATTCCTATTGTTAGTAATTTGAGCATTACCTTTTATTTCCTTGATAAGTCTACTTGGAAGTTATTAATGTTGTTGATCTTTTCAGAGAACCACCTTTTGGCTTTATTGATTTGTTCTAGCTTTTGTTCATTTTCTATTTTCATTTCTTACTTCTATTATTTCCTTTCCTTTTGCTTGTTTTGGATTTAATTTGTTCCTCTTTTTCTAGATTCTTAGAATAGAAAATGGATGTACAGATAATTGGCTTTATACTTTTTTTCTCTTTTAATATAAATATATAAAACTATAAATTTCCCTCTAAGTGTTGCTTTAGACACAGCCCACAAATGATTTACTTACTTATTGTGTTTATGGTCTGCTACTACTCAGTAAAATGTAAAATTCCCAAGAGCAGAGATATTTTACTGTATTACTTACTGATATATATTCTGTTGCTGGAACAGTGGCTGGCACATAGTAGGTGCTCAATAAACACTGTTGAATGAATGAATATTAAAAATTGGGACCTGACATAAAGAATGGTGGTCTTGCAATATAACTAGAAAGTAATATTTTTGAAAGTCATGTTAAGCAGCATAGTGCTCAAAAGCACAGATTTTTTAATTAATGTATTTTGACACCTTGGGAAACATTTATCTCCTGCGTTTTCTCATCTATATAATAGGAATAAGAATAAGGCTTACTTCAGAGGGTTTTTGTGATGGTTAAACTAAATGATATGTATAAAATAAATGGTTACATTTATAAGGTGCTTCCTCTTTGCCAATACTACAAAAATAGTACCAGAATATTTCTGTAATGGAAGTAATTATGAAACTCAGCACACTAGAAAGTTGAGTTTTTAAAAAGCACTAAATAAAAATTTGGGATCAGTTTCAGTTATGAATCTAAATGTACATTAATTACTAAGAAGTTAAATTCAATACTATATTAAAATATCCATCTTGACCAAAGAATAATACTCCAGGAATGCAAGGGTGGCTTAATGTTATGAATGTTATTTATATAATATCATCAGATTGTTACTTAATGTTGTTCTGGAAGTTATGTGTAACATATGTTACATGAAAAAAAGGGATATGAATTTTTAGAAAATATAGTTACTTACCTGGAGATGCTCTGCTCATATACCTAGGAAATGCAAAATGAAATATTAAATCTTAGAAGTAATGAGTATAGGACAGTATAAAGACAATGGTAGCATTAAGATATTATATAGCAGCTACCTTTTATTAAAGGGCCCCTTAGTGCCAAGAACTGAGCTAAGCAGCCTTTACAAAGAATTATTTCATAAATGAGGAAACTTGTGCCAGAGACTCAGGTTCATTTTTATTTGAGGCCAAGTCTGACTGGTTCCCAAGCCTATGCTCTTGGGGTAGTAGGGCCTGCACCATACAGCAGACATACAAACATGAGTTGCTCTCTTATGCACTAACATTCACACTAGAAAAAAAAAAACAAACCATAAAATATTCATCCTTAACAAAGAATATACGGGGGCTAAATGTGAGAAACAACATAACTGCAGAGCATGGAGAAGCAGACTTGAATAAATGACAAAACATAGTACACCCTTGTAGTAAAATAGGGGTCCCCAACCCTGGTACTGGTCCGTGGCCTGTGAGGAACCAGGCCGCACAGCAGGAGGTGAGCGGCAGGTGAGCAAGTGAAACTTCATCTGTATTTACAGCCGCTCCCCATCGCTTGCATTACCCGCTGAGCGCCCCCTCCTGTTAGATCAGTGGCGGCATTAGATTCTCAAAGATATGCAAACCCTACTGTGAACTGTACATATGAGGGATCTAGGTTGCGTGCTACTTATGAGAATCTAATGCCTGATGACCTGAGGTGGAGCTGAGGCAATGATGCTAGCGCTGGGGAGTGGCTGCAAATATTATCATTAGCAGAGAGGTTTGACTGCACAGAAACCATAATAAATCAATTGCTTGCAGACTCATCAAAACCCTATCAGTGAGTGGCAAGTGACAATTAAGCTGCATCTGGTGGCAAACTTTATAGTGAGTCGATGTACTTCAATTGTACAGCTGCACCTGGTGGCAGGCTTTAAGTCAGAATCCTACACTTATTTTAGTCCACACATGGCCCGCCCATTGTTTTATTTACCACTTCCATCCGCGCCTCTTTCCTGCACTTTGCACTTGTCTCAGTCACAGTTTTGGTAAGCCCACAGGCTAACCCCAGCCAAAATGAGTAAAAAACTAACGTCGCTGGAGAGCTTCTTTGAAAAGGGGGAAAGACCCAATGATGAGACAACAGAAGACTCTAAGACTGCCACAAAAAGAAAGCTGCGTTTAAAAGAAAATACCAAGAGTCCTACTTAAATTATGGGTTCATTGAAAAGGTGATTCACATTCTCCAAGCTCGCTTTTGCATAATATGTGGCGACCAGCTATCCAATGAAGCCATGAAACATTCAAAACTACTTCGCTACATGGAGACCAAGCACCCTGCATTAAAACACATGCCTTTGGAGTTTTTCAAAGGGAAAAAATGTGGACACAAAGAACAGAAGCAATTATTGAAGGCCACCACTTTGTCAAATGTGTCTGCGCTGAGAGCATCATTATTAGTGGCTAACCGCATTGCTAAAGCTAAGAAGCCCTTTACTGTTGGTGAAGAGTGGATCCTGCTTGCTGCTAAGGACGTTTGTCGTGAACTTTCAGGAGAGGCTGCAGTTCAAAAGGTGACATGTGTTCCTCTTTCAGCTAGCACCATAACTAGATGAACTGATGAAATAGCAGAGGATATTGAGGCACAACTGTTAGAGAGGAAGTCTACCGATGTTGACAACAAGGCAACAATGCTTGTTTTTGTGCAATATACTTTTCAGGAGATTGTGCATTGAGGATATGTTATGTGCACTTTTGTTGCCAACCAACACCACAGCTGCAGAAATATTCAAGTCTTTGAATGATTACATATCAGGAAAACTGAATTGGTCATTTTGTGTCAGTATATGCACGGACAGAGTGACTGCCACGACTGAACGGCTTTCTGGTTTCACTACTCGGGTCAAAGAGGTCACTTCTGAATGTGAATCTACGCGCTGTGTCATCCATAGAGAAATGCTGGCTAGCCAAAAAATATCACCTGAACTTAACAACGTTTTGCAGGAGGTAATTAAAATTATCAACCACATTAAAGTACATGCCCTTAACTCACGTCTGTTCGTGCAGCTCTGTGAGGAGATGGACGCAGAGCACACACATCTTCTCTCATACACAGAAGTGAGATGGCTTTCTAAAAGCAGATCACTGGCCAGAATTTTTGAGCTACGAGAGCCGCTCCAGAGATTTCTTTTAGAAAAACACTCACCACTGGCAGCACAGTTCAGTGACACACAATGGGTCACAAAACTTGCTTACTTGTGTGACATATTCAACCTGCTCAACAAACTCAATCTGTCACTTCAAAGAAGAATGACAACTGTGTTCAACTCGGGGGATAAAGTGGCTGCATTCAAAGTCAAACTGGAATTATGGGGGCGACGAGTGAACACTGAGGTTTTTGACATGCTTCAAAAGTGTTTGCTGGCATAACAATCAATGAAAAACCAAGGAACAGAACAGAAAGCCCTGAAACTCTGTATTCCAAAGAACATAACATATTATAAAAGAAGACTCTTAAGTCAATTGGGAAAAGATCTTTTATTAAACTTATAATGAATGGGTAAATTAGCTCCTTGGGAAAAATAATCTAAGTGTATCCTTTCTTCATACTATACATCAAAACAAGTTTTATATTAAAACCTAAAAGAAGAACTGTACTAGATTAAACTATTGAAAAAAGAAAAATGATAGGTGGATAGTTACCGTATTTGAAATGGAAAAGAAAAGCTTTCTAAAGGTGAAAGAAATGAAAAAATATCACAGTGAAGACATTGAATGTGTCTGCATGTAATTTTAAACATCTATATACTTTTAAAAAACATGAACAAAACTAAAATATGAATGTAAAAAGTGTTCATAAGTTAATAACTCAGTTGCTTCAGAACCAAGGTGCATGCCTTCTCATTAAGTGAATACCATATAATATAATAGTTCTATCCTCAACAAAAGGCTTAACAGCCAACATGCTATCACCAGTGAGTTGGCTTTCTAATGACATCCCTCAGTTTATAGCATAATATCCAGGTGTAAGTCAAAAAAGCAGCTCTTTTCTGGTCTGTCGTAAACTAGAGGTGGAGTTTTAAAGTTCTTTGAGCAAAAAAGGAAAATAAATAATAACACAAGGAAAAAAAACCTTTTAAAACTCAGTTTACAGAGACGTGCAGAGTAAAGCAGCAGTGAGGTATTTTTAAGTATCAAATTGGTAAAATATTTTAAAGGGAATATTTAATTCAAAAAATGGTGGTGAAGTAGAGATTTTGACACTCGATTGGTAGAATTGTAACTTGATATACATTTTCAAAACAAAACCTATGCCTGTATGCCTATTTGATATCATTTAGGAATGTCCCTTAACTTAGTACTTGTGTTGGATTCTCTATTTCTGTTTCCTCCATGTTCCTCGTTCTTAGTGTAATTACTTAGCATATTTTTCTGGAACTTAGCTTGAGAACTTCCTGAGATAGTCTAAGCATACTCATAAATTTTCAGCTCATGCATATTTTAAAATATCTTTGTTCTATTTTCATAGTTAATAATTTGATTGAGCATAAATTCCCACATTAAAGTCATTTTTAACTAAACATTTTAAGCCATTATTCCAATTTATTCTATCAGTTATTGAGAAATCTGATTGCAATTAATATCTGCTCTTTTAAGATTATATATATTATATATTATATTATATATACATATATATACATACATATATATATATATATATATATATATATATATCCCCCCTTTCAGATCTCTTTACCCCTTGTGATCTGATTTTTGCAGTGAGGATTTTCCTTTCAATTTATTGTTGAGCTCTCAGGTCTTTTCTATCTGAAAATTTATACCTTTAGATCTAAGAAATTTTCTGATATTATTTTGTTATAATTTGTCTTCATTTTTCTCCAGTCTTTCTAAATCATTCTTGCTAGTTTTCAAAAATCTTTTTTTTCCTACTTGAATCTTACTGTTCTCTCTTTTGGGAGATTTATTATTCTATCTTTTGGGATATAATTTTATATCATTTTAAATCCCCTAACCTATTATTTTATTGGTAGTTGTATTTTAATTTTCTTAAAATTCTTTCTTGTTTTCCAATAGTTTCTTTTTTATTGCATGCTCATCTTTTGAATGCAATGCCTTATCTTACTCTTTCTAAGGATATTAAGTGTTTGGTTTTTTTTCTTTCAGTTTTCCTTCAATTCTTCTATGCTTACTATTTCCTCCTCATTATTCATTCTTTTATTTATTTTGATGATTTGTTTTGGTTTCTCTAGTTCATGTAAGAGACTTTCTGAAATGCCTGCAGATCCAGGGCTCTTTTTCTTGATTCAGTTTTGAGTGTGAGACACTGAAAAGCTGACTGGAAGCTTTGAGTTTGTGAGTGAAGTTGAGCAGTTATAGAGTTTAAATGTAGAATGATTGAACTGTAAGCTGTCCTTTTTATTGGTGCTCATAAATATGGGGTCTTTTCTCTAGGAACAAATAGTTTCTTAGGAAAAGAATCCTCAAGTCTACTATCATGGAAGCACATGTCCTCTGATGTAAAAGGAAAGGAGGGTGAATGGTAGTCTCAGTGTTCAATATGCAGACTTTCATTTCATTTCCCTACTTTTCATTATCATCTCAATCACAGCCTTCCACTAGTTTTGATATCTGGTGTATCTCTAGTATACTTTCTCAATAGAAATAAATCTCTGGTCTTTAGCGGACTACTAGAAATCTGACTGCAAAGAGTGGGAGAGGGGACCTGGGATCCTGCTGATTCTACATTCACATGATGTTCCCATTTTTAGTCCCTTGTGGGCCCTTCATTCCACTGCATTGCTGCATTCCACAGTCCTGAGCCTTTCTGGGAGTTCCACACCATGCATGTTCGTAGGTTTCTACTACGTCAGTTACCACTTCTCAATTCACTTTCCAAGTTCCAAAATTTTTCATCTATAGAAGATATCTTCCTTACTCTCTTTGCCTCCATGCATCTATGCTTTTTGTCTTTTAATATTTACTTTCTGTCATTAAGGTGGGGTTTTCAGGAAGGAGTGTATAGGTGTGGTGAATCTGCAATGTTTCATCAAAATACGTTACATTTTTAGATAATTAAAAAACAATTCTTGAAAAATTTCAATGTAAGAACCATGATACTTAGAGATTCAGTGTGTCACATTATATTTTATTTTATTTTATTTTTTACACCTTTATTGGAGTATAATTACTTTACAATGGTGTGTTAGTTTCTGCTTTATAACAAAGTGAATCAATTATACATATACATATGTTCCCATATCTCCTCCCTCTTGTGTCTCCCTCCCTCCCTCCCACCCTCCCTATCCCACCCATCCAGGTGGTCACAAAGCACCGAGCTGATCTCCCTGTGCTATGTGGCTGCTTCCCACTAGCTATCTGTTTTACGTTTTGTAGTGTATATATGTCCATGCCACTCTCTCACTTTGTCACAGCTTACCCTTCCCCCTCCCCATATCCTCAAGTCCATTCTCTAGTAGGCCTGTGTCTTTATTCCCGTCTTACCCCTAGGTTCTTCATGACATTTTTTTTTCTTCGATTCCATATATATGTGTTAGCATATGGTATTTCTCTTTCTGACTTATTCACTCTGTATGAAAGACTCTAGGTCCATCCACCTCACTAATAACTCAATTTCGTTTCTTTTTATTTATTTTTTTTTTTGCGGTACGCAGGCCTCTCACCGCTGCGGCCTCTCCCGCTGCGGAGCATAGGCTCCGGACGTGCAGGCCCAGCGGCCACGGCCCACGGGCCCAGCCACTCCGCGGCACGTGGGATCCTCCCAGACCGGGGCACAAACCCGCGTCCCCTGCATCAGCAAGTGGACTCTCAACCACTGCGCCACCAGGGAAGCCCAATTACGTTTCTTTTTATGGCTGAGTAATAGTCCATTGTATATATGTGCCATGTCTTCTTTATCCATTCATCTGATGATGGACACTTAGGTTGTTTCCATCTCCTGGCTATTGTAAATAGAGCTGCAATGAACATTTTGGTACATGACTCTTTTTGAATTATAGTTTTCTCAGGGTATATGCCCAGTAGTGGGATTGCTGGGTCATATGGTAGTTCTATTTGTAGTTTTTTAAGGAACCTCCATACTCTTCTTCATAGTGGCTGTACCAATTCACATTCCCACCAGCAGTGCAAGAGTGTTCCCTTTTCTCCACATTCTCTCCAGCATTTATTGTTTCTAGATTTTTTGATTATGGCCATTCTGACTGGTGTGAGAGATGATATCTCATTGTAGTTTTGAATTGCATTTCTCTAATGATTAATGATGTTGAGCATTCTTTCATGTGTTTGTTGGCAATCTGTATGTCTTCTTTGGAGAAATGTCTATTTAGGTCTTCTGCCCATTTTTGGATTGGGTTGTTTGTTTTTTTGTTATTGAGCTGCATGAGCTGCTTGTAAATTTTGGAGATTAATCCTTTGTCAGTTACTTCCTTTGCAAATATTTTCTCCCATTCTGAGGGTTGTCTTTTGGTCTTGTTTATGGTTTCCTTTGCTGTGCAAAAGCTTTGAAGTTTCATTAGGTCCCATTTGTTTATTTTTGTTTTTATTTCCATTTCTCTAGGAGGTGGGTCAAAAAGGATCTTGCTGTGATTTATGTCATAGAGTGTTCTGCCTATGTTTTCCTCTAAGAGTTTGATAGTTTCTGGCCTCACATTATATTTTAAAAGTAAATTCTTGCCATTCATAAGCTCACATTCAGTGTCTCCAAAGAGCTATGGAAAAATTTCTGTGAAATACCATTGTCTTATTAACAGTGTAATGTGTATGTATGTGTATGTGTGTTGTTTTATCTGTGCGTGTGTACACATACACGCATAATTAAAACTGATATGGAACTAGTAAATTTCCTTGTGCGAGGAAAATATTCTCCGCACAGAATTCAGAATTTTAGATTTCTCTAGCTTTTTGCGTCATTGCCAAATGACAGGAAACTATTTTTTTTTCCTTAAATGATGCTTTCTTTCCAATTATGCACATGAAATTAGCCGGATTTGGTTGTCATTTTCCTCTACACAGTTTTAGAGGAGAGCAACGGCAGGAAGTCGGCTTGGGGGTTAGTAATACCCAGGTAATTCAGCATAATTGGAGTTCTGATCTGTGACTTTCTAAATCTAGACATTGAGTTAAGAACATTGAGGAACATTTAACTAGTGCAGCTTAGTCATGTGTTGTTATATTATCAACAACAATTGTGTATCTCTTTCCCTATCCACTCACCTTCTGGAGTTTTTGGTTGTCCTGCCCTGAATTGTAATGTGGTAACGGCGCAGTCAAGTAGTAAATGTTAACTTTTAAAAATTGGAACCTCAAAGGACACTGCTCTGTTATAGACTGGCACACTACTTTTGGCTTTGAAGTCCCTGAGTAGGCAGACTTTCATTGACATTAGACGTTGTTCAAGTCAGAGGGGAATACATCTCTGAAGATGAAAAATATTAAGCCACAATCAAAGAGAAATTAATTTTTTTTTGATCTTTGCATTTCCTGGAACAGGCTGAGTCATGAGATGAATGACAGTAAACACTTACATGGCACATTAGTCAGAGTTAGTTACATAAATTGAACTGAGCAATAGCAAACTAAATACATAGATCAACACCACCAAAAGAAAACATGTTGAAGAAAGTGCCTTACAGAGGAAACCTAGAAGGTAAGCTATAGCCCAGGAATGTTCAGTTAAATTATGAAGAAAAGATTGGTGGATTAAGAGACAATTGAGCATGATCTTGATCAGATGGCATCCAAATGCTAAACTGGTCCATTACTTGAAATCAGTTATTCAAACATATTTATAATGCCTGTTTTATTAAACATTTATTAATTGAATATTTATTCAATAAGTATTCAGTCTTGCTATTTTCAGTTGCTCAGGAATATAGGACTGCACAAGGTAGATAAGCTTTTTTGCTATCATGAAGGTTAACATTCTAATAGAGGAGAGAGGGAATAAATAAATAGGTAAAGAGATACCCAAATGCAATATAGTG
The DNA here is from genome assembly GCF_005190385.1 of Monodon monoceros. Lineage (NCBI taxonomy): Eukaryota > Metazoa > Chordata > Mammalia > Artiodactyla > Monodontidae > Monodon > Monodon monoceros. Next base: position 95,874,806 of record NW_021703774.1, read on the forward strand.
ATAAGTTCTGTAAAGAAAAGATCAGAGAAGGGGCAAGGGAAGTCTATAATCACAATTTTAGAAAGTATGGTGGTCAGAAAAGACTTGAATTAAATGTGGTCCCAAAAGCCATGTTTTCACCTGCAGAGGCAAGCACAGCACACAGGCCCTGAGATGGCGGAATGCTTGGGAACAGCAGTGAGGATATGTGATGTGAAGTAGCGTGAACAAGGAGAGTGTTTGACAATACGATGAGAGGGGGAAACAGAGATCATGTAGGCCCTCTATGGATTTTGGATTTTATTCTAATTTTTAGGATAGGTATATGACCTGATTTCCATTTTTAAATCAAATGTCACAGTAGCTATTCTGTGGCAGACAGAATGGAGGCAGGGAGATCATTTTGACGGCTAATGCAGGAATCCAGGCCAAAGATGATGGTGATTTAGACTAGTGAGGTAGTAATGGAAGCAATGGAGGGTGGGAATGTTGCATTCAGGGTATATTTTATAAGTAAGTCAGGCTGAGGGATTGGGTTTTGGAAATGAGAGGAAGAGAAATTATAGACGATTCCAAGTAGTCTGGGTCAAGGATCTGAATGAATAATGGTGCCACTTAAAGTGATGGAGAACCCTGGAGAAGAACAGCTTTATGGCAGGGGAGTGGGGAAGAAGATCAGTAGTTCATTTTGGATGTGTTGGATTTACAATGTCTATTAAAAATGCAAGTGAAAACGTATAGCCATTGATTGGATATTTGATTATGAAGCTCAGGGTAAAGGAAGAGCTTAAGACATAAATAGAGCATTCGGACTGTAAACAGTGTATGGTATTTAAAAATCATGGGACCTGATGAGATACACTAGAAATGCATACAGACAAAGACTGTTTCCACGTTCTGTGATCAGGAAGAGTAGGAGGATCCAGCAAAGGAGGCTGAGAGGAGGAAGGTTAGAAGGCATAATATGGCAAGCTATGCAATAGCTGTGCACATGTGTGTGAATCAAGAAGAGGGGAAGGGGCTTCCCTGGTGGCGCAGTGGTTGAGAGTCCGCCTGCCGATGCAGGGGACGTGGGTTTGTGCCCCGTTCTGGGAGGATCCCACATGCCGCGGAGCGGCTGGGCCCGTGAGCCATGGCCGCTGAGCCTGCGGTCCGGAGCCTGTGCTCTGCAACGGGAGAGGCCACAGCAGTGAGAGGCCCGCGTACCGCAAAAAAAAAAAAAAAAAAGAAGAAGAAGAAGAGGGGAAGTAACACATCAGGGAGAGGGACAAAGCAAAGATTTCCTGGAAGAAGTAAAGATTGAGATTAATCTTCAAGGTTTTAGGCTTATAAATAATTGGCAAACTACTGTCCACCCCTCCTAGAGTCTAATTCTTGTCCCTTTTAAAGGTGTGTACATTCTCATAGGAAATACATGATATATACTCAGATAACTCAAGTAACATTTCAGAATTTCTAGAGCACTTTCACATACTCACGATAACCCTATGTGGTAAATGCTTATAAGTACTGTTACCCAGAATTAATAAGGTAACACATTTGTCCAAAGGCACAATTGAGAGTAGATCTCTTGCCTTCTGAATCCTACTTCCCTATTCTTTTCAGTCCACCACCTATTGCAAGAGAAAATGTGGTGAATGCGAAAAGATCAACTCAAAGAGAGTTCTGTAGGAGCTCCATGGAGAGAGAGCTCACTTCTCTCTGGAAGGATCAGAGAAGGTTTGTGGGAGAGCTATCATTTTTAACCAGGATTTATAAAATGGATAGAATTCCAGCATAAAAGTCGCCTTACAGTGGCATCCCAGGGCCCTGCATGATTTTGTCCCAGTCAAGTCAACCTCATCTGTTGTCATTCCTGACAGCTACCCTGGGCCATGATCAGCCATGCTGAGCTACCCACACATCTACCTCATGCCAAGCTCTCTCTTGCTGATGCATCTACAGACATACCACTCCCTTAGACATAGAGGCATTCCTACCGTAAGAGCCACTCTTTCATGTATTCTTCAAGACAAAGTCCACTCTTTTCCTTATACGCCCCCAAACACTTTAGAAGCCCCTCCCCCTGAGTCCATGCATACCGTGCATCTCTCTATCATGGTTCTATGGTATTCTACTTCTAATTTTTTGCCTGTCTTCCTTAGACTGTGAACTTCAGGAGAGAAGGACTTGCCTAGCATGTAATTGATGCTAGTCCCACATACTGGATACAGTGGTCACTAACACTGATCACTCCTTGTCCCCATGGGGCTTCTAGCATAGCAATACTTAGTAAATGCTCATTGGACATTTAGTTATTATTATGATGATCATTGTTAATGAGTATATGTACTTTGTTCATATAGTTACTTGCACTTAGATGTATGTATCTGAGCTAATGTTTATTTTACTTATTTTAAAGTAAAGTTTATTTTACTTCATTTTATTCTTTAAAGTATAAGCTTCTAAAATAAAGATTGCCTTAACTTTATGGTGTATAAAGTCTCCTGTGAGCAAAATGGGCATCCAATAATAATTCACAGGCTATGATGACAATAATTTAGTCTGTGCTTCCTTCAAAATAGACATTTTCTCTACCTTTACTCCTAAAATTCAACAGGAAAATTGAAAAGATTGCTTGTGAAGTTGTTGTTATATGTATGTTTCATTAGACATCGTCTTATCCTTAGAATCTTATTATTAAATAATTTTGTTCCTGAACTATACGGACTCCAAGAAACTGGGGGGCTGCAGGATTTCAAATAATGCAAATGACATATATCAGACAAGTAAGACACCTGCATTTTTATTTATTTATTTATTTATTGCGGTACGCAGGCCTCTCACTGTTGTAGCCTCTCCCGTTGCGGAGCACAGGCTCCGGACGTGCAGGCTCAGTGGCCATGGCTCACGGGCATGTGGGATCTTCTCGGAACGGGGCACGAACCCGTGTCCCCTGCATCGGCAGGCGGACTCTCAACCACTGCGCCACCAGGGAAGCCCACACCTGCATTTTAATATATGTGAATTCATACAAGAAAGAGGACGAGACTGAGAGAGCTGGATAAATGTTTCACCAAAAAAAGCAATAAACACAGAAATCCTCCAGGAAAACTGGTATGGTAATTTAATCACACATTAACAATATATATTCCTAGACAAATGCAAAAGACCTTCCCATTTATAAATAGCTTACCACCTTCCTTAGTCCTATCCAACACTGTTTAAAGCCCTGCCTGGTAAATACTCAAAGTAAAGATTTACACTTTAAAGCTTTAACTGCCATTTTGCAGTCACTATGGAGGTAATTGTACTGTATAAAAAATGATATCTTGTGAGAGGGAATACTTTATAGATGAATATCAGTGTTGCCCCATTAGTATGTTAGTATAGTTTTTAAACTTCCGTGTTGATTTTCTGCATTCCTTTTTTTGCAAAGATTTCAGGGATCGGAAAATATTGAGTTTTACCCTTAGCCCTGTTGGGCCCATGGCAAACCATGTTTTGAAAGGCTTGATTATGTTAGAAAATTACATTTCTTAAATTCACCTCTTTGCTGGAAACTGCTAGCTAATTTGCCTTGAAACTGACTTTAATTCTGAAATTGTACATTATGAATTTAAAACATAGTCACCTACGAGTTATTTTTTGAAATAGCTATTTTATATTTAATGAACGGGAATATCAAGTATTTCTGTTTTTTTAATTTTGTGGTGCCACATGTAAAATGCCCTTATTTTGTCAGGTAACTTTAGGGTTAAAGTCTTGCACATTGATTTTAGCTCAAATATAATTTAAAAACTAATTGTCACTCCTTCAAAACTGATGAGAAAAAGTGCACTTTATTTTACTACAACCGAAAATAAAGACCAGTGATAGACCACATGCAATTTATCTGATCTCAGAGACACCTTATAATCAGAAAGTTCAAGGTGTTTGTTGTTAAATATTCTAGAGAAATTATCCCTATAAGTCTAGTCAGAGCGATAGCTTGTAAGTAAAGCATCTTTTCCACAGTCAAAAAATGCTTGAAATGAGTAAAGATCACTATGTCATTAATCTACCTAAAGATTAACCTTTTAAACAGCCAAGATTTGTAACATACTTGTTCTTATTCAAAGTTCAGTTGTGTTCAGCACCAAGGAAAGTTTTATGATTGAGTATATGTAATTATAGTGTATGAAGATTTTAAAATAACTCATGGGATTGGACAAAGTTTTCCAGTAGTTAATCATTAATGAAGATCTTAAATCTGTGCTTTAAATACAGACAAAACTACTTATAATGATCTCATTAGTGCCTTATTAAGGTTATCTATTTTAGTATTTGCCAGGAGAATTCAGATGGAAATGAACTCCTTAACATATTTAGAAAGGGTTGTTCATCATTTACTCAGATAAAAGACATACTATAGCTGATTAATTGTTGTGTAAATAAAGATTCAAACTAGAAGCAACAGAATATGCTTCTAGCTAAATGTAGCCCTCTCAAAAAAAAATAAGCTTCTATGCCTGTGCTCTCTGCCATCTTTCAATTTGTTTTTATTAATTTAGTCAGGAAATAATTTTAAAATGTAGTGGAAGTTGGAGAAAAAGTAGAGAAGAAATAAACATGACTGTGAGTTGGGGTTTTTCTAGGACGTGGCGGAGTGTCAAACTCAATTGAGACCTCTCACAGATGTTCAAAACTTGGGTTTTTAAAAGAGAAAAATGTGCTTGTTTGCCTTTGACAAAATCTGTTGCCCTAAATTCAAATTGCAGGAAGCAAATCATCTTTCAAAAAGAGGCTCACAGTTATCTCAGGGTACTGGTTTACTCTTAAAACAAACACTGTAAGGGCCAATGAAGCTACAGTTACTGATATAAAAACACTTCAGAGAGAAGAATACAATGAATGTTAAATCCTAAGAGACCATGCTTGAGATCAATTATTATTATTCGAAGTGTGGAAGTCCTTCGATTTGAACACCGTGATTCAGTCGTTCACCAAGTGGGAGAATGGGGAATACAGACAATTATTCTGGAATGTGGTGAAGTAGAAGGCATTGGTGAGTGGGCAATAAATTGAAAAATGGTCTGTATATTTATGCTTTAGTAATTTGTTCTCTACATTCTTTTAATCGGCATTAATGAAATTGATGCTTTTGCAGGGCTTTCAAAATATAGTATCATCAGAGTGTGGAGAATATGCAGATTTCTTGAAAAATATTGAATTTAAAAAGACAGCCTCTGATTTGTATTACAATTTTACCTGCAATGCACATTGCCTCTTCCAAAATGATAACAGGAGGCTATGATAAGATTACCATATCTGATTGATCTCTAAAGCCTAAGAAACCTACTTACTTAATGTTTTTCTGAGCTGCTCTTTTTCTTCTAACCCCCAAGACTATCGCTGACTGGGAATATTGAAATAAACTCCTACCTGATTTTACTTCCATGATTTCTCTCCCATCTTCTGTCTATTCTTTCTTTACACTACAGACAACTTTATTTAATCTTCAAACTCCTTACGCCCACAAACTCATTCCTAAGCAAGTTTCTAGCCTTAGTTTTTTTCTGCCTGTCCACCTCCCTAGACTCAGCTGTGCTCCAGTCACAGGGAACCACTCTCTGGTCTTCAAATGCTCCCTGGTCCCCATGCTTCTTGCTTATCTCTTGCTTTTCCCCTGTCTGGGGAAATCCCAGTTTTTCTTCAGTGTGCAAACAAATCTTCTCTGGGAACTCTCTAGCTAAATTAGATGTTCCCTTCAATGGCTTCCACATACTCTCTGTGTGCTTCTGTCAAAGAAGTCAATCATTTGTGTGGTTATTGTTTGTTTACATCTCTCTCTTAGTAGTCTGAAAGATCTTTTAGCACAGAAATGCTATATTGGTCAATTTTTTAAAAAATCTTCTATTAGCAAAGTCACTGGTATGTAGCAGTAGTAGTGGATACTCAATAACAGCTTAGGGAATCAACACAAGAGACAGATATTAAGCGAAGAACAGAAATCTTCCTGACTAAAATTACTCAAAACACATAAAACAGTTTGTGAGAGACCATATATAACTAATTCCTTTAAAATGTTCAGCATAGGCAGGGCTGTACTCTAGAAGAACTTAACTAGACAAAAGTTTTTGTTTCTCTCACTTTTACTTCCTCTTTTAGCAGACAAATTCCCAGTGTCCATATTGCCTTTTGGTGTTTGAGCCGAACTTTTGTCTCCCAAGCCCCACCTTGAGGGAGTGATTGCCTGTATTCCAAATATTTTCTGGCCCCAAACTCACAGCAGAATTTACCTGTCCTATGTTTTATCCCCTCACAGACATCATTGCTGTCCATGTGAGTGAGCTTTGGCGTAAATGGCTTAGCTAATTAACTTCCACAGATAATGTATGTATGTTTTAATTAGATTCTTCTGGAGATCTGTGATGTAACCCAAAGGAGTAGCTCATATACGAGGAGTGTCAGTACTTGGTTCAGAAATGCAAGGAGGCAGATTTGGGGAGAGAGAAGTATCGAGGTTTAGAGTCTGTAGACATTCTTCTGCAGTAGCATTCTGTCTTTCAACACCACAATAGCATAGATCCTTGGGGAAAGTGAAACTCATTCTCCCACTCTTTATGAATTCAGACTCCTAGTGGAGGATTATTAGGTGCTTAGTGATTCTGCTGCTTCTTGCTAACTTTTCCACCCTCTTTCCTTCCTTTAAGAAATATATATGCCAAGCAATCTGCTGGAATGAAGTGAAGGAAACATGTACAGCCCCAGGCCTTCAAGGCAATGGGAATAACCTTGAAGTAAGGGAATAACTCTTGAACATTTAGAAGATAATTGCAATTGTGCTAAGTGAATGAAGAAAACTATCAATTACATGAGCATCTCTCTCCAGTGTTTCAATATAATATCCACAGAGTTAGTGTTAAAACACTATTTTTTGTGTAGTTCACACACTACAATTTTTGTGGATTAAGTGTCGGGTAAAGGCAGTTTATGTCCAAGTACAAGGTGCCTAGGACTATAAGGCAATCCTCTATGTTGAGTGAGATGATTGAGAAAAAAAAGCTTTCAGCCAATCTGAATAAGTAAATTGTACAGATGTGAAGAAAATTTTCAAATACTTAATAATAATATTTAATATCATAATTTCCTTATATATACATAAAAGTACTTTGTGTATAAAATAATATATTAATTTGGAAGTAATCTTTCTCATGTTCATTTCATGAACAATCTTATTCAAACTCTCACACACACCATCAATAACAGTGATTTCTCATCAATGAAGCTACTTTTTAGTTACCCAATACAGTTTTCCTAAAGACATTTTTACTTATATCTAATATATTCACCATAAAACAGTTTTGAAATCATATGTAATTTTGTCAGTGAAAATTTTATATCAAGCTACAAATGCCAATTCACCTAAATTTTGGTCTTTTTTCCCCTTTATCATGTACGGATACATTCATGATCTTTCCAACTCTTAAATTTTAAATTGATTTTTATTCTACTATCCAGCCTTTTCAGTTGTGAGGTCATTCCCCACCATGCAAGGATAATGATTAAATAATTTAAAAAATATTTGCCTGCTTATAATTCTATCAGATAAATACTGACATATCCAAAATATCATGTTAAATTGTTTCCTTTTCAAAATAAGTTTATTGGGAGAGTACAGCATAATTGAAAGACTATCAGGGCTTAAATATAGGTCACTCTCTTCTCAGTGGTATAATTTGAGGAGTTACAGTTCATCTTCAGTTTGAGTGCTTGTGTACGGTTGAATACTTTAGCTCAGTTTAAGTGGGTTGAATTATGCCCCCCCCCGCCCCCAAATTCATGTTCACTATGAAGCCCTAGTTCCCAGTGTGTTTGGAGACAGGACATGTTAAGAAGGAATAAACTTAAATAAAGTCATAAGGGTGGTGCCCTTATAAGAAGAGGAATAGACACCAGAGTGATCTCTCTCCTCCATGTGAGGACATAGCAAGAAGACTGCTGACTGAAAGCCAAGAGGGGAGCCCTCCCCTCCTAAGGAATTGAATCAGGTGGCACCTTGATCTTGAACTTCCCAGACTCCAGAACTCTGAGAAATAAATTTCTACTGTTTAAGCCACTCGGTCTATGGTATTTTGGTATGGCAGCCCAACCTACCTGATTAATACAATGAATAAGTACACATTTACAGCAGGCAAGCATTAATGGTAAAAAGCAAGTTGTCATAGAACAGCATCTGGGGGAAAAGACATAAAATGCTCCTCCTTTTTATGGCTAACTATGGTAGGTACCCTTGGATGGCAGAAATTACATCCATGCATTGGTCCCAGTTGAGGCTGGGAAAGGGAAGAGACTTCAGCAGTGAGTGACAAGGCTACCAGTAATATAACAAATAGTCCTCATACCAAATCATTCCAAACTGTAATAATCTCAAAGCCAATGGATTTGACACCTCCAAATTATTATCAAAACAGACATTGTTGAAAATTTTTATCTGGATAATAGAGAAATATATAAAGAAGATAAAAATCAGTAATTCTGTCCTCTATTCACTATTAATATATGTGTGTGCATGCATACATTATATATATGTATGTGTATACACACAAGCAATTTATATTTTATCATCATAGAAAAACACTATACAATTTTATTTGCATTCTTTTTCACTTAAAGTTATATCATCATAAGCACTTTGCCATGTGATTAAAAATTATCATGATTATCATTTGTAATAGTTGCATAATATTCCTAGATTGCCTAGAATATAAGAAAAAATAGCAAACACACTGAAAAGTTATTATTAGCTCAAAGATCTAGCCTTTGGAGCAAGTGGGGAGGCAGCCAGAGCTGTTGACAAGTATATTCTTCTTGAGGGACTAATGGTGACAATTCCCAAAGAAAAGACAACTGCTGAGTCAGATTTCTCCTTGGTGTGATCCTTGTCCAGAGCACAAACATTGAGCTCCCCCAGTAGCTAGTAGGGACCTTGTGCTTAGCTAACAAAGCTGACAGAAAAGCCAAAGAATGTGCCTCCATATGACACTCAGAGCTCCCATGCTCTTCTCTCACTTAATCCTCTGAAGAATCCTAGTGAACACTTCAAGATAACAGCACCAAGATACAGAAAGGGGAAGTGGTTGTCCATGTATGCTAAATGATGAGATCAGAATTAAAGGACTCTGATGTGATGTTAAGTACAATATTCTTTCATTGACAATAAAGCTTCTCCTCAGTGGCTTAGGAGAAAGCACACTGCTGAAAAAAAGGAATCTAGCACCTGATCTTTTGGACTGGCTATGGAGTTTCGTGAGGTTGTTTTCTAACTCTGCACTTCTTCAAAGCCAACAGATGTGAAATCAGGTCTTAATCCTACTTATCCTCACCAAAATTAAAGAATGATCTGGAATATAATCCTTTGCAACCTACAACTTCAGGCTGCCTTGAAGGCTCGTCCCAGCTCAGAGAGGAAAAAAAAAAAAATGTGTTCCCAACTCCATCTCTCTTTTTAAATCAGCATTCAATCTAAGATGCTGAGCTCTTCAGGAACTTTCTGCTGTGGGTCAGTTAAATTACTCTGACCTAAATAAAACTCTTGTTTCTCACTAGTCTGCTAAAGGGAGGGGCAGAACTAGATGATACAGCATTCATCTGAAATATTCACATAAAAGATGAAGAAAACTGCAAATCCACCAGAGATCCCTTGACATGGTATAATGAAGTATTGAACTGAATTGCATGGGAAGGCCAAAGATCCAGGACCCTGAATTTCAGGCCACAGCAATGTTATTTAATCAGGTATTGGGTCACAGTCCCAGAGTCTGTCTGGATGCTTCCTGTGCACTCTGCCCATGGTGCGGAGATTTCTTCTCCTCGCAGCTGAGCATTCTGAGCACAACTGCACTATTTTTCATTCCCTGGCTAGTATTCTCCCTGACATCCTAAGCCAAGTGGAAGTTGCTGCCTAGGGACGTTTATTAATACCCTTCTGAACTCGGACAAATCATACAGATTTTATAGCACAGTATTTCTCTGAAATTCTTATTCTATTAAAATTATGAGCTAATTCTTGGGAAACTTAGATTAAATTCTTTATTTCTGGATATCTCCATCTTTTTAGCCTAAAAAATCTGGTAATTGGTAATAACTTTATTCAATACTGCTATTTGTCTAAGTTCATATGACTTAAAAGTAATTTTTACTCGGAGTACAATGTATTACTTTTCTCAATAAAAATGTTGTAGAATACATCTGATATGGAATGTTTAATTTATAAAATTCTGAGTGGAGGAATCAAACTTATACTATAATAAAGGAATGGGGTTTTCTTAGAAAACTGATTATCTAAGTGGAGAATACTAAAATGTTCTGACTTATGAATAGATAGGTTACATGTTTGAAATTGAGCTAGTCAGTAGGCGACCTGAAATGATTAAAGAAATATTGTGTTTAAAAGTTGAGTGGAAAGATTAAAATACCAGATTTATCTCAAATCAGTATTTATATTAAAAATACACTACATAATAGAAAATAGACTATGAGGTTGTTTATACATCACAGTAACACAAATTCTGCTATGATTAAATTCCCAGAGATGGGGCTGATAATGACAAATGTTATTCTTAAAAATATTTTTGTGGGATATATTATATTTAGATGTTAAAGAGACTGATTCAGTTCTTTATCCTTTAAACATATTTGTTAGAGAGCCTACCATGTGCTAGGTACTGTTCTAGACTCTGAGCAAACAATGAGCAGGACGGAAGGTGAGGAATAAACAATAAGTAAGGATAATCTCAGATACTCCTAACTGTTATGAATATAGAAGAACTAGGTGATATAATTTTGATAGAGGAAGAAAGGGGCGGAGCTTTAAATTGGGGCTCAGAGTAGGTGCCTCTGAGAAATAACATTTGAGCTGAGACTTGTGTGAATAAAAGTTGCCAATCATGCAATCATGTGGATACTTATAGCACCAGGCAGAGGGAAGAGGGCATGCAAAGGACCTACTACCACGAGTTTAGGAATTTAAGAAACAGTAAATACTAGTGAGGCAGAAGTATGGTGAACCACAGCAAGAGTAGTAGGGTGTAATTTAGTTAGGATTCCCAGCATCCAATAAGGCAGTGTCCAAGGATAAAAGGGATAGTGAATAAAAACTGATTTGCCATTGTCATCTACTGGGGGGAAATTGAAGTGGTTTTCTAAGACAACACACAATATAACTGAAAACCATAATGTTTTATCTTTCCTTAACTAAATCTTTTTTTTTTTTAACATCTTTATTGGGGTATAATTGCTTTACAATGGTGTGTTAGTTTCTGCTTTATAAGGAAGTGAATCAGTTATACATATACATATGTTCCCTTATCTCTTCCCTCTTGCGTCTCCCTCCCTCCCACCCTCCCTGTCCCACCCCTCCAGGCGGTCACAAAGCACTGAGCTGATCTCCCTGTGCTATGTGGCTGCTTCCCACTAGCTATCTACCTTACGTTTGGTAGTATATATATGTCCATGCTTAACTAAATCTTTGACACATGCTGGAGAGTAACGTTTCTCTAAAACCAAAAACATTTTTAGGTCTGGAAGTCTCATCATTGTTTGTATGCAAGCTTGCCTCAATCAAGAAATTTCTGATATGTTGTATTAAAGACAGAGCCCAAGGTTGTAATCAACAAAACCAGGTTCAAGTCCTGGTTTAAATACTGGTAGCTTTCTGATGCTACCTTGTACTCACTTGATCCATCCATCTATAAAATATGGTAATAGTTATGAGGGTCAACTGACATTTAGGAAGCTTAAATTAGGGACAATGATGGGAAGATTTATCACTACATAAAAGTTCAAATAGAATTTAAGAATGTATCTCAGATGTTTGTCTTACCTTAGAAAAACAAATATGATAAATCAAAACTGTTGTTTCAGTGAATCGTCAGAGTTTTCAGTTCAGAAACTTGTAGACTGAGAAGAGAAATTTGCCATTTGTGTATTAAAAATCAGTATTGTCAATCACAGCTGTCTATAGCTAACCGAAAATAGCTAAATCATGGTCTGGTTCTGGTCGTTTCAGCCTGATTCTCACTAGTGCAGCATTGATCTGATTTCATCTTTAGTCATTATTTTGGGTAAAAACTAAGATGATATCAAGGCCATTTTCTGCTATGTTATAAGGACTTGACATATATAAACATTTTGATCAGCAAGTGAAGGGGATAATTTTTCAATTACGTGAGATATACGTTTAACATTCTGTTTTTATTTTTGCCATAATCTTCATCATACTCAATTTCATAAATGCTTTGTCAGGCTCAATAAAAGGGAAATGTAGATTGCTAACCTCTATCTATTAAACCAGAAAAGTCAGATGGGAAAGAGAAATGTATTAGTTTAGGAAAAAAAGGCTAATTTTCATATCATGTTTTATTCTTAATCACCATAGAGGGTGTAGGTTTTCTTCATTATAAGATTCATCCTCACTATATTTTCTTAAATGTAAGGAATAATGGCTACAGAAGTCTAGAAACCTCATAGCATCATTGTAGCAGAAGATTCTAAGTATAGAGTTACTAAATTGCAAGCCATTTGTTTTTAAGTTTGTAGGAATCATTACCCGTCATCTCATCTGTATTACATTTATTTCTCAATACAGATTAACGTTTTTTTCCACACTTTTTCCCATATTGTAATCACGGTGGGGAAATTCTATTTCAAACCTCAGATAAAAGCCTTATAGTGATTTCATGTGACAGAATTTTATCTGGGTTTCGAGAAATCCTAATAACAGCATTTACAATTCTTCTATGCAGTTTCTCCTCTTCTTGTTACTGTAGAAATATGGAAAACACATTCCTGGTTTAAAAAGCTAGAAGAAAAAAAAACAACAGCAGTTTAATCTGAGTGTTAGGAAAAGGATCACAAATCCTCCTATAGTATTTTGTATTTAAGCTAGTTTCTGTAAAGGCCCCTGACATGCCCCCTTGGGAGCTAAATATTGACAAGCATGCTTTGGCAATCAAGATCAAGCTTGTTGAATTAACACAGCTCAAGTCTTGCATTGACACTATAACCCAAGACTGAGAACTCTTATCTTACCCCATTTATTTTGGCTTTATAGGTGATACTGAATCCCTTGAATTAAGGATTTTCACTGTATCTTAAATGCTACAACTATAGATTAATTTGATTTGAGAATATACTAGTCCTTATATTTTCACAGTGGAAATCATAAATGAAGTGGAACACTCATTGTTTTCTCTCCCAGCATGGATCCAGAATACAACTGACTATATACCCAAGTCTGATATCTTTTCTACCGGAAAATGTCTTATAATTTCCACCTCCTAAAAGAGAAAGAGAAATAAGAAGGATAATATGATCCTTTATGTATCTTCTAGGTAAAAGTTAACATACCCCAAATTGCTAATTCTTTCGAGGCTTTGATCAAAAGTTAAGACAAAATATAAATTATAAAAGAAATAAAAGTTAATTTATGTTTCATTGTGACATTTAAAACCCAAATGGCAATCTCCCAATGACAATCGTTTTTATAAAACTTAAAATTGTCTTCAAGTTTTAGAGGAAAGCATAATGCTTTTCGATCTTTTAGGAAGTTAAGGAATGAATTTTCTAGGAATAATGATGGTAGTGGCAGTGGTGGTAAGAAATAACACGCGTTCATGGCTTACAGTGTGGCAGGTTCTATGTAGAACACTTTACACGCAGTTTCCTGTTTAACCCTGGGGGGGGGGGTTCCATTGGCCCCATTTAACACATGAAGAAACAGACTGAAGAGAGCTTCATGAACTCATCCAGCCATGCTCAGTGTTTCCTAAAGCTTCCTTTCATTTTCTTTCCCATGGATACACCCACAGGCAAGGTAGGAACTAGATTTTTCTCCTGTCTTAACAGAGTTCATACCACAAAGGAAGAGGCATGCATGCCTGTTTGGCTGTCATTCAAGGTGATGGCTGCTAGTGCTAGAGGGAACAAGAAGGAAGGAATGTGGTGATTGGGGATGATCCAGGAGGACCCCCCAAAGGATATAACATTTCATATGGGCCTCAAAGGAGGAATAGGAGAAGAAGGTGAAGAACATTTCAGGCAGTGAGAATAGCAAGAGAATTGACACAGAGATGGGAATAAACATGATCTCCTCAAGAAACTGCAGATAATTCAGTGTTTCAGGAGTTACTGGATGGAGGCCACATAAATGATGCAAAGAACTTACTGAGTTTAAACGTCAAAAGCATACTTACCAGCTGACGACCTCTGTATCTTCACTGCGAATTGAAGATAATACTCAAAATCAGGCCTCCCAGAGCTGTTATGAGGAATAAATGGGATAATGCATGCCGAATGTCTGGCCTACTCTTACTTCTCAATTCTAAGAACACTTTTTATCTTCTCAAGTAAAATCATACCCTTCGCAACCTTCAGAAATAATTTTGGAACCACCTTCTGAAACTAATTTTTTAAAATAAAACAACCATTTGGCACAGTTTTCCTTCTAATTTTCCTTCCTTCTATAGCATGGTAGGAGAGAGATGCAAATTGATTCTTTCTTGATACGTAAGTTCTTCTTTTATCTCTTTCTCAAAGAGGGTTGTCATAACTTCATCCCCATGAGCAAGCATCATTTAGTACTAAACTTCCCCATATTTGTGCAGTTGGTTTTCTAAAATAATTTTGAATTGATGTGATTTCAAATACATATATTAATAATAAAGTATAATTATAAGGATGACATTTAAAGTCAAAGTTGTCTATCACGCTGCCCAACACATAGAGGTACCCAGTTAGTTCCCCTTCCCTTTCTCTCCCTTCACCTTTATATTAAAATCCCCTTCAAAATCTGCTCAATGCCACACAGAAAGAACTCTGTGTATTATGCCAGTGTCCTGTTTGTCAAACTTCTTAGTCATCCTAGACTAAATCTCTACAATCTAGCAAGCATTACTTCCCAACTTACATCTCAGTGATCATTTTACACACTGTCTACCCAAAGTGAATGCTTATCTCCTTGTTCTGTAAAATCAGTGTGTACGTTCTCACTTCCATGCCTTCCTTCAAAAACTTGGTGAAGTTTGGAATGCCTGACGTCCGCTTATCTCATTTTGTACTTTGAGGATCACTTTCTCCCAGCACATCCTGGAATTCACCTGCTCTTTAATCTCCTTTAGAACCATCCACTGTATTTCTTTGGCATTTAGGTATGTTACATTATATAGTTAGGTTCAGTCTGCAAACCCTCTCTCCAGCAAAATATAACTCAATTTAGGTAAGGGACCCACTTTCTCTATGTATTTGACACAAAATGAAGTTTTGCTTTTGAAAACAAAAATCATCATGGTTTTTCTCAAAGAGCACATTCAATAAAGTATATGTATCTATTTCATAAATTGCTTAAACTTTTAACTTCGTGTAATTGCAAGATGTATCACAAACATTCTTACTTCGAGTCCATACTTTTGCAGTAAATTAAAATACTTTCAAATCATGCTTTTAGTAATCATTAAAATGGGGTAGTTTTCCGATTAAATGACCTAGAGCCACCACACCTATCCAGAATACTTTCATATAGTTCTTGAATATATTTCTATATCTTATTTCTTATGTCAGTACAGAACACTGCCATATAAATTTCGTTACAAAAAAGATACAGAAATCTTAAAAACTAAATATTTAGAAACTGATGTAACTAGTTATAAAACCATAATTACATGAGAGTGTTCTTTTATAACAAGAAGACTTCACATCTGTCATCCAGTGTTTTAAAGCCTAGCATACTTCTTAGCTGACTATTTCTATTATTACCATTCTACAAGCAGCTGCCATTCTTGAAACTGATTGATGTTTAGGAATAAAGCACATTTATTACATGGTGTCCACTTCAGAGGAGCAGTCTTATAGCCTACAGCGCTTTTTGAGAAGTGATGATACCTTATATTTCTGGAACTAATCACTGCTAAAGAAAGTAAAAGGGTGAAAACATAATATTTCTTTTTCCTGTGAAGACCTTTCATTGCATTATATGCCATTCAACTATAAAATGATTATAGTGTTTTATCTGCCAAGAATGACAGTGGTGAAAGGCAGGCAACTTATGTGTACATACCTATCTATCCATACATGCCACTGTCCAAAGCTTGTTGCGTTTTAATGCGATCAAAAATTAATGATGTTCATATAATTGTTTTATTATTTTACTCCTTCCAAATTATTGCTGTACGGTCTTCAATCACCATTCTTTGAAGTTCTGGTCTTCTTTACACCACCTCGACTTTTTGCACTGACCTTGCCTCAGTTATGCCACTTGATCTCATCTACTGTCCTTAAGTCACTCTCTCAGCTTGATTGAACACTTTGGTCCTTGGTTCATTGGTCTATCGCTCCAATTTCTGCCATCATCATTAAGGGATAATCATTATAAAGTACTTAAAGATCTAGCTAACAGATAGTAAGGTAACAGATTTTAGCTTTCATCATCAGAAACATCAGAATCCATGCTGCTATATATTCATCAATTTCCAAAGCTATTTTTAAAATGATGTGGTAACTGATATTTGTGTAACACTTTTACTGTTTCAAAGCATTTTCAGAATTTCATTTGATTCTCACAACCACCTTATGAGGTAGGTGTTGTTAGTTTATTTTTAGATTGCTTAAAATCCAGCTCACAGTGGCTATTAAGAGAGGAAGGCAGAATTTTTACCAACGTTTTACGACACTAAAGTCCATAGATGGTTTTTCAACTGGACAACATTTTAGGAAATGCTTTCCAGTAGTCAACACTGTCACATCCTCTTTCAGCCCTAGGCTACTATATATAAATAAGACATTTACAGAATCCCAATTATACAGTGCACTATGCATGGCAAACCAAAATATAAATAATGGACTATATTTCATGTTCCTAAGTAGCTCAGATGTTTTCCATCTAGATAACCTCAGGTACTCACCCAAATCCAAATTATTATCTTCTACAAACCCTAAAAATTATCACAGTTAATAACATTAACCTCCCAGCCTCTTATTCTGTATATCTAATTAATCACAAGGTACAATATGGTCCATCTCTGAGTGTGACAGAACTCTTTTACCTCATTTTCTGTCTCTATAACCTTGATTTAGTCCAAGGCCTGAACTTACAGATGATGAACTTAATTCTTCTTTTAAAATCATGTCTGTTTTAGCCACTATCCAATCAGAGAGCAGTGTACACTTTAAGTAACTTCGTTTCACTGCGGTTACTATTATTTTTAGTAGTTATTATTTTTTTAGTAGCTTCCAATGGATTTTTTCAAGGCTGAAGTAAAATATGTGGAGAATAGTTAATTCCACCTTTTTTTCACCAGCAAACAACCTCGTGGAACTCTTCTACAAAGATATACTTATTGCTTAATCTCACTAGTTTGGGGTTCATTTGTTTGGATTATCTCAGATGCACAAAAATGGGTCTTCAGTCACAAAACACTATCATGATTGGTCCATGAATGGTACTCTTTTATTTACTTATTTACTTATTAATTCATTATTTCATTAATATTATAAGTCTATGATCCCACTAACCCAATGTAAGAACTAGAATGTTGCCAATAACCGACACTTAGCTGACCCTCCCTATCCCGTTCTCCCGTCTCACACTCAGAGATAACCACCATCCTAAATTTTATCATTATGTTTACCAAGTTCTTGTTTTTTCTTTAATTTTATCGTGTGTGTGTGTGTGTGTGTGTGTGTGTGTGCAATACACCTAAGCAATATGATATTTAATTTTGCTTGGATTTGTACTTTATACAAAGCGGATGCTACAGTATAGAGTATATCTGGGGACTTACATTTTTTACTCCAACAGACTTAATTCTTAAATGACCTTTTAATAATCTCTTCACTTTCACTTTCATCTCCTTCTGATCCTTGTTTAACACCACTATCATTTATAACTTCTAAAATACCGTCTCATCTGGTGACCACTCTGCTCAAAATTCGCAGAGGCTTTCCTGCTCCTATAAGAAAACGTCCAAAATGCTGAGTGGAGCACAGGACCCTTCACACACTGGCCCTGTTGTAACTCTCACTGCCTTAGTTTGAGTTCTTCTGAAAGCTAACCCCGAGACAAAAACTTGGATGCAGGTTGTTTATTTGGGAGTTGATCTCAGGAAGCAGGCCTTAGGGAGGAAGGAGAGTAAGGCAAAGAAGAAGCAAAAACCAATTAAGAGTGTTATTTTGAGATGGCAGTTGCAAACTCCTGAGAAGTATAGAGACGGCAGAGGGTCTTGCTGAATTTTCCACCTGAAGGATGGAAAGCCGAAGCATTTATCCAGGGGTGCCCATCACCCCCTAACTGAAAGCTGTCCAGGGAATTTTAACGGCTTGTCACTTTTGTGGATGCAATTGCACAGACCTGGTAGGCTTCTGCTGTGTCAGCAGCAGCCCTGGGGCACAAAGAAGAAAGAAGCCTAGCAGAACTTAGAGTGGGCCTCTGCCTTCTTGGGTTAATAATAGCTGGCATGGAACTGTCCATGGCAGCAACAGTTGAAATCGGAGGTGGTTAAGGACGTGAGATGTGGGTCACAGAGATACCTGCCACACCCTCCTTTCAGACTTGTCCCCTTCCTGTCTCTCCTAATCCATCTTTTACTCTAGGCCTTGTTACACATCTCATGTTCCGATTACTTCCAGATCTTTGACCTTTTGCTCATGCAGTGCTTTCTATCTGTGATTCCTTTGCCTGCCTTCTCCATCTTCTAAAATGCCACTTCTCCTTTAAGATTTAGCTCATATTATCTTAAAGATGACCCAACAAAGTATACTATTGCACCTTCCTCTGAGCTGTCATGGTCATTTGCTCAGATTTTTTCTGGAGCCATTAGCATGTATTACATGCTAATGTTATTTCACCACCTCCAAACATAATAGCTACTTTATAGTTAGCATTCAAGAAATGTCTGGTGATCTAATGGTTGGAAATATTTAAATACTTTAAATGTATACTTTAAATTTGTATAAAAGTTCATTTTTAATTTAAACTTTGTTTTCTGGTTGAAGGTCTGAAACTTTTCTTAAACTGAGGAAAAGCTGTTAAGATATTTACACTCAGACACCATATATATATATATATATATATATATATAGTAGTAAAAAAAATTTTGTTCTCAATAATAATTCTTAAATATCAGGTTTCTTTATGAAAAGATAGATCTCATTCATCTAGTATATGCAGTATATGATAAATAATTATCAAAATTATACTATTGAAGTATTAGTTTATATTCTAATAATATATCAAATATAGAGATTTTAAACATATTAGTATATATTTTAATATTAACCAAATTGTCATTTGAAAAAAAAAATCCTACATCTTTTTGTGAAATACATTTCATAATTTTTCTACACTTTAGTTTTCTCTTTTGAAATGCCAGATACCCCTATAATCTCTCTAAGAACTTTTTTCCCCATTGTGGTATGTTAAAAGTATGTTCTTCATATGTCACAATGTCCTCTGTCTCCTGACTTCTTTTTACCAATTTTTGGCCTTGAGATTGTCAAAGGGATTGGTTGGTGTTATGGACTGAAGGTTTGTGTCCTTCCAAAATTCATATGTTGAAATCCCAACACCCAGTGTGACGGTATAAGGAGGTAGGGCCTTTGGGAGGTGATTAAATGATGAGGGTGGTGCCCTCGTGAATGGGATTAGAGACGTTATAAAAGAGACCCCAGAGAGATGTTCAGAATATGAAGTCTACTGCTATTGGGTTTGCTTGAAAATGGAAACATTTGCTAGCATTTTTGCGTTGAGGCCATAGAAACATCCTAGAGGGAAATAACTTAGTCACTATCAGACATTCTCATTTTAACCATAGATGTCCGACCTTTTGTAGGAAAATAAAATCTTAAAATAGGCAAAACTGAAAGAATTCATAACTGCCATCAGTCATCAGTCAATACTAATATCTTATAGAAACATCATTAATTATTTGTGTTTATATGTCTTATTTACAAAGGGGAGAAATTTTCACGTATTTAATTTGGCCCTGTCTGAAGATGAATTGATGAACTGGACAACTTCTCAAGCTTACATAACTTCTAGACCATAACACGAAATAGTCTGCTATCCTATTTCTAAGAGGCAGCAGCCTAGCCCAGGGATGAAGTGTGGGGACTCTGGTGCTAACTGCTTGGGGTAAAATCCTGGTGCCACTACTTACTGGTTTCTCTTGGATTGGTTACTCAACCACTTTGTATCTCAGTTTTCTCATCTGAAAAAAAAAATGGCTGAAATACGAGAACTCACCTCTCCAAATTGTTGTGAGGATTACATTACATTAGTTGATATTTGTACAGCACTTAGAATGAAGCATGGCATATAAGAAGTGCTATATAAGCTTTTTTATACTTATGAAACTCTGCCTTTATTCTTGGAAGCTTTGTTTCCTGCAGAGTTTGGGTTACATCAGACTCTTCTAATTAGTGGAGACATGAAATAGAACATATGTTTTCTTTGTAGAAATACCACCAAACAGTACATTTCATTTGCAGTTTGATGCTCAGGCATGCCTTGAAGTCTCAAAATTGGTTTAGATAAATGTGATGTCTAAATGAAGTCAATGTGGGTGATGTTGCTTACCACAAGCATAGAGCTTTTACCAGGTGTGAAGCATCAAACTTCCCACCATACCTTCTGGTCTAGCCTCTCCAAACCAAGACCTCTAGCATTGAAACTCCAATTTTAGCCTCTGTGTCTTGGCCTCTTGACATATCTTAGCAAAGGAAATCTTTCCTTTTTGTCTGGGTGAGCCTTCTTAAGTAGAAAGTGTTGAAATAAATGGCTTATGACATGTATAGTGTTGAAATAAACGTTTATTTTAACACTTCATAAGTCATGAGCCATTTATTTTAACACTTTTCACTTGAAGTGTTTAAATAATAGGTTTTATACAGGGATGTGTCATCCACTCTGTTTAATGTAAAAGTGAATATGTAAATATATCCATCTATCTAATCTGGATTTTACACCCTTTGACTGCCAAACAGCCTGGTTGCCATAGTTTCTGGAGTAACCTGAAATGAAATTTTCTGCTTTTTCTTTTTCAGTTGATAGATAACTTGGTGATATATAAGGTGATTGGACATCAATCCATTAATGAAGAAATGGCTAAATATAGATTTTTTTTTTTTTTTTTTTTTAGTAATCTGAAGAAGTGTCAGCAAAGACTAGAGTTGACAGTGAAATGCTTTCATAACTAGAACAGCTTTTACTAGAAAACGTCAGGGTGTTTCCTCTTGTTTTTAGGACTAATAGCAACTTGTTTTCAGGGTTATTTTTGAGCACTCTTACAAATATGTAACCTAGTACGGTGCCTGGAATCATATTAGTATGAACATAAGTACACACAAATGCCAACTGTTTGAAGTGAGGCAATGTGGAAAGCAGCACTGATTTGGGAGTCAACAGATTTGGGTGGAAACTAAGATCTTTCAGTTATTATTACAAGGGCAGGGTATTTAACCACTTTGAGCATCAAAAGTAATCGCTCCTAAGGATTTTCTGAGATTTAAATGAAACTATTTAAGTAAAAGCCTTAATAGAGTGATTTGCACATAGTAGACAGTTCAATAAAAGATATTATTGCTATTATTTCTTAGTAGGAAATGGCAATTAATAAAAACAACTATAAGTACTGTGTTTTTAAAAAACTATTTCCAGTATGCACAAGTTTGTGTCTTCGTTTTTGCCAAATAATGTAGACAAACTGATATTTTTTGTAAGAGCAGGAAGAATCCAAGTGCTGTATAAGGGATTTTTCAAAATAAACTTTTTGTTCTGAAATGATCTGGGGTTTAAAGAAAAATTGAAAAGATAGTACTCAGAGTTTCCCTATACCCCCCTCACAAAGTTTCTTTTATTTTTAATTATAAGGAGCATTTTAATTTACGAATTTACCCAAGTAATATCTTGTGATAGAAAGCATTTGTGCCAAAACCTTTATTTTGACATGCTAACAAAGAGTTTTTTGAATTGAAACAAAGGGAACAAAGTGAGATTGGAGGCTGAGAAGGTCATAAGTGAGAGAAGCCAAAAGGGACAAAGACTAAAGGGGGAAACTTGGGACAAACCTTAGTTCTCATGAAGACTTGTCACTTTCCTGTATATAAAATAGCTCCCGACAAATCTGAGTCTGTTGGAAGAGTTAATTGAGACATGAAAGGGCAAATGTTTGCCTTTGCTTTTAGGTACTAGGAAATCTTTTAAGGAATAATTAAAATCTGAATAGTGAAAATGCTCCAGAAAGAATACAAACACTGGCATTCATTTTCCATTTGACATTTTCCAATGTCTATAAATGCTATTGATTTCAAATTCTAAATTATTTCACTTCTGAACACGCCTTGTAGAATTATTACAATGCTGTTTGTGTGGGCTTGTAATTATTGATTGCGGCATTATACTCTCCATAAATGTGCCATTGTGAATAATTAAACTTGTTAGCATTTTGTTTGCCTACAGTCTTTAGAGTGCTAGCCCTTTTTGGCAATCACAAATATGTTTCTCTAGTTCAGTTTGTGCTAGATATGGGACATATATTATTTTTTCTTAAAACTTTTTATAATTTGCCATTTTAAAATATCAAATTTCAAGAGCTGCCCTGTAACAATTTAGCTTTTGGTAAATAAGAACTCTGGGAGTCTTATGATTTGTATTTTGGAGTTTATAAATAAATGATATTCTAGAATGCAAACAGGAGACCTTTTTCAAGCCACTTACTGCCTGTAAGCATGCCATTTCTCACACCTTATTCTTATTGCCTAGAGTAAAACAAATATTAGTGTTAGAAAAGAGAAATACACTGTGCCTGCTGGCCATATTTACACCCATTGCAGATATACTTGAAAAGATTTGAAAGATTGGTATAGTCCTATATGATTTCTGTCAGTTTCTACACAATTACAAAGAGTCTCTGAACTCTGTTGAGAAAACAATAGATAGCAGTTTTGGCAAAGGTTACTAGAAAAGTCTCTCCCCTTGAGGCATGGAAACCATGTTCTAGCCATGCCACTGTAGCTGGATTTAGCACATCTGTGATGCCCAATGCCCAATTCTGAATGGTCCAATGCTATTTGGAATCATTATGCACAATTTAAGCATTTGGATGATGAAACACTTACAGCAACAATATAAACTGAATGAGCATCTATGAATGAGGAAAAACATATGCATCACATTTCTGCTTAGATACGTGCATTAGATACTGACTATATATCCTTTTCCACCAAGTTGGTTCTCATAATAGGCTGTCTCCTTTTCATTCATGCAGAAGTTAGCTAAATGCCATTTGGCAACGAGTTGAATCATCCGGGGTTGCACACTTGCCAATTCAGCCTAAATAGCCTTGCCAATCTACGAAGTAACGACCTCAATTTGACAAGAGCCTGAAATTTCATCAGAAAACATAAAAGATTGGAAAAGCAGCAAATAGGGAGAGGATTTTTTTCATTGCAAACCCATCATAGACTTGACGTAAGCTATAAGCCAAATATTCTTTAAAGATTCGGCTGGGAAGATCAGTTTATGATTACAAGGTTTTAATAGGAATAACACCCTAGAGTGCTCACTGTTGTTTTGGAGAGGTAAAGATATACTCGAACAGCAATTTGGGCATAAAGTGCAGAAACAGAAACTCTCATTATATGCTAACAATATTTGTGATCAGTTGATGACATTTCTGAAATTTGGCTCTGGGGTCTTAATTTAGTACAACAGTCAGCAAAGGGCCAAATTGCCTTTGCAGCTTACTGGAGCTGTCGTCTTTCTACATGGAGCGCTGCTTAAAATGCCTGGCTAATTCAGGGGCTGTGCTTTAGATTTAGGGTCTGGACGTAATACCTGTCTTTATATTTGCATCATTTTTATACTCCATGTATCTTTATTCTTAACAATCAGTAGTTTATCACTGACAGTGTGTATATGTTCCTGTATATGCTTATATGGGATATATATGGCTTCTTTAAAAGCACTGCTTTCAAGAAAATTTCATGGAGATTACAAGCATTGAAGAGGCCAAAAATATGATAGAAAGTGCTCCTGATGGGTCATGTACTTCTCCGGATTTCTCATTCATGATGTACTGCATATATGATCTTTAGTCCTATTGACCTTTAAAATATAAGATTCACTTTCTCTTGGATGTAGTTTCTGCCCGCTAATGGGAAGATGCTCTCATATTTTATAAAATGAAGTCTTTGAGTGATCTGACCATCAAAGATTTCTTAGATGTGGATCCAACTGGGAGATGCTTACTTTTAAGATGGACATTTTTGCTACCTCTAATATGTATTTACATATTTTTTATTTTTTGAATGAAGTGTATTTACATACAGTACAATGCACAGATATTAAGTATTCAGCTAAATTAGCATTGGCAGTTGTATACATCTGTAGTAACTACAGTTTGAAATAATATAGAGTATATTTCTTTCATACCAGAAAATTCTCTTAATACTGCTTGGCAGTCAATTCCTTCACCATATTATATATATATCACTGTAGATATATATAGATATTGACTATTCTTAAAGTTCATATAAATGAAATTATTCATTCTCTCTCTCTGTGATCTCTGTCTCTCTCTTTCTCACACCCCTACCACTGTGTGTGTGTGTGTGTGTGTGTGTGTGTGTGTGTGTGTGTGTTTACTCTTTGGTCTCATTTACTCAACATAATAGTTTTTATAACCATCTGTGTTGTTTCAGTATCAGTAGGCAAGTCCTTTTTATTGATGATAATTTTCAGTAAATTAATTGACCTCAATTTGTTTATCCATTCTCTTGTTGAAGGACATTTGGGTGGTTTCCAGTTTGGGGCTATTATAAGTAAGGCTGCAGTGAACACTCTTGTACATACACTTTTGTAGTCTTGTCTTCATTTCTCCTGGGCAAAAATCTAGGAATGAAACGGCTGAGTCATAGGATAGATGTATGTTTAATTTTTAAAGACATTTTCAAACAATTATCCAAAGTGATTTTCTCATCTTATGCTCCAACTAGCAATATATGAGAGTTCTACTTGTTACACACTCTTGTCAACGTTTGGTGTTATCAGCCTTCTTGATTTTTACCTGTTTTCTAACAAGTGTGAAATGGAGTCTTACGAAGGTTTTGATTTTATTTCCCTAAGATGGAGTACCTTTTTAATGTACTGGTTGCCCATTTATATGTTTTCTTTTTTGAAACATCTGCTCAAGTTTTGCTTATTTTAGCTGTTATTCATCTTGTAATTATTGTTTTATAGTAGCTCTTTATACATTTTAGATATGAGTTCTTTTTCAAACTTATGTGTATAAATATAATATTTTTTCTAGACTTTGGCTTCTTTATTGATTTCTTATAAAATCCAGTTTATCAATTTTTTAAAATTTAGTAAGCTTTTATTTTATTTTTTTAAACATCTTTATTGGAGTATAATTGCTTTACAATGGTGTGTTAGTTTCTGCTTTATAACAAAGTGAATCAGTTATACATATACATATATCCCCATATCTCCTCCCTCTTGCATCTCCCTCCCACCTTCCCTATCCCACCCCTCTAGGTGGTCACAAAGCACTGAGCTGATCTCCCTGTGCTATACGGCTGCTTCCCACTAGCTAACTATTTTACATTTGGTAGTGTATATATTGTCCATGCCACTCTCTCACTTTGTCCCAGCTTACCCTTCCGCCTCCCCATGCCCTCAAATCCATCCTCTATGTCTGCATCTTTATTCCTGTCCTGCCCCTAGGTTGTTCAGAACCATTTTTTTGTTTTTTAGATTCCATATATATGTGTTAGCATAAGGTATTTGTTTTTCTCTTTCTGACTTACTTCACTCTGTCTAACAGACTCTAGTCTATCCACCTCACTACAAATAACTCAATTTCGTTTCTTTTTATGGCTGAGTAATATTCCATTGTATATATGTGCCACATCTTCTTTATCCATTCATCTGTTGATGGACATTTAGGTTGCTTCCATGTCCTGGCTATTATAAATCGTGCTGCTATGAACATTGGGGTGCATGTGTCTTTTTGAATTATGGTTTTCTCAGGGTATATGCCCAGTAGTGGTATTCCTGGGTCATATGGTAGTTCTATTTTTAGTTTTTTAAGGAACCTCCATACTGTTCTCCATAGTGGCTGTATCAATTTACATTCCCACCAGCAATGCAAGAGGGTTCCCTTTTCTCCACACCCTCTCCAGCATTTATTGTTTGTAGATTTTTTTGATGATGGCTATTCTGACTGGCATAAGGTGATACCTCATTGTAGTTTTGATTTGCATTACTCTAATGATTAGTGATGTTGAGCATCCTTTCACGTGTCTGCTGGCAATCTGTATATCTTCTTTGGAGAAATGTCTGTTTAGGTTTTCTGCCCATTTTTGGATTGGGTTGTTTGTTTTTTTGATATTGAGCTGCATGAGCTGTTTGTGTATTTTGGAGATTAATTTTTTGTCAGTTGCTTCATTTGCAAATATTTTCTCCCACTTGAGGGTTGTCTTTAGTAAGTGCTTTTAATATTCTTTCCAAAAAATCTTGCTTAGCTCCAGACTACAGAGATATTCTCCTATGTTTTTCTCGTAGAAACTTTATAGTTTCAGGGTTTACATTTAAGTCCTCAGTCCATTCTGAATCTTTAAACATTTTTTGTATGAAGTAAGATAACAACTAAGGTTCTTTTTTTCCCCTTTTTCTTACAAATATCCAGTTGTTCCAGCACCATTTGTTAAAATGATTTTTCTTTCCCCCACTGAACTAACTTAGTGACTTGGTCAAAAATCAATGGACTTTACATGTAGGGACTATTTCTGGATTCCATCCTGTTCTATATTTTTATACTGTTACCTTGATACTGTAGATTTATGGCAAGTCCTGAAATGAAATAGCATCCTTGAATTCTGTTTTCTTTTTCACAGTTGTTTTAGTTATTCTAGTTTATATTTTTATATAAATTTTTGAATCAGCTTATCAGTTTCTTCAAAGAGAGTTTACCAGAATTTTATTAAAGATATTTGGGTCTATATTAATGAAGGATATTGGCTTATAGTTTTATTTTCTTTTGGTGTATTTGCTGGGTTTTGGTATCAGAATTATACTGGCCTCATAAAATGAGTTGTGAATTGTTCCTTCTTGTTCTATCTTCTGCAAGAGTTTGTATAAGATTGGTATTATTTCTTCCTTAAGCTTGATAGAATTTACCAGTGAAGCCGCCTGGGCCTGCAGTTTGCTTGGTACAAATGTCTTTTATGATGATGATGATGA
This sequence comes from Monodon monoceros, assembly GCF_005190385.1. NCBI lineage: Eukaryota > Metazoa > Chordata > Mammalia > Artiodactyla > Monodontidae > Monodon > Monodon monoceros. The sequence continues at coordinate 95,902,041 of NW_021703774.1, forward strand.
TGAATTCAATTTCTGTGATAGTTATGGGGTTGTTTTTTATTTTGACTTTCTGTTTTTTGTTGTCAGTTTTGGTTAGCTGTGTTTTGCTTAGAATTTGTCCATTTCATTTCAGTTGTTGAATTTATTGCACAAAGTTGTTCACAGTGTTCCCTTATATTTTTATTGTTTTTAAAATCTGTTGTGATGGTACTGCTTTAAGCACTTAATATGTGCTTGTCACTGTGCTACCTGCTTTACATACATTATTTGATTTGATTTTACCTGGTTCTATTTAGGTCCAATAGATGTTCTTTCCCCCTATATGGTTATCCAAATAGCTGCTGGTTTCTAACTAGCCACTTGCCTGAGGAGCATCCTTGCTTATAGTCCAAAGCCCTAAAGTATCAGGGGCTGCATGGATAGGCACATGTTGAGAGTAGATGACCAGTTTTAGGCACGTAGCTGCCCTCTGGCATGGTAGAAGAGGTTACCAGAGTGATGTACATCCCCAACGTCTAGTATAGTATGAGAGCTCCTCTAGGTAATACTTTGGAAGGTCTTATCTGAAGTAATGCAATGTTAAATTATTTTCCCTTTCCTAATTGCTCAATCACGTGCTCTATTTTATGCTTGCTGCAGATTTCTGCAATATTTATGACATTTGTTAAGAGTATAAATGCATTTATGAAAATAAAAATGTGCAATACTGGTGACAGTTGTTGAAATGCTATAGCCAGGGACATGTACATAGACTATATATGCTGTTTATTTCCCTCGGAGAAATATTTTTTATTAACAATGAAATAAATCTGGACTTCTTTCATTTTATTATATCTTTTGTTGAAATTCATAAGAATTGAAGAATTCTTATGCCAGGTCAATATTTTAAAAATCGTCTTTTTAAATAAAATATCATACAGAAATTTATGATGATAGCTGGGGGAGTGGGGGAGGGGCTGTCCCTCTGCTCACCAGGCAACACCTCTCCCCACCCAAATGAGTCATATACCATATCCCAACCTGAGAGGCTGCTTTAGTTTTGCTATTAACATTAAGTGTCTCACAAACATGAATTGTTCATTACTATATCTGCAGTTTTGCTCACCTTGTCCCCAACCCCTGCCAGAATTTTAAGTATCCTAGTTCTCAGCCCCACACCTACCTATCCATCTTTTGACAGCCCAGTTGACATCCTGCATCTCACACAAAGCCTTCCTGAACCACTTCAGTCTCCTGGATCGTCCTATCCTCTGAGTTTCAGAAATTCTTTACTTTGCTCCACATAATCAGGATGTGGACATGCATTGACCATGTTTTCATCACATCTACTCAGTCTCATAAGCTTGCTGAGAGGAAGTACCTTTATTGCTGCCTTTTAGTAACTGACATAGTGCTGGGTACAAGCAATACTTTTGACTAAAAATGATTTCTCGCTTTTTTACCCTATTGTAATTTAGGAAGAAATTTTATTGTCAACTAACTGAGAGAGCAATTACTAATCAGTAGAGCAAATATTAATGAGTAGAGCCCCTACTTTCCTAAGTACCTGGTTAGTTTACAGAGAGCATTGGTACTCAGAGAGTTCTGATCGGGTCCACCTGGAAATGTCCTTGTCCACATTAATATCTTTTAACCCCTGTTAGAATGCTATCATCAAAAAATCTACCAATAACAAATGTTGTACAGGATGTAGAGAAAAGGGAACCCTTGTACCTGTTGGTGGGAATGTAAATCGGTGCAACCACTATGGAAGGAGTATGAAGGTTCTTCAAAAAACTAAAAATAGGACTACAGTATGATCCAGCAATTTCACTCCTGAGTACACATCTGAAGAAAACAAAAACACTAATTCAAAATGGTACATGGACCCCATGTTCATAGCAGCACCATTTACAATAACCAACATATGGAAGCAACCCAAGTGCCCATCAAGAGATGAATGGAGATTTGAGAAGATGGCGGAAGAGTAAGATGCGGAGATCACCTTCCTCCCCACAGATACATCAGAAATACAACTACACGTGGAACAACTCCTACAGAACACCCACTGAACGCTGGCAGAAGACCTCAGACCTCCCAAAAGGCAAGAAACTCCCCACGTACCTGGGTAGGGCAAAAGAAAAAAGAAAAAAACAGAGACAAAAGAATAGGGATGGGACCTGCACCAGTGGGAAGGAAAGGTTTCCACACAGTAGAATCCCCTTCGCGGGCAGAGACTGCAGGAGGCGGAGGGGGGGAAGCTTCAGAGCCATGGAGGAGAGCACAGCAACAGGGGTGCGCAGGGCAAAGCAGAGAGATTCCCACACAGAGGATCGGTGCCGACCAGCACTCACCAGCCCGAGAGGCTTGTCTGCTCACCCGCCGGGATGGGTGGGGGCTGGGAGCTGAAGCTCGGGCTTCGGAGGTCGTATCCCAGGGAGAGGACTGGGGTTGGCTGCGTGAACACAGCCTGAAGGGGTTAGTGCACCACGGCCAGCCGGGAGGGAGTCCGGGGAAAAGTCTGGACCTGCTGAAGGGGCAAGAGACTTTTTCTTGCCTCTTTGTTTCCTGGTGCACGAGGAGGGGGATTAAGAGCGCTGCTTAAAGGAGTTCCAGAGATGGGCTCGAGCCGCGGCTATCAGCGCAGACCCCAGAGACGGGTCTGAGACGCGAAGGCTGCTGCTGCAGCCACCAAGAAGTCTGTGTGCAAGCCCAGGTCACTATCCACACCTCCCCTCCCGGGAGCCTGTGCAGCCCGCCACTGCCAGGGTCTCGTGATCCAGGGACAACTTCCCCGGGAGAACGCATGGCGTGCCTCAGGCTGGTGCAATGTCATGCTGGCCTCTGCTGCTGCAGGCTCGCCCCACACTCTGTACCCCTCCCTGCCCCCGGCCTGAGTGAGCCAGAGCCCCCGAAACAACTGCTCCTTTAAACCCATCCTGTCTGAGCAAAGAACACAGGCACCAGTCCCCTCCACCAGAAAGCCTACACAACCCACTGAAAAAACCTTAGCCACAGGGGACAGACACCAAAAACAATGGGAACTACGAACCTGCAGCCTGCAAAAAGGAGACCCCAAACAAAGAAAGATAAGCAAAATGACAAGACAGAAAACCACACAGCAGATGAAGGAGCAAGATAAAACCCACCAGACCTAAAAAATGAAGAGGAAATGGGCAGTCTACCTGAAAAAGAATTCAGAATAATGATAGTAAAGATGATCCAAAATCTTGGAAATAGAATAGAGAAAATGCAAGAAACATTTAATAAGGACCTAGAAGAACTAAAGAGGAAACAAGCAATGATGAACAGCACAATAAATGAAATTAAAAATACTCTAGAAGGGATCAATAGCAGAATAACTGAGGCAGAAAAACGTATAAGTGACCTGGAAGATAAAATAGTGGAAATAACTACCGCAGAGCAGAATAAAGAAAAAAGAATGAAAAGAATTGAGGAGAGTCTCAGAGACCTCTGGAACAACATTAAATGCACCAACATTCGAATTATAGGGGTCCAGAAGAAGAAGAGAAAAAGAAAGGGACTGAGAAAATATTTGAAGAAATTATAGTTGAAAACTTCCCTAATATGGTAAAGGAAATAGTTAATCAAGTCCAGGAAGCACAGAGAGTCCCATACAGGATAAATCCAAGGAGAAACACGCCAAGACACATATTAATCAAACTATAAAAATTAAATACAAAGAAAATATATGAAAAGCAGCAAGGGAAAAACAACAAAAAACACACAAGGGAGTCCCCATAAGGTTAACCGCTGATCTTTCAGCAGAAACTCTGAAAGCCAGAAGGGAGTGGCAGGACGTATTTAAAGTGATGAAGGAGAAAAACCTACAACCAAGATTACTCTACCCAGCAACGATCTCATTCAGATTTGATGGAGAAATTAAAACCTTTACAGACAAGCAAAAGCTGGGAGAGTTCAGCACCACCAAACCAGCTTTACAACAAATGCTAAAGAAACTTCTCTAGGCAGAAACACAAGAGAAGAAAAAGACCTACAATAACAAACCCAAAACAATTAAGAAAATGGGAATAGGAACATACATATCGATAATTACCTTAAATGTAAATGGATTAAATGCTCCCACCAAAAGACACAGACTGGCTGAATGGATACAAAAACAAGACCCGTATATATGCTGTCTACAAGAGACCCACTTCAGACCTAGGGACACATACAGACTGAAAGTGAGTGGATGGAAAAAGATATTCCATGCAAATGGAAATCAAAAGAAAGCTGGAGTAGCAATTCTCATATCAGACAAAATAGACTTTAAAATAAAGACTATTACAAGAGACAAAGGAGGACACTACATAATGATCAAGGGATCGATCCAAGAAGAAGATATAACAATTGTAAATATTTATGCACCCAACATAGGAGCACCTCAATACATAAGGCAAATACTGACAGCCATAAAAGAGGAAATAGACAGTAACACAATCATAGTAGGGGACTTTCACACCCCACTTTCACCAATGGACAGATCATCCAAAATGAAAATAAATAAGGAAACACAAGCTTTAAATGATACATTAAACAAGATGGACTTAATTGATATTTATAGGACATTCCATCCAAAAACAACAGAATACACATTTTTCTCAAGTGTTCATGGAACATTCTCCAGGATAGATCATATCTTGGGTCACAAATCAAGCCTTGGTAAATTTAAGAAAATTGAAATTGTATCAAGTATCTTTTCCAATCACAATGCTATGAGACTAGATATCAATTACAGGAAAAGATCTGTAAAAACTACAAACACATGGAAGCTAAACAATACACTACTTAATAATGTGTATTGAAGAAATCAAAGAGGAAATCGAAAAATACCTAGAAACAGGGCTTCCCTGGTGGCGCAGTGATTGAGTGTCCGCCTGCCAATCCAGGGGACATGGGTTCATGCCCCGGCCCAGGAATATCCCACATGACACGGAGCGACTAGGCCTGTGAGCTATGGCTGCTGAGCCTGCGCATCCAGAGCCTGTGCTCTGCTATGGGAGAGGGCACAACAGTGAGAGGCCCACATACCGCAAAAAAAAAAAAAAAAAATACCTAGAAACAAATGACAATGGAGACACGATGACCCAAAACCTATGGGATGCAGCAGAAGCGGTTCTAAGAGGGAAGTTTATAGCAATACAGTTCTGCCTTAAGAAACAGGAAACATCTCAAATAAACAACCTAAACTTGCACCTAAAGCAATTAGAGAAAGAAGAACAAAAAAAAAAACCAAAGTGGGCAGAAGGAAAGAAATCATAAAGATCAGATCAGAAATAAATGAAAAAGAAATGAAGGAAATGATAGCAAAGATCAATAAAACTAAAAGCTGGTTCTTTGAGAAGATAGACAACATTTATAAACCATTAGCCAGACTCATCAAGAAAATAAGGGAGAAGACTCAAATCAATGGAATTAGAAATGAAAAAGGAGAAGTAACAACTGACACTGCAGAAATACAAAGGATCATGAGAGATTACTACAAGCAACACCATGCCAATAAAATGGACAACCTGGAAGAAATGGACAAATTCTTAGAACTGCACAACCTGCCAAGACTGAATCAGGAAGAAATAGAAAATATGAACAGACCAATCGCAAACACTGAAATTGAAACTGTGATTAAAAATCTTCCAACAAACAAAAGCCCAGAACCAGGTGGCTTCACAGGTGAATTCTATCAAACATTTAGAGAAGAGCTAATACCTAACCTTCTCAAACTCTTCCAAAATATAGCAGAGGAAAAACTCCCAAACTCATTCTACGAGGCCACCATCACCCTGATACCAAAACCAGACAAGGATGTCACAAAGAAAGAAAACTACAGGCCAATATCACTGATGAACATAGATGCAAAAATCCTCAACAAAATACTAGCAAACAGAATCCAACAGCACATTAAAAGGATCATACACCATGATCAAGTGGGGTTTATTCCAGGAATGCAAGGATTCTTCAATATACGCAAATCAATCAACATGATACACCATATTAACAAATTGAAGGAGAAAAACCATATGACCATCTCAACAGATGCAGAGAAAGCTTTCGACAAAATTCAACACCATTTATGATAAAAACCCTGCAGAAAATAGGCATAGAGGGAACTTTCCTCCACATAATAAAGGCCATATATGACAAGCCCACAACAAACATCATACTCAATGGTGAAAAACTGAAAGCATTTCCATGAAGATCAGGAGCAAGACAAGGTTGCCCACTCTCACCACTCTTATTCAACATAGTTTTGGAAGTTTTAGCCACAGCAATCAGAGAAGAAAAGGAAATAAAAGGAATCCAAATCGGAAAAGAAGTAAAGCTGTCACTGTTTACAGGTGACATGATACTATACATAGAGAATCCTAAAGATGCTACCAGAAAACGACTAGAGCTAATCAATGAATGTGGTAAAGTAGCAGGATACAAAATTAATGCACAGAAATCTCTTGCATTCCTATACACTAATGAAGAAAAATCTGAAAGTGAAATCAAGAAAACACTCCCATTTACCATTGCAACAAAAAGAATAAAATATCTAGGAATAAACCTACCTAAGGAGACAAAAGACCTGTATGCAGAAAATTTTAAGACACTGATGAAAGAAATTAATGATACAAATAGGGCTTCCCTGGTGGCACAGTAGTTGAGAGTCCGCCTGCCAATGCAGGGGACACGGGTTCGTGCCCCGGTCCGGGAAGATCCCACATGCCGCGGAGCGGCAAGGCCTGTGAGTCATGGCCGCTGAGCCTGCGCGTCTGGAGCCTGTACTCCGCAACAGGAGAGGCCACAACAGTGAGAGGCCCGTGTACTGCAAAAAAAAAAAAAAAAAAAAAAAGTTGATACAAATCGATGGAGAGATATATCATGTTCTTGGATTGGAAGAATCAACATTGTGAAAATGACTCTACTAACGAAAGCAATCTACAGATTCAATGCAATCCCTAGCAAACTACCACTGGCATTTTTCAGAGAACTAGAACAAAAAATTTCACAATATGTATGGAAACACAAACGACCCCGAATATCAAAAGCAATCTTGGGAATGAAAAATGGAGCTGGAGGAATCAGGCTCCCTGACTTCAGACTATACTACAAAGGTACAGTAATCAAGACAGTATGGTACTGGCATGAAAACAGAAAAATAGATCACTGGAATAGGATAGAAAGCCCAGAGATAAACCCACGCACACATGGTCACCTTATCTTTGATAAAGGAGGCAAGAATATACCGTGGAGAAAAGACAGCCTTTTCAGTAAGTGGTGCTGGGAAAACTGGACAGGTACATGTAAAAGTATGAAATTAGAACACTTCCGAACACCATACACAAAAATAAACTCAAAATGGATTAAAGGAAAACATAAGGGTATGGGATTAAAAGATACAAACTACTGTGTATAAAATAGGTAAGCAACAAGGATATATTGTATAGCATAGAAAATTAACCGATTCTCTTCTGATAACTTTTAATGGACTATAATCAGTAAAAGTACTGAATCACTGTGCTGTACTCCTGAAACTAATATAATACTGTAAATCAACTATACTTCAATAAAAAAAATGTTAAAGCCCATTAATATGTTTTCTTAGAGGAAAACATAGGCAGAACACTCTGACATAAATCACAGCAAGGTTCTTTTTGACCCACCTCCTAGAGAAATGGAAATAAAAACAAAAATAAACAAATGGGACCTAATGAAACTTAAAAGCTTTTGCACAGCAAAGGAAGCCATAAACAAGACCAAAAGACAACCCTCAGAATGGGAGAAAATATTTGCAAATGAAGCAACTGACAAAGGATTAATCTCCAAAATTTACAAGCAGCTCATGCAGCTCAATAACAAAAAAACAAACAACCCAATCCAAAAATGGGCAGAAAACCTAAATAGACATTTCTCCAAAGAAGATATACAGATTTCCAATGAACACATGAGAGAATGCTCAACATCATTAATCATTAGAGAAATGAAATCAAAACTACAATGAGATATCATCTCACACTGGTCAGAATGGCCATCATCAAAAAAAATCTAGAAACAATAAATGCTAGAGAGGGTGTGGAGAAAGGGAACACTCTTGCACTGCTGGTGGGAATGTAAATTGATACAGCCACTATGAAGAACATTATGGAGGTTCCTTAAAAACTAAAAATAGAACTCCCATCCAGCCCAGCAATCGTACTACTGGGCATATACCCTGAGAAAACCATAATTCAAAAAGAGTCATGTACCAAAATGTTCGTTGCAGCTCTATTTAAAATAGCCCGGACATGGAAGCAACCTAAGTGTCCATCAACAGATGAATGGATAAAGAAGATGTGGCACATATATACAATGGAATATTACTCAGCCATAAAAAGAAATGAAATTGAGTTATTTGTAGTGAGGTGGACGGACCTAGAATCTGTCATACAGAGTGAAGTAAGTCAGAAAGAGAAAAACAAATACCGTATGCTAACACATATATATGGAATCTAAGAAAAAAAAAAAAGGTCATGAAGTACCTAGGGGTAAGACGAGAATAAAGACACAGACTTACTAGAGCATGGGGGAAGGGTAAGCTGTGACAAAGTGAGAGAGTGACATGGACATATATATACTACCAAACGTAAAATGGATAGCTAGTGGGAAGCAGCTGCATAGCACAGGGAGATCAGCTCGGTGGTTTGTGACCACCTAGAGGGGTGGGATAGGGAGGGTGGGAGGGAGGGAGACGCAAGAGGGAAGAGATATGGGAACATATGTATATGTATAACTGATTCACTTTGTTATAAAGCAGAAACTAACACATCATTTTAAAGCAATTATACTCCAATAAAGATGTTAAAAGAAAAACAAGAGATGAATGGATAAAGAAGGTGAGATATACACAATGGAATATTACTCAGCCATAAGAAAGAATGAAATTCTGCCATTTGAAACAGCGTGGTTGGAGCTAGAGAATATTATACTTACTGAAATAAGTCAGACAGAGAAAGGCAACTATTATATATCACTTATATCTCAAATGTATATGCAAATGAATGTATATGCAAAACAAACAGACTCACAGATATAGAAAACAAATTAGTGGTTACTGATGGGGAGAGGGACAAAATAGGGGTATGGGATTAAGAGATACAAACTACTGTGTATAAAATAGGTAAGCAACAAGGATATATTGTATAGCACAGAAAATTAACCGATTCTCTTCTGATAACTTTTAATGGACTATAATCAGTAAAAGTACCGAATCACTGTGCTGTACTCCTGAAACTAATATAATACTGTAAATCAACTATACTTCAATAAAAAAAATGTTAAAGCCCATTAATATCTTTGAGAGATGTCCAGCCCAGAGGAGAGAACAAAACCTTAGTGCTTGCTGTACAACCTGGGTTTCAGCAGACTCTGTGGAATGCAGCCTTATCACAAGGCCCAGAGATTTACACATGTAATTCATTGTAAAGTGAAAAAGAGAGTGAGAATAAAGGGAATAGATTGACAGTAGGGCAAGTGCTACCATGGACACCCTGACCATGGAACCACCCACAGTGTAAACAGAGTACAGAATTTCAGAGAGGAAAGAAATCATGGCTTTACAAAGAAAGAGATAATATGATCCTAGTGGATGTGGGAAAATTTTTGTTATTTTTTATATCTTCAGAAAAATGCCCCCTTGTAATTGTCCTGGGTTCTCCAAGAGCAAAGCCTAGTTCTGGTTCATCAACATTATCATCGTCATTTTAATCTTTCTCTTTCTCCTCTTCGAATAACCATTTTTGAATACACATAGACTGTGAGATTTTTATGTGGTATGATAACATTTGCCCTGAACATCCTTAGGCAAAATCTTATGAGAGATGTTTATACACCAAGTTTGCTAAGTCTGTCATGGTTCAGAATCTCTTCTCTAAGGAAATATGTGTATTTTTAAAGAGTCATATATTAATAGGTAAATTCATTATATTTATAAGCTTACAGTACTGCCAGAAGTACTTATAAGGTGGGGGGACTGAGGCATATTGTAAAATCTGGAAATAAAGGAAAGCCCTCAAATTCAAACCTATCAATGAATTTTATGGTCACATTGTGAACTAATTGTTTTATTGCTATAATGTGTTATTTTACTACACAACCCTGCCTTTCTTATATACATATGCTATTTAACTTTTTTGAGCCTGAATTTCTTCATCTGTACAAGGAGGATAATGCATATGTGACCTGTGAAGATATAAATAATGTGTAAGTAACTTAGCAGAGCACCTGGTATTCAGTAGGTTCTCAGCATTATTTCCTTTAAGCCGTAAAATGATATTGTCACTGCTTTTGAATTCTAGTTGTTGTTTTTTTTTTAATTTTTATTAGGGTATAGTTGATTTGCAATGTTGTGTTAGTTTCAGGTGTACAACAAAGTGAATCAGTTATTCATATACATATATCCACTTTTTAAAATTCTTTTCCCATATAGGCCATTACAGAGTATTGAGTAGAGTTCCCTGTGCTATACAGTAGGTCCTTATTAGTTATCTATTTTATATATAGTAGTGTGTCTATGTCAATCCCAATCTGAAGACCAACAGCTTAAAAACTGTGACGGTCTCAGAGAGTTTTATCTCTGGTAACTCAGAAACACACTATGAGCCCTCATCAATAGTTCTTAAAATAGGGCGCCGAATCACAAGGAAGAAACTGAGATTAGAACCCTGGTCCATTTTAAATGCTAAATACCATCTGAGATGTAAAAGCCATTTATAGTTTTTCCTTGATGACTCTACTTTGAAAATTTACACCATTTTGTAAGTAAAAACACAAATACATGAAAAATGAGAGTAAGAAAAATTCCCTACTTGTTTCTTGTGTGTGGAGGTTACTGAACAAATAATATGATGAGTATATTTTACATATTCATAGATTCATACGATTTTAACTGACACCATCCAATTACATGAGTCAATTTACAAAACTCTCCATTCTTGTTTCCAAAGAGAGTACATATGTTGTAGCATCTACTATGAAAACTAAACCAAGTTGGAAATAGCAATAATGTACTTATTTCAATAATCCTTTTTCTTTTGTCTGTGTGTCTTTCCTCTATGTTAACATGTCTGGATTTCTTTCTAAATCTGAATGTCCTCGCTGGCCATATTGAAGAATGTGCTTACTGTACTGTTTCATTAAACTGCTGTGTTATCGGGTAATTGTTTAAACATAATGCCATAGCACTATCAAAAGGAAAGGTGAACTAATGGCATTTGCAAATGTCAGGGATTATCTTAACACTTTTATTATAGTTTATGAAAAAAGTAGGTTCAGGGCATTTCATGGCAATTATTTCTACAGAAATTGGTTATTTAAATAAATTGCTAATTATCTGAAGATGACAGTATTGAAAATGCTACTAATGAGTTGTTTAATAAGTGTAGCTTGTGGTGGCCACCTACAGGTTGAAAACAGAAAGAACATATAGACTAATTATGCCTAGATATCACATATGAATGCCATATATTTTTCCCTCTAGTAACAAGTTCAAGGAAATTTATCTCTTCATGCCATCCTTTGAGTCTTGGAAGGTGTAGTTAGTTTCTAAGTTTTTCATAGATTATGGTTTTGTTCTAAATCAACTTTCACTTTGCTTCCATAATTATCTTTGTCCTATAATTCCTAGATACAATTATCATTATAATTGATTAACCAAACTAGATTACTTTTAGAGTGAAAGAGGATGCAGTTTATAATTACATCATGTAATTACAAATAAATATAGGTGTGATAAACTGGAACTCTCCTGGGCAAACCAGGTCATATGGTCTCTCTAGTTAGACCAATTACTAACTACTATCGTTTCTATCTAGTTACTAGCCAACAATTAATATAATGCCAATATTCTTGGTTTTATCATACGTGGACAACATACCTTTAGTATTTATAAAAATTATTAACTCCTCTCTCTATAACTTAATCAATATGCAAACAATTAAAATAGGGAAGAAATATAGTATTGTGGGTTAAGAGCATGGCATTAGGAGTCAGGTACACCTAGATGCAAATACTGGACCCACATTGTCTGAGTGATCTTGAGGGTGAGATATTTATTTCTTACGATCTCATTTACAAATCTAAGAATATGAGGACAAAAAAATACCTAAAGTAATGTCACTGAGACAATGCATGAGAAAACACTTAGGAAAACACCTGGCAATTAGAAAGCACTCAAAAGAGGAGTCTCTATAATGAATGTATTGCATGTTAAAATTTCACTTTAACTCATATTTAATCCTTTTATAAGTTAACTTCATCACTGGTATCTACTGGGAAACCACAGAGCATATAAAATTGCTCCTTAAAATACCATGACAAAGTTCATATTATCCTGGAATTTTGAATTGGAAGAGATCATCTAATCCAATATTTTCTATAGTACAGATGTCTTTTTTATTGCATCCTACCTGCCACTACCTGCCACATATCCATTTAGGTTTAAGGGATATGGGCATCCAAATGTAGCTACTTCTGTTGCTGAATTTACAACAAATTAATGATAAAAATAACAATAAAACCAATAGTGTGTTCTTAACCATTTGTTCTAGTTATCTTTTGAGGAAAACATAAATGAAGCCTTTCTTTATGGTTATCCCTTAAATATTTGAAGAACAACTATTGGGATTACTTTCAGCCATTTTATACACACACACATATTATTTAAAAAAATTTTTATTTCAAAATCAATCTTATTGCACCATAACAGTGGAATTAGCTGTACATAATAAACTATTTATATATAATATATGTATATTATATATACATATATATATACATATGCATTTTAAGTTATGGGGAATAAAGTTTATTTTGGCAGATAATGTTAAAATTAAAGTTTCATACACTAGTAACATAACTCGACATCCTTAATTTGATATGTGTGAAGCACTTTCTTGCTTTTCTGTGTTCTTCTAAATCACCATATCCTAAACTACTTCAGAAAACTGACATAGTGAAATTTTGCTTTACTGGTTTTGCTTACCCTTTGATTCCAAACAAAACTTTTCATAGGCTTTTTCCATCTCTGGGTCCATCCCATTATGTGTGTGTATGTGTATATGTGTATGTGGCAGGGCGGGGAGAATGAGAGAAAGAGAGAGAGATCATTCTATTCACCCTGTTTTGGATATATTCTAAGTTTGTTAATATTTTACTTAAAATATTGGATATAGAACCAAATGTGCTCTTCTGAATGTACAGAGGGTAGGATCATTGCACATCCCATATATAAATGTTTCACAGCACAGAATCTGAAAATGCCTATTCCTGTATTGTTTTAGAAGCATTATAAAAAATAGTCACTTTTCGTTGCAGAAGTGAATCATAAACACTTTCTTACCTAAAAGAATTAAATAATATGGACGTATAGATATCGAACTTGAAAGTTCCTCTTCAACCTCTTCCCCAGAAATAACTATTAGCAGTTTAAAACTCAACATTCTTTGCATTTACATGCCCACATACTAAATGTAATCATACATTTTTTTACCTAAAATGGGACTACACCCTATATATTATTCTGCTACTTGTCATTTAACACATAACATCATATCCTAGAGATATTTCCACGTCAGTTTTAAAAGTTTCCTGTGATATCATACATACATGGATGAACTATAATTTATTTACTAGCATAACTGCTAGTGATTATTTAGGTTGTTTTCACTGTTTTGCTATAAGAAACAATATTTCAAGGAACATCTTTGTACATGTAACTTTATGTCTATGCACTAATGGATTAGATTTCTCAAAATAGAGTTTCTGGATAAGACATATACATTTAGATATTGCAATTGCATTATACATCTAATAAAGAGTTATTCACACAAATATATGCATTTACAATCATAGACTCAAACTATAATTTTTAGAAATGAAATGACTTAGGATCTCCAAATTTAATATCTAGGAGATTAATTAACACCCCCTAAGTATTAAGTGTTTATCCCCACATGTTTATAGTGAATGCTTATTTTTCTGATCAATTTTCTCTGGCTTTGATAGTAATATTAGCTTATATATACTATGAACCAGGCCCTGTGCCGAGTGCTTTCCACAAACTGTATCATGCAATAGTCCCCAAGTTGCTATGATATTATTGTTATTGATGTCTCTGTTTCACAGATAGGGAAAACTGATGTTCTAGGAAGCTAACTAAGGAGCTTGCTCAGAGTCACAATTGTGTAAAGTAATAGAGCAAAGACTTACACCTAATTGGTTGGACTTTAGAACCTGTGCTCTGAGCATTAGACCACAGACGATACTGATACTGGTTTTCTTAGGCAAAGACAATGTGCAAGTGATCCTCGTCGTAATTGCTGCACTGTCATTTCTCAGTAGCAGCTGAAAAGTATGGACTCTGATAGTCACAGAGACTTGGAGTTTAAACTTTGGCATAAAGCAAGTTTTATTCAGCTTGAACTTCCCTTTCTTCACATACGAAACAGAGATGATAGCATCTACCTGCACAGCACTCTAAGGGTTAAATCACACACTGTATGAAGCCCCAGTCTCCGTGTCAGGCTATAGAAATCACTCCAAGAATAAATGCTCAGAAAGGAAAATGGCCCCTTCTCTGGTAAATAGTATTAATTCTATTGCTTTAAAATAAAATGCCTGGCACATGCTAGGTACCAAATTATTGAATATAAATTGACTATGAATATATTGAATATGTTATGAAGCACATAAACAGCTTTAGAGATATGAAGACTCAGAAAAAATATCTTGAAATATTCAACAAAAATTAAAACATGTTCATAAGAAAATTTTTAGCTTTCTCAATAAACCTAAAATAACAACGTAAAATAATTGGTTTTCTTTTTCCCATTTCTCCTCTTTAGATTTCATATCTCTTGATATAACCCTGGATCCTTGTAGTACTTCAGTTTCTAGTTGAATTATGATAATTTTCTCAGAGGACTTTAATCCATGTGTAAAGATGCATTTTTATTTATTTTATTTTATTTTTTTAACATCTTTATTGGAGTATAATTGCTTTACAATGGTGTGTTAGTTTCTGCTTTATAACAAAGTGAATCAGTTATACATATACATATGTTCCCATATCTCTTCCCTCTTGCGTCTCCCTCCCTCCCACCCTCCCTATCCCACCCCTCTAGGTGGTCACAAAGCACCGAGCTGATCTCCCTGTGCTATGTGGCTGCTTCCCACTAGCTAACTATTTTACATTTGGTAGTGTATATATGTCCATGCCACTTTCTCACTTTGTCACAGCTTACCCTTTCCCCTCCCCATATCCTCAACTCCATGTTCTAGTAGGTCTGTGTCTTTATTCCTGTCTTACCCCTAGGTACTTCCTGACCTTTTTTTTTTTCTTAGATTCCATATATATGTGTTAGCATACAGTATTTGTTTTTCTCTTTCTGACTTACTTCACTCTGTATGACAGACTCTAGGTCCATCCACCTCACTACAAATAACTCAAATTCATTTCTTTTTATGGCTGAGTAATATTCCATTGTATATATGTGTATATATATATATATGTATATATGTGCTTTACATATTTATCAGTATGTTAGGTTCATTAATACCTTAAAGTTGTTTTAAAGGATAAATTTTTGGTGCTTGATTTATATTTATTTTATAACAATCAATCTCTCAACTCCTAAATCCTTGAAATTCTTGATTTGCTAATATTTTCTTTCTTCTGGGTGATGTTAAGACTGTTAACAATTAGACAGTCAAAATTCAATTTCTAAGGAATTTGTTATCCACTTAATTCATTATATTTTAATTAATGTAAGCAAATTAAAACTACATTTTCTTTTTGTATACACAGTGAGCATGAGTGAGTATTATAACCCAATTCTGTTTTATTGCCAGCTAGAGCCATCATCAGGGAGTTTATTGTGGACTTAGCTTTAACAACTAACTCTGTAACAGTAGCTGTCTTAGGAGTCAAATGATTAAGCAAAAAACTAAATTATTCAAAATTTCAGTTATCCAAAATTAGCATATGTTGCACACTATCTTGCCCATTAAAAATGTCTTTTCTCTTCAAGGGTTTAGTCATGCTAAGTAAAGCTCTGCCTCCTTCTCACCAATAAACTCAACTTCTGATGTTGTCATTAAAAGTCTTGCATATTGATTTAGTGCATGGACCTTTTGATTCTCAAAATAAAATCTTAAATATATGGATGTCTGCCTTTGAGATTTTTAGCTTTGGAGTCAGTTAATCCTACCAACATTATGACACCACTAAATGAAAGCTGCTGGAGAGGGGAAAAGGGAGAGGGAGATGTGTGGTTCTCCTAAGGGAGCAGAGGTTATAAAGTTTCATCATCCTAGGCATCACGATCTTGTCTCCAATAAAAAAAAAAAAAAGGTTTCTTTGCATTACTAAGCACACAGCAACAGCGTAAAAGGCACAAAGTAAACTAAATAAATGCTCCCTCTGAAATCAATTGTCCTTCTAGGTAGTACAGGTTATAATAGCAAACATCTGTATAATCTTTATTATGTGCTAGCCCTTTATATATATTAAATAATTTAATCCTCAAAACAACTCTGTGAAGTTATTATAATTTTATTATTTTATAGATGAAAAGATTAAGAAATTTTCACAAGATTACAGAGCTTGTACATAGTGGAGCTAGAATTTGAACCTAAGCAGTTGGCCCTGTTGTCTCTCTGATGTAACTAATTCATCCTCAAATTCCCTTCTTTCTAGAATTTGTATTAATAGCAATCATAAAATATATGATGTTTAAATGAATGTGAAGCTTTCCTAATGGGATATGTACAGAATGAATAACTGAACTCATATTACCTCCTAAGATCACTGAGGCTGGTGTTTTGGGTATCCACCCTAGGTGACAATATGGTTACAACATAAACTGATTACCTGAGATTGTCTTTTAAGCTTTTCCAATTCAGTTACAATTACCTCTTTTTTAAAAGAAGGCACAGGTGCTTAATATTTCTTGAATAGACAGATGAACAGATGAATGGATAAATGAGTCCTGAGTAAGGAACCTAAGTCATAATACATTAATTCTTACTTGCATATCAATATGTAATACTACTACTAATGGTAGCATTTTTGAAATTGCAATTAAAATAAGAAAGTATTTTCTTAAGAAAAAAAAATCATTGAATTCAGATTGGTTACCTTTGAATTCAACATCTCTGGCTTACTGAAATGTTTTTCTAAATCATGAATCAATCAAATGTAATGTGAAGTTTATCAAAGATCTATGAATTCAACATACTGATTTGCATTTTAGGATGTGACTACATGGAGGATCTCGATTGATTAGATACCAAAAGTTCATTCTAGTCCTCCAGGTTTTCTGCTAGGGTCACTTTGGCACACATCAGGACTCTTCACAGCAATGTTGGAACTCAAAGGTCTAGTTCACTTTTTGTTTGTTTGAACCTGCAGCTTGTTTCAAAATGTGGGGATTCAGAATGGCTGACTTTCATTGGCACCTCCCACACTGTTGAAACAGAAAGGCTTGATGTAATTAATTTCCCATCAGGTTCATCTGGTTACCCCATGTAGATGAAGGCTTAATTTAAATTGCACGTTGCCTATTAATTAATTTAAGCTTATAGGATTTCAATTTTTGATTTAAACCTTGTTGCTTCCTTTAGGATGGAGTCCACTTTTAATTCCTTGAGCTTCTCAACTGGCTTCTTCCTCCCTGGTCTTTGGTCTAAAATCATTAATTACTGTAGCAGTGACAAAGTTTTAAAAACTCTTATCTCAATAACTGTGATTCTGGAAATCTGTATGCATTTTAATTAACATATGTACAATCTCGTATGGTATCAATATATGTATTTCTTTCACACCAAAAGTTTTATTTTTATATTGAATCTATTATTTTTACATTTCTGTCACTTTAAAACTAAAAAGAAATTTCTGTATAACAATTTAGAAAGATCCTTTTACATACCTTCAGTTTCCTTCCAAAAACCTTTCATGGTGAATAAAAGTCATTTTTAAAATCTATTCCCCATAAAAATGCTGAGAACAGGTAGATTATATTTCATACTAAATCAATTGAGTTATAAAGAAAACCAATCAAATGGAATTTATAATGGAAATTAAAACTGAATTTACTATTACCCAGCAACAGAAGGATCCATTTCTTCATTTTTGGATCCCATTTCCTCAGAGAACATAATTACTTTTAATTTTTGAAAAGATACCTTTATTAGTTTGAAAGGTTTTCATGTTCATTCGGTAAATTAGAAAAGTTTTAAAAAAGAAGAAAAACATCAAATAGAAAATGTCTTATTGACCTAATTGAACATCTTCAAATGCCACTGAGGATTTGCTGATGTTTTTTAACACCTGTGTAATAATGTTGCCCTTTAAATGTAACTGGTTAAATTTTCAAAGCTGTGTTCTGGGATTTTGCCATTTGATGTCCATTAATATCAATTGGAATATGTGGCCAAATCCCTGTGTACCACTTTGAAATTTTACGTCTTAGTGTTAATGATAGTCTTCTAACAGTGCAGTTAGAAATAAATTATTTATCTGCTTAGCAAAAATTTCCTTTACTCTCCAGGGTCAACTAAATAAGAAAAAAAAGAATCCCAATATTTCTTTATTACTTCAAAGTAACATGTGTGTAAAGGAGCCATCAACTTAACATATATTGAACATATCAGTTATATTATGCCAAGATAGCTGTATGTCTGTCTAAAAGGTTTATTTAAGTTACAACTTCCTTTAAAAATGCTTTCCTCTAACTTTTACTCTTGAATTTCTTTTTAGTATAGCTAAAGATATGTTTCTATAAATATGTGTGTGTATTCTTTCCATGCATTCTCCTGTCCACTATGTTAGCCTTTTTTATGGTTAAAACATATAGACTAAGAAGAAGTTGCTGATAAATATTTTGAAATAGAAATATTGACGTTCAGTTTCTAATTTGCCCTAACTTACTACCTTGTATTTAAATGTCAGTTATGGAATCCTGAAGTGTCAGCATTGAATATTCTTGACTAAGAAACACTGCTATCTAGAGGAAGATTTTTTATGTGTGGGAGCACCAAGTAGACATTTCCACAAACATTTTTGGTGTTGAGTGCTAAAGCATTAGTTTACACGTAAATTCAGTTTCATCTGAAATGAACAGGATAAAAAGAAAACCACTGATTTTAATGAAAGCTCTTTGTGCTTCCTTAATAGGAGCACCAATGAATACATATTGAGAATGCTGGTAAGGATGCTTGTGGTGGTGGAGGAGATGCCAAAGTATGCACCACATGAGGCTTATTTTACCCTTTGCTTGTTTTGTTGTTTGCAGATCCCTTATTTGAGGCAATGCCACATTGTTGCACAAAAATAACTATTTTACTTCAGAAAATGCCTTTGAAGGACCGCCGTTGACTTATGAGTGTACATCTGAAATATCAAATTATATTACTATGTTATGAGAGCGTTAATTTACTCCCAATTGGGTTAACCCTTGAGAGTCTAAGCAGCCTTATACAGTGTAATCATGTAAAAAGTGACCTCAGAGTGTTCTGTCCATCCGTACAGCCTTTATTACAATTAGCAAATAATGTATTGGTAATGTTTGGTTAAATAATGTATACAAACTCAAACGCATACTCTAATTACTGAATTCTAGTAAATTCTCTTTAACTTGATTAAAATGTTCTAATGTATTGAAAATTAGATTAGGCTTACTATGTTTGAGTAAAATCACTATCAGATTTTGGGAAATACATGTAAAATGCAATATGGAATCTGTAAGTTCATCAGCACCTTGCTTGTTTTTGCAGTATCTCTATTCACACCAGCTGCTTTATACTTCGCGGAAACATAACAGAGCTGTATGTCTATTTATGCACTGTATGTGATTGTTTTTCTTTTACAAGATCTGCTATTCCTTGTTCTTTTTAAAACAGATGCTCAAGTGTTCCATACAATCTTTTACACATTACTGTATATCAAATTGTGATATGTATGTATTTTATGTGAGAGTCCTAGAGTTGCTATACCCACTTGCATAACATGCCTGCATGCAATAATAGCATCAAAGTCCTTAAAATAAGTACATATCCATTTAAAAATTAACATACTTTGAAACATAGCAATGCTTGTATATTATATACGTATATATCTTAAGTAGAGATAAAATTGAATTTTGTCTAGTACAGCACTGCCATCACATGACAGTGATTATAAGGCAATATGCTCAAGTGGTCAATATACTAACCATTGATCATCCTCATTTTCTGTAGGCACAGCCATCAGACCTATTGCTTTGAGAGCTGTGACCACCATTGCTCGCGCTTTGCCTGGATTTCCCATTTTGGCCACTGGTGGAATTGACTCAGCTGAAAGTGGTCTTCAGTTTCTCCACAGTGGTGCTTCGGTCCTCCAGGTAGTACTTGTGTTTGTCTGTCCCTTCACAAAACTCCGTCTAACAAATAAAGTGAAAATGATGTGACAAGTATGTTCTTGTAGGGTCTCTTGAGAAAGAGGCCTTGCGGGATCAAAAGCGTGGCACTCATTAAGTTCCTATTACGAGTTGAGAACAAACCTGAGGCTCATTTCCTGTCCTTTTGAGGGCTTACAAACCCTCTATTTTTTTTTTAACATATTTGTTCACCTGTATGTTTCTAAAATAAATGAGATCACGTTCCAAAATGTATACTGTACTACTGGATAAAAACCAAATATATGAAAAAAAAAAACCCAGATATATGAGGAACTCTGGGTAAAAGTAAAATCTTGATTGAAAAATAAAAGAAGTCAGGGGCAAGGCCAATACACACAATCCATGCCATATGGTACTGGAGGCATTAACAAACTTGACTGTGAACTTCCTGGTAGCCAAAGCAAAGAAATCATAGCTTTCAAAATATAGAAATGAATTGGTTGTTTACCTTCTTGTGGTACAAAGCTGAGGGAAAATCATCCATTGTCTTCATAAAGTGATACTTTGAGATGTAGTACATCATGCTCTTTTTTTTTTTTTTTTTTTGCGGTACACGGGGCTCTCACTGTTGTGGCCTCTCCTACTGCGGAGCACAGGCTCCGGACGCGCAGGCTCAGCGGCCATGGCTCACGGGCCCAGCCGCTCTGCGGCATGTGGGATCCTCCCGGACTGGGGCACGAACCCATGTCCCCTGCATCGGCAGGCGGACTCTCAACCACTGTGCCATCAGGGAAGCCCCATCATACTCCTATTAGCCCTCTACAAATAACTTAGAAATTACTTAATTTTTTTATTATTTATACACTTGCTTTTTATATTATAATGTTGTTCAACATAGATGCAGTACAGTGCCTCAGCACTTTATAGCATAAGCATTTCTCTCAGGGACCAGATATGCAGGTTTGGATGGTCTGACATGACCCAGGTAAAATTTTTCATGTGAGGACTAGACTGTGACCTCTGAGGTAAATCCCACTTTAATATGGCTGCTTACTACCTAACATTGATGGTAATTGGGGAGCAGAGTGTTTACCATCACTTATATTCTCTGGCAAGAAAGTGGAGTGCAGTATCTTGTGTTGCCAATTTAACAATCAGAATTAACATCCTGTTATAAAATATAAATTGGAAATAACATATATCAGAATGCTAATGGAGGAGTACTTCTGCTTCCAGGAAGATGGAGTAGGTGTACTTTTCCCTATGCTTCTGAGTAAGTACAATTAAAAACCTTTATATATCTAGAACAAACATAAAGAGATTCTGAAAGGAGGGGAGAAGGCAGTCTGGCTAGGAATCTCAGGACCCAAGGCACCACACAGTGGAGAATTTCCTGGGTTTTCTTTTTGCCTCATATATCCCAGACTTGGAGCCAAAGAAGCCAGCCACCCAGAAACAATAGGTGCAGATAAAAAACCCCTACTCTTTCTAGCCAGAGAACCAGGAAAAGACAGCCTAGCAAGACAGAAAATTTTGACCGTTAACTGCTCTTCTCTAGCCAAACACCACAGCTTAAAAACTGCAGCGCCACACCTGTCCACACAAGCAAAGGACAAGCATGGGTCTCTTATTTCCAGCCTCAGGAGGCTGTAACAAGGCACCCAGCATCGCTCCTGGGCAATAATGAGCTCCCATATGTGGGAGGCATGGAATTCCACTCCATTGACAGTAATGAGGTGTCCCTTCTCCTCCCCCCCCTGGGGCCTTGTCAGAGGAAGTCTAGTGGAGAGTCAGGATTTTTTTTTTTTTTTTTTTTGCGGTACGCAGGCCTCTCACTGCTGTGGCCTCTCCCATTGCGGAGCACAGGCTCCGGACGCGCAGGCTCAGCGGCCATGGCTCACGGGCGTAGCCGCTCCGCGGCATGTGGGATCTTCCCAGACCGGGGCACGAACCCGTGTCCCCTGCATCGGCAGGCGGACTCTCAACCACTGCACCACCAGGGAAGCCCAAGCCCGTCATTTTTTAAAACCAGATTATGAAGAGGGGATGAGAAGGTCAACATGGTATTAAAAAGTGGCTGCCAAAGCACTGCCCCTTCAGCTCTGGCTAGGAATGGCCCAGAAACTTCCCAGCCATGTAAAATATTGACTCCCAATGTTGTTAAAAAGGTAAATTTCCACACATAGGCTTTTACTGATATAAAATTACAGATTATGTATCAATTATGTGTCATTAGCTTTAGTCACGTTTTAATTCAGCCGGAAAATATTTTTAAACCAATTTTAGCTAAAGTTTCAACTAAAATCAGTATTAAGATATATTCAGGACAGTTATGAGTGGGAAAATCCCTGAATATACAATTTTGGCTTGGCATTTGAATGGGGTGGAGAATGTATAATATTTCTCTCTCTCTTCCATTGTAACTGAATTTAACCCTGTTCTACTCCCTAGTCCTGGGTTAATCTAACCTTTCATTTTCTATACTTCTGGGATGCTGAATATTATTAGAGAAATTCAGGTAACTTTGCCAATTGAATTTACTCCAAATTCACAGTGTTTAATGTCAGCTGGGCCTTGGTGTGCTGGTAAGCATCAGTTTTTATTCATCTTTTAAAAAAAATTTCCCATCAAATTCCCTCTGGCAGTTGGTTCAAATCTTTTTTGTACACCTCAAGGCCCTAAATCCCTCCATCATCACCTTCCCATTTCTCTGTTGCCATTTGTTCGCTGGCTCTTAACTGCCCACCTCATTCCCCTTCTCTGGTTCTATAATATTTCCCTTGAAGAGCTCATCCACTTATATAACTTAAGGTGGAATACTATCAAATCTAGCTTTCTGTTTCTACTCAGATGTAAAGTATGTACTGACAAGATGCATTTTTTTACAAGACATAATCAGACAGATGATATGTATTTAAATCGTGTGATGGTGCTGATATACTGGAGTTTAGAAAGAGAAGTAATAAACAGAAATAGTGATATAAATTAAACGTTTTGATTCTGATTTTCTTGATGCACATAAACTATGTAGTTAGGCGAGTGCACTACTGGAATAAGGATTTATTCTCAAAGTAGCAATTTCAAATTCAATTTTTAAGTGAATTTAATAACCATGACCTTCTATGTGACTTTAGAAAATGTATTGACATTTCAAAAATGGAAAGCTAAAATTTTTTTCATAAGTTTGATAAGTGTGATAGAACATTCTTTTCTTGTTAATCAGTTTGCATCACAGAGAAGCATTCATTCATTTACTCATTCAGTAAATATTTATTGAGAATCTACATGCCTAGCACTATTCTAGAAATTTGGAATACATACTTCTGTGAGTAGAACAGACAAAAGTCCATCACCTCATGGGGCTTACATTCTAGTGAGGACAAAGATATAATAAATATGAAACATAAGTATATTATCCGGTATGTAAGATGATATGTGCTGTGAAAAAGTGGTCTCATTGCAAAGGTAATATTTGTATAAAAAACTGAAGGCGAGGAATCAGGAAAATTTTTATTGAATTAAAATACTTAGGTTATAGCGTCACTTGCTTAAATTTTTGCTAATTGAGAGCTTAACTGAAATATAAAAATCACAAAATACTTTAGACCACCTTGCAGTTTACAAATGGAAAATGCCTTTTAGGTTTCAGGCTGCAATTTTTTTTTTTTTTTTTTTTTTTGCGGTACGCGGGCCTCTCACTGCTGTGGCCTCTCCCGCTGTGGAGCACAGGCTCCGGACGCGCAGGCTCAGCGGCCATGGCTCATGGGCCCAGCCGCTCCGCGGCATGTGGGATCTTCCCGGACCGGGGCATGAACCCGCGTCCCCTGCATCGGCAGGCGGACCCTCAACCACTGCGCCACCAGGGAAGCCCTAGGCTGCATTTTAATGGGCAGTTTTTTGCTTTTTGAAGTCTTCTTACAATTTTTAGGAACGTACCATTTCTCATTGGCACTGTTTATTTCTATTACCTTATTCTACAACTTGCTTTGCTGAGGATTTTAACATTTCAGTGGTAAAGCATCCAATAACCCTACCTTAAAAATGCTTCAGTTAATGTTTTATATAAAAACTAAGGAGTTAGCTAGACAATAATTTGAGTATTCCAGATCATTTCCCTGGAACTTTGGAGTAAAAATGACTATTACAACAGAACCAGATGCAGCACTTTGGCCAAGAATTAAGGTTCAAAACTAATTATGGGTGTGTATTCTTGGGTAGCTGCTCTTATTACTTTGTCAGTCAACCCAACTAACTTCTAATTTATTTAAGTGAACCCCAGTGTCTTTGAAATCTTATTTTTCATCTTTTTTGATAGGCTCTCATTAGTTAGAATATGCAAGTTAGATCTATAAAAATTCTAAGTGAAAATTATTATTAAATTTAAGATACCGGGCTTCCCTGGTGGCGCAGTGGTTGGGAGTCCGCCTGCCGATGCAGGGGACACGGGATCATGCCCCGGTCTGGGGGGATCCCACGTGCCGCGGGGCGGCTGGGCCCGTGAGCCATGGCCGGTTAGCCTGTGCGTCTAGAGCCTGCGCGTCCGGAGCCTGTGCTCCGGAATGGGAGAGACCACAACAAAGAGGGGACCGCGTACCGCAAAAAAAAAAAAAAAAAAAATTAAGATACCGAACACTGAAATTTATAAATACCTGTTTGTTAAATTACATTCTCAAGCTCTTCATAAACTCTTGAGGTCTTAAATCTTTTGAAAGCCTACTCTGAAAAAAGGAAGTTTGCTTCTGGCTGCCAATTAGTTATTCAGGAAAAGCATAGTAAATAAACAACTTGAATAATTTCTCTTTAAAACAGTTTGAAAAGATTAATAAATTAACACTGGCTTTTTTTTAAACTTGTAGTTTAAGTTGTTTGTCCCAGATCTAGCCTTCAGAATGAATTCTATATCCCCTTCATCTGATTTAAGTACTAGTCTACAATTTCTGTTAATAAAAACTGTTTAGGGATTTCTATTGCAACCAAAACCCAGACGGAGTCAGTTGCTTTTAGTAATAGGTTTCATCACAAAATGTTCACTCTCCTCTATTGTATATAGATAGAGGATATAAGTACTATGCTACCTTTTTTTTCACTGAATTACTTTGGGTTTCTATAATTTAATTTAATGATATTGCCACTACAATTCAATCTTTTAAGGACTTTGATTCAGGACATCAGAAATTATAGGAAGTTCATTCATGTACAATTATGACCTGTGCCTTCATTGAGATTGTATGGGTGGGTTTTTTTATTCCATTTCTTTTATATGGGTTTCACTGAAGTTAATAGAAAATCCTGAAATACAGCAGAAAGAGGGAGTATAGTGGGCATTCGCTGTGAGTCATGGTCATGTGACAGACACTCACTAGGGTTATATAACCAAATCAATTTTTGACAATAATTAGCTGCTCTGATGGAGCTAGTTCAAGCTAAATGGAATTTTTTAATGTGATCAAGAGATGTATTATTTTATTGAAACTAGAGAAAAAGAGATAATTGAAGCAGCACGATGACACTATTTCCACATGAGTGCAGATGCATTATGGACATTCTCTCTTGGTCATAATGCACAGGAAGACTGCAGTGCTTCAACTATATAGATGGGGTCTTTAGGTGGTAAAAATTTTGCGTACTATATTTTAAATTCTTATTGGGTAAGCGGAAAATATATTTATTCAATTATTTTTTATTTAGTCATCATTCATCATCATCATTAAAGTCAGGCTATGATACGCGAAGGAAGAATAGTTGCTACCATTCAAAGTTATTTTAAATGGCATCAGAATTATTTCACGTAGCTAGTTAAAATAGACACATTTTTCTTTCCACTATGCAGTTTCTTGTTTCCTAGCTTTAATGAGTGTTTCATGTACAGTGTTAAGAACAATATGCAAGTAGTTATTTTAAAAAATAGAAACCCTATATTTGTAGAATAATATATAGGAAAAAAATAGTGTCCATTCAGTGAAATTCAAATTACTGTGTCAGTTATTGCATTATTTTAAATTACTTTAATGGATGGTGTCTTTAATGGAAGAGGTTTTAATTTTTGAAAAGTATCTTGATTGCAGTGCAACAATGTTGTTTATAAGCAAACAGAGGAAATTAAATGCAAACCCGCTAGGCTTTCGAATGATTACACATTTGCCACTTGATAGAAAGATTAATATCTAGATTCAAAAGAAATTAATTGAAATTAAATCTAATCTTTTTGAATGACAGTTTTACTATAAGAAAAAGTAACTCTACCACACAATGACTATTTTATGTGAGAAAATAACCATGAGTTAGCTAAGATGTTTGCAATTAGCCATATGACATTTCTGATCTTGTATAAACTTCCCTGGCTAAATTTTTTCCCGACTCTGGCCAGATCCTTTATATTGTCTTTTCCTTTTTGCATTGTATGCAGAGCTATGGTTAATTACTAGTTTCACTTCTTCATCAAAGAATCTTCATATGTCTGACCAAAGTTTTAAACTACTATTTACCTTTTTATTCTTCAGTTTAAAAAAAAATCCTAGTTGTTTAGATATTCTTATTTCACATATTATTTTCCAAATATTGTGTTTTCTATGATGGTTTTCTATGAATCTTTCCAATTTATCAATTTATCATTTGAAATGAATTGTGATTTAACATAACTAATTTTTTAATAATCATTCCATAACTTATCCACCCAAATGACTATTAGAAATAGTCACTTGGGAGCTAATGTGTTTTCAATACCATCAGTAACTACTCTTCATACTTTGAGAATGGATCTCATTTCCTGTAAACAAAGCTAAAGAGAGCCAAGCCAAGTGAACAACGTTGGTTGTTGAACTGAGTTAGGTATACAAAGTCATGAGTCTCCTTTTCTGTCAGTCCATAAACTGACTTTAATGAGCTGTTCAAAAAAATGTGTAACAAAATTATTCTGAGCAGTGCCAACATCCACCAACATTATTTTGAAAAACCCAAACTAATTTAGATGTGTATAATTGTGTATTTGTTTAAAAATCCACCTCAATATTTTAGAGACTCGTTTTGGTACTAAGTTAGGGTTCAGAATTCAGACTGAATAGAGAGTTATTAGAAAATGCTAGGCCATAGCAAATATATTGTAAAGAATATTAATGATGAATTACCATCTGTTTTTCAAGAAGTCCTCTCTAGTGATTAATTCATTTGGCTCTTACAAAGCTCAGGGCATATCAATAAGCATTTTTAACCCTATTTTGTAGATTTGCAAATTTGTAATTACCTTAACTTTGTTTCACCAGTTGGCTAGCCGGTGTGATTAGAAACCATGTTTCCTGATTTCTACCCCATGATTTGTCTCTGCATCTCCTGCCGTCCATGTTATTGTGCTCAAGAAATTGTTCTAGAAAATGAAAAAGAAATTCATCATCATTCACAAACACGTGAATGCATGCTCTGTCCTTGACTTATTAACTGATGATTCATTCTCAACTCTTGAACTACACCTGTGTATCATTTGTTTACCCCAGTCTTATAATTTTCCAGGTGAACTGCTTACTCCTTCTTAAATAATTTATCCCTGAATTCTTCAGTTTCCAAAATTACTTTAAATTCAAATAAATTTTCTCGTGTGCTGAGTAAAGGAAATCATGAGATTTCTAGAAAGCTGACTAACTTAGGGCTCCTGAGTTCTGTTTGGGGAAAACGTAGAAATCCAGTTAATCAATTTTTAAGTAACGTGAAATAGGGAGGCAGAATAAGTTCCAGTGTAGCTTCAGGAAAAGCAAGAGACACATATGTGACTCATACCCTGTAAGAAGATAAAGCTGGTTGTTGATAAATATAAAGACACATCCTTGGGTGCAAAAACTTAATTATACATCTAAAATAGAGGTAACTATGGCAAAGAGAAGATTTTGTAGAAAAGCTGTGGAGGGATTTAATTCACAATAAGGTCAACAAAAATAGCATATTGATGTAGCTTCCCAGTAAATGTTGATGTGATCTTAGTTGTATTTGAGATATGATATTTAGTAAAAGGGAAATGATGTCCTCAGTGAACACATCAGATGACATCTTCATTTATCACGTGGTGGGTGCCCACTATGTGCCAGGCATAGTTCTAGCCCCAAGGGTACAAGGATGTTTTCAGACAACTGAGAATGCTTTTAGGAACCTTGCATGCTAGAAGCCCCCTCAAAGGAGTGATACGATAATCGAGCCCAGATTCGGATGAGTAGAAAAAGAAGTCAGCCATGCAGAGGTCTGGGAGAAAAGTGTCCTCCTGGCACAAGGAAGAGCAAGATCATAAATACAAAGGCCTGGCGCACAAGGGTGAGAGCAGTCTTGTCTTGTTTCAGGACAGAAAGACACAGCGGAGATGAGGATGATAGGAGATGAAGGGGCAGTCACAGGCAGAGGTGGCTCCTGTGGGGTACTGTACGCCACGATAAAAATTTTAGATGTTATTCTCTGTTTAATGGGAAGCTATTAAAGAGTGACAAGGTCTTTACATTTTCACAGTCTGACACCATACCCCTTCTCTCTCTCCACAAATCCAGGAGCAAATAAATGCTCAGTGGGCCCTTTCTACTTTGAACTTCCAGAGCACATGGTTCACTTTTAATTTATGGTTTTTATCCTTTGTGATTCAACTCTCCTCTCTTCTAGGGCTGCAGCCAGCCTCCCTCATCCTTGCCTTGCAAATATTTTTTTAGTGTTTCCAAGGATGATGGTCCCCAAAAATGTGTTTTTATCAACACAAATCCATCACTTCTAGAAAAAAACAGTACACGTTCTGTTAATGGCAGAACATCATCATCAACTTTCTATACAACAAAAATGTTATTAGATATGACTCTAAAAATCAGACTAGCACAAATCCCTTTCTGGAATCATTCAGTTCTATCACATGCTTAATATATTTGAATTTTTTCCCCCAAGAGTTCAGATCAGAATAGATTGTTTGTGCCATTCTAAGTATTTCTTTTACAAGAAAAAATGAAAGTACAGACCACAAAGATTCTAAATATTTCTCTTACAAGAAAAAATGAAAATACAGACCACAAAAAGACATTTCACAGTTGGTTTCTCATAAGTGCCTACCTCCCTAGGAGTTCCCAGGCCTGACATTCAATTTTGTACTCTACTATTTTGCTTTGTATGTGCTATCCCAATTCTTTATCTCTTTTCTTTCATTTCTTGTTTTTTTTTTTTTTTTGGTCATGGTAACCTGGATTTATTTACATTAGAACATTCCAAAAGACATTTTACTCTGTGAATTAAAATAAATCCTACAATTTTGCAATATGTGTGTTTAACAAATTATTTTTACTTAGAGCATACTACAGAGTTAATTTTCTCTTTTGTGAGAGAAGAAATAAGTATGAAGAAGAAAATGCCTTTGTGCACTACAAATAATTGTCATACAAATATGAATTTTCACCTGTCCTGTTTATTAAAAATATTGTTTTGGGTATAACATGCAGTATTTAAAATATGAACACCTAGCTCATTTCTTATGGAGTAGCCTTGAAAACGTCTTATTTCTAACCATCTTCAAAGATTAGAAATGTGAAGATTTGTTTATTCACTTTCTGATCTTAATACAGGATGTGTCTAAGGTAGAGGAAGAGGGAGGACGACTCTGTTAGGCACCAAAGGTATAACTGAGCTCTGAGAGCTGTCTTAAGAAGGTTAGTGGGATCTCTTCTTAGTGTGGTAAAATTGAAGCTGAACAGTTCTGCCGTATACCTCTATATCATTGTCTAATATGTGGTGTTTTGTTTTGTTTATCTTGCCAACCAGTGTCTCAAGTTCCTTGCTCTTACTGCATTCAGTTAAGAAAGCCTGTTGTTGGTCCCTAGTGTTTTTCAGAAACCTTTGTTTGTTCTAGTCTTGAAGATTCTTGGCAGTATTTGTGTGCCTCTGTTATGTATCCAGATCTGGTTGTATTGCCATGTATATTACGGTAGTTAAGAGAAGGAGATTTGAAGTTCTACAATTCTTTGCTCAACTCCTGGACTCACCATTTTATAACTAAATAAATTTAAGCTAATTATTTAACCTCTGTAAACCTTGGTTGAGAAATATTTAATATGTTAAAGGAAGTATCACGATTCAGAGTCCCAGTACGTCTAGTGCCTCCCTCCTGATCCAGCCTCTCTGATCCTGCCAACCTCTTGCCATCCAGCGATGCCTGGCACATCAGGGAGGCTCCAGCACCCTGGTCCAGCTCTCAGATTGGTTGGAAAATGCATGTCAACTCTGATTGTGTTGGTCTCTCATTATAAACTCCTAGAAGAAAGAGTTCCAAGATCATGTAATTTTAGTCATGTAATTGACATTTATTAGAGGTTTTCTTGCTACAGATGACAGTGATTTACTGAGGATTAAAGAATAAGAAAATAATTTGGATGCACATTTATTTTCATAGTATTGATTAGGACTCATGCAAATAGTGATTATGAAAGAAATTACAGTAAAATATTAAAGTCCTTATAGGCCTAAAACATTCTTAAAAGACTTTTCTTAGAAATCACAACTATGTCTCCCATTTAGAAGTTTTAAAAAAATCAGTGATAAGTTTAAGGTGTATGAGAAGTACAGGAAATTTCTGTCAGGAAATTTCAGTCTCCAGTTCAAGTGACTCCTAATTCACAATTCAGAAACCAGGCTTAGGCCAGATGACCTTTGTATAAACTAGGAGCATGATCAAATTCAGCATTGAAATTTATGATCAGCTCCACTCAGTAGAAGAATTTTTATCAATTGAGTTTGCCACAAACAAGAGGAAATCTGGATTTTGTCAGAAGTATTCTGTGCAGATGTGTATAAATATTTACTGGATTTTTTCATCTTCCTCTCACATTTACACTCCTTAAAAAAATGTATCTGATAGAAACGGTTTACTTATATGTTAAAAGTTTGCTCAAGGAAGGGAAATCACATCATCAATGCTCCCAAGCAAAATGCTTTTAAGGGAAAATTTTGAATATTTTATTGCAGACTATTCAACAAATTGTAATTTCAGATAGAGGACCAAATGGCTTTCTGTTTTATCTAAGTTTAAAAAAATCATTCAAAAGCTTGGCTCTCTAGAAGTGTGTATCTGTGCATCATGTACGTGTTTTATGGCATCAAAGTTACAGTTCAGTAGATTTCCAAAAGCCTTTTGAGACAGAGACATGAATTTTTACAGATTCTAATTACAAGTTAGAAGTCATCTCACTGTGGGAAGTTAAAAATGGAGACAATTAGAGAAAATTCCAGTTGAAAGAAAAATGCATTATGGAGAAAGCAATAAAAGCACAAAAAAATAGGAAAGTAAAATCACTTCTCAGTAGTTCTTCTGTGATTCAATTGTAGATCAATAGTGTGTAGTTAATGCATTACCAGGAGAGCATTAATTTGCAATTATGGCAGGTGATCTGATCCTCTGTGTTCTGTCCATTGACCCAGATGACCTTTTGTTGAAAGAGATTCTGTGGTTATTATTTTAAATAGAGCAAGAGAAAGGCAAAACGAAAGTATAGGTCACTCTCAGCTGTAAGTATCTTACACAACACAAAGTAGGAACCTTTGTAGTACAGCCCCAGTAGTCACATAAGTATAATGAGCCTGAGCGTGGGCATGTCTGTTTGTGTGCAGGATGGATGTAATATGCACTGTATGATGGTGGGTAAAAATGATGCAAGGTGAAACTACAAATGCCCTGAATTAAGCATAAAATAAAAGTCTGTTTTATTACAGGTCTCTGTAATAAACCTCTACGCAGGAAGATATGAGAAACTTTGGTGCAACCAAGTGTGTGTTTTACGATGCTTCCTTTTGAACGTGTGAGCTAAGTAGCCTGGGAGGTAGAGAGTCTGATGCCCCAAGCACGCATTCTTGAAAGCAAGTGGATCTCAGCTCTTTAGCGACCACATTCTAATCATAAAAGTGTGGCAAGGACCCAAGTGGCCTTGTCCAGAGTCGGCTACACAGGCAATGATATCAGCCTCAGAATTGCCAGCTAAGCACAGGGGACCTCAGAAGACTGAGGTCTTGCTGATGTATGCTTCAACACAAATGAAAATGCATCAAACTGCTTAGAGTGAAATCCTAGCTCTGCTGTTCGTTAGCTATATGACCTCGGCTTTAATAGGTGTGTGAACTTTTTATACTTCAGTTTTGTTATCTGTAAAGTGGGGATAATAGTAATACCTACTTCGTAGGATGGATGTGAGGATTAAACGTTATCACATGTAAAGCACTTCAAATAGTACCTGCAAAAAAGTACCCCACAGATGTTAGATAGGAATGATCATCATCACCACCCCCCACTAGCATTTTTATACATTTACAAAGAATTTTAAAACAAAATTTACAGCCCTCTATTCTAGCTTTTGACTAGCATGTAGCTAGTCTTAGCTCAGGTTGATTGAAAATGAGCCTGAGGGAAAGGTCAAGTGCTAATGTTTTGTTGGAAGGTAAAATCTAGGATAGAGTAAAAGAAACTAGAAATGAGACAGAGGAAGATGCGATTTGAATACAAGTTAATGCGTTACTGAGTTGGCCACTGCTTCACAAGATGCAAAGAGAAGCTACAGTCAGTTGGCCACATGGACTGCCTCCAGACAGACTAGATAAACAGTGCCTTGGGGAAATTCCCTGGCGGTCCAGTGGTTAGAACTCGGAGCTTTCACCGCAGTGGCCTGGGTTCAGTCCCTAGTCAGGGAAATAAGATCCCGCAAGCAGCATGGTGTGGCAAAAAACAAACAAACAAACACAACTGTGCCTTGGGAAAATCCATCACGGGGAAAATGAAGAAAAAACTTATCTGCCATTCCCTTCGGTCTTCTCTCTTCCATTCGTTAAAGTTCATCCTTCTGGAGAGTTAACTCTCCCTCCTTCTGGGTTTTATCACCCTGTGAAAGCGGGCTCCTACAAACTGTAGTGTAGCCTATAGTGGCATTTCATCCAGATTCTAATGTCTTCTACACATCTGGTTATCAAGCCTCTATATTCACAGTGACAGATAACTTATGACCTTACAAGTTATCCAGTTAAAATTATAAGCAAATTCTGCCTCATATTGTGGAAAATCTACTTCAATGTATCTTTCATCCGTTGGCCTTACTACTTCTTTTTAAAGAGAATATATTCATCTTATTTTGTAAAAGCACTGAATTTCAGAAATGGAGAAAAACCCTGTCAGTACAGAAACAGTTAAATGTTATATTCATACTGTTCATTTATTTGGTTATAACCATAAGTGGTAATATAGGTAAGTGAAAATAGTGTGCAATTTTATAGTAATATTTTTACTACACTATAACCTAGATCACTTCACTTCCAGAATGAGACACAGGAAGCTAGGAAGTTGGGTGCTCTCAAGTAGGAATAGCTTGCTGTGAGAGAATTAAATGGGTACCCAAAGACTTTCTGGAACCTGGAGAAATTAGGACAGCAGTAACCTAAGCATGCAGAAGTGATTCCTGCTTATACCAGGAAACCCAGGGGAAGTGTTCTGAAATGCTTTCAGTAATATGTAAAAACTGAGTAGCATGCGTGCAAAACATATTCTAAAGTTATTCATCAGAAATATACCTGATACGAAGATGGGACTTGGTCCTCTCTGTAAATGTGTCTAAAATGAGCATTGTAGTGATTTGAGAAGGGGGAATATCATTCTTTGGCTGTTTCTCCATTCATTCCTTGGTTGAAACATGCAATGATTCATTAATCATCCAAACAGTCAAGCAAAGGAAAAAAGGAATCAAAGATACAAATATACAGGTAAAGAAAAGGGAGGAAGAAGGTCCTTATGGTCAAGTAATTGAGAACTGAATGCAACTTTATGTAGGAAAACAACTTGTCTATACTAGTTTTTCATTTTTTTTCATGAATAGATATATCTAAGTTCCAATTTTAACCGAAGTTGTCTGATAGGTCACTGGCCATTTGGAGTCTTACCCATTCTAGTTATATGTAAGATCTTTAGTTTGATTTTTATAAAACTTGACATTCTAGCGCCTGGATTTTGTTATAACTATCTTAGCCCAGCATCATATAAGAAACTCTTAATGAAGAGAACATAAATAGCTTCCCACAGCCTCACTATGATCCACAAACAGGCTATACGTACATTATAACTTTGCAAATCATAATAACAAAGCTATTATAATGGCTAATGCTCACACAGAATTTACTATGTGTCAGATACTTTTGTAAGCTATTAGTTATATTAGTTCATTTACCCCTCCAATAATCCTCTGAGATAGATATTAGCATTGTCCCCATTCTATAGATAGGAATGTTAAATAACAAGGTGGTAAGTGGCAAAGCTGTCATCTAAGCTCACATAATTTGGCTTAGCATCTCTGATTTTAACCACTATGCTATATTGACATTTTTGCCCACTAGAATGACTATTTTCAAAAGACAGACAGTAATAAGTGCTGTTGAGGATGTGGAGAAACTGGAAACTTCATGTATTGCTTGTGGGAATGTAAAAATGGTGCAACTACTTTCGAAAACAGTTTGACAGCTCTTAGAAAGCTAAACATAAATTTACCATACAGTCCAGAAATTTCACTCCTAGGTACCTACCCAAGATAAATAAAAACATATATCCGCACAAAGACTTGTACACACATGATTATGGCAGCACTGTTCCTAACGCCCCCAAAATGGAGAAAATCCAGATTCACATCAGCTGATCAATGGATAAACGAAATGGGGTACGTCCAATGGCACAATATTCAGCCATGAAATTAACTGACACCATAACAGCATAGGTTGTTTTAACATGTGTAAAAACATTATGCTAAGTGAAGACAAGCAGACACAAAATACTGTACTATTTGTATTACAGAATTCTATTTATATGAAAATGATCCAAAGGGGCAAATCTATGAGGACAGAAGACAGATCAGCATTTGCCGGCAGCTTGGGGAGGAAGTGGGAGGATGACTGTAAAAGGGCACGTGGGGGGCTTCCTTGGTGGCGCAGTGGTTGAGAGTCCGCCTGCCGATGCAGGGGACACGGGTTCGTGCCCCGGTCCGGGAAGATCCCACATGCCGCAGAGCGGCTGGGCCCGTGAGCCATGGTTGCTGGGCCTGTGCGTCCGGAGCCTGTGCTCCGCAACGGGAGAGGCCACAACAGTGAGAGACCCGCGTAACGCAAAAAAAAAAAAAAAAAAGGAATAAGGAATGATTCCTAAGTCTTGGACTATTGGAGAAGTAGGTCGTAAGGAGTGGGAAAATTAAGAATGCTATTCTGGCCATAGTTAACATGCCTAGGAGACATCTCAGTGGAGATGTCAGATAGGCAGTTGCATCTCCTTTTCTCTATCCTGCTTTCCAGAGATGTACCGAGCATTCAAATGCATGTATAACCCATAAAAATATGTCTTCTCTCTCAGCTAGGATGTATATTCCTTTCCATTTCTTATGAATGCCTGGTAGTAATTAGGCACAAAGTAGATACATGGATACATGCTCGTGTATAGATGCTGAGAAATGAATGGGTAGATGTCTCTATCAGTGGATGTTTAGAAATAGACAAAAAGCGTCTGGGTGTTGAATAGTTCAGAGGGCAGTTTCAGTTACCCCTTATCATTCTCAGATATATATATATATATATATATATATATATATATATATCTCCTGAAGCTGAGTTCTAGAAGATTATGTTAGAGGAAAAGATTAAAAGAAATGAAATTTGCATCAAATGTATATTTTTAAATAAAGTAAATAAAAGGTCTAGAAAACATTTCCTTCCAAAGGAAAAAAAAAAGCCTAAATTTATTAGTCTTTAAAAACATGCTCACCCATTTCCCTAACTCATTTTCTTCAAACATTCAGGAAATATTGCTTCTCTGTTGTGTTTAAGTGGTCAGATTTCCCACACATTTAATGTTCTGGTGACTTGTGGGTCTTTTGAAAACTTTCATACCAGATTCTCCTGGTCTGAAACATACATATTCCTAGTTAAACACCTAGTTAAACACCTCTCTTATCCTGTTTACTGATCCCGCCCCACAAAATCAGAGGAAAGAGAGACAGTGATGGTTGTTTGTTTCTTTTGTTTAAGCTGACAGATCTGAACCAAGAGGACCTAAAAACTTCTTGGAATTAAAAATTTGGATATGCAGATTTAAACCTTCATTATCTCCGAATCAATTATTCTGTGTTTGTAAGACAAAGAAGATAATATGTCTAGGGATCAAAATATCAACCCTGTTTCAGATAGCTGGCTTAATCCCACAGTGATAGACGTGTCAGATATTATAATATTTAGCATATTTCCTCATGTGGAAAAGGATAGGATTTCAGTTGTCATGCTTTAAGGGCATGAGCCATAATCTCATTATCATCTCCCTAAATCAATCACTACCTCCTGGATGTTAACTCCATCCTAATGATACCAGATGCAGTAATATATATGAGGTGAGAGAAAAGTTCCGTGACTCATCATGGGGCCTGAAAACAATGACGCAAGCTAAAAATCAGTTTAATCACTGGTGAATTCAGCATGGCCAAATACACCACACTTTGCACATGCCTGGTTTTACAGAGCTAAATTAAGAATAATGTTGCATATTCATAGGGCATGATGTCTCTGAAACACACAAAGTAAATGTGAGTAATCTAAAGAGAGTTAAAAAAAATAAGCCAGTTCTATTGCATTTTAGAGCATTATGTAATTAGGGACTGTTCCTTATAACAGCTTCAGGATGTAAGCAATAGTTTAACTTACAGTGTGACATTTTATAGATAAGACTGAAATGTAAGACACATAAAATTCACTTAAGCTGCATTTACCTTATTTATCTTTCCTTTAATTCATATACATATTCTAATTCATATTCTTAATTGATTTAAAACTTGCAGTATGTTGATTTGTGGAGAGGGGATGGCAATCAGATTTTAGTTTATGTTGTCAAAGCATGACAGTTGAAATTCAGTTATTTCTTGGTCTCCACATTTTATCTTATATATTCATCTGTGTGTGATAAGCCAATTGCTTACAACGTAGATGTGATAATTTTAGTCCTGGGGCTCAATGTAGTAACTTATCTTAGAAATTAATCATTATGGAAAGAAAACTCAAAAGGCACTAGTTTCACATCAAGATACACAATTAAAAACTTGAATAATTATTCTTACCTCTGAATGAGACCCACTGTGACATACATATAACAAGAAAGCCTTCCTGTATATAGTTCTTCATAATTCTGATCTCATTTTGTCCCGACAACATCTTTTTGAGGAAGGTTCATTCTGATAGATATAAAACAAACAGCGTAATCTCAGGATGCTGCAGTCAGTTTTGTTTGATAATAGAATTTGAAAAGAAACCAGAGGACTGGTTCATAAATTAGTATCTTTGAATGAAAAAATAAATGAATGAGTGGGTAATTTTTGAGTAAAAGCTTTTTTGAAGAAATGATGTCATAAAACTGCTCTCTTATGATTAAAATTCATATTGATCTATTAAACACTCCTGGCTACATCCCAAGCAAATAGAGAGAAAAGGTCTTTACTGGGAAGATGCAGCAATTTTGCAGGATATATTTTAAAGGAGGGCAAATTCTTTTAAATGCCAGTGTTTCCACAAATCTGTTCAGTAGTAAATTTGATTATTTACCTTGAACTACTTAGAGTAAGTTGATGAAGTTCTGAACTTTAAATTTAAAGGATGAACTTGAAATAATCAAAGATAGAGAAAGAATTCTTTAGAATGGAAATATTGGTCCTGATCCAAGGAGACAACTGGATATGAGTGACGCAGAAACAAAAAAATTAAATAAGCCAATCCAGACACAAATGAACTTAGAGACCTTTCCCTTAGTTTCTCCTGGCTCTATTTTATCTGTTCTTCACCATGGATAGCATCTAGATTGCTATATATAAACACTTCAACATATATGCATATATGAATGAAAATTAGTAGCTTAGAACATTGCATAATTTGGACATGATACTGTAAGTTCAGTCACTGTTAAATGAGGTCTGTATAGAATAATAAATTACATGTTTATCCAGTTGTTATTAAAGGAGACTACTAGAAGAGAAAAATCAAATGACAGCTGCTATCAACATTCAGGTATCTAGAGTGGGACCACCAGATAAGTAATAATCCAAATACAGGCCAAGTTTGGCTGTGACAAACAGTATGCTGAGTATCAAGAAGAATGCTAAAGAAGTAGAGCTGCTTCTTTGCATCGTAGGAATACATTGGTATTCCCAGAAAAGAGTTAAGTGCAAAGAAATTAATGTTTAATGGTGCAATGAATGGAACAGACTCTAAATGCAATAGGAATTGAAATAAAAATATCTTACTGTAGACGAAGAGAAAATGAATTATTGACAGAAAATGAAAGAACTATGCTCATCATTGAGTGCTGTTGCTCTGATATCTTTCTCTTGCTTCATTCATTTATTCATTGAACAAATCACATGCCAAGCACAAATCTTTATGTGAGTGTGCAGTGATGAACAAAACAGATATAGTACCTATCCTTTTATTGTGTCTCTGAAAACTGGTGAATGAGATCCAGACGATGATACCTACGATACATGTACTTTAGGTACTGACCCAGATACTTACATATTTTATTCGATATATTCCTCATAACAGTTTTTTTTAGATAGATAGATAGATAGATTCATAATATATATATAAATAAATATATATATGTATATAATACAAAATTTATTTATTTATTTATCCCTGTTTCCACATGAGAGATTGTAGTGGTTACAACGGAAAAGCAAGAGTACACAGTAGTTATGAGAAAGGGTCCTAGAAGCAGACTGACCCAGGATTTGAACCTTTGCTCTGCTATTTATTAGCTGTATGATCTTAGTCAAGGTCCTTAGTTCTCTGACCCTCTTTTACCCATCTGCTAATTGAAGAAAATAATACCACATTTCATGGTGTTATTGTGAAGTTTAAATGTGGTGCTACACATGAACTTGGAATGTAATACCCACTAGGTGAATTTCAAAGCACAGTAAGCCTAAAGGAATTTGGGTAAAGTATAAAGAAATGATAGCTACAAAAGAACAGACTCTTAAATATGTAAAGTACATCAGATTTTTCCACCCTTAAGGGTAGTTTACAAGATTCTGGCTTACAAGATTCAGATTTGGGACAGTCCTTATTGTTTCTTTTCTTCTTGAGTTCTTCTCGTGCCAAAAGACCCTTGGAGGCCAAGAGGGCCCCTTTAACCCTAGGGCTATCTGGATCAGGTCAGCTATCCAAGACTCCAAATTCCCACCTAAGCAGTAAAGGCCCTGTGACTTCAATCCATTGTTAAGGTTCTGAGGCCTGCATAAGTACCTGAAGGACCAGAATATTAAACCAAACCGAAAGTGACAGAGCATTTCAGAACACATTCCATGAGGATAAGCGAAAATCTCCCTCCGATCTAAACACGGGGGAAAAAACCTTCTAATACGTAAGGAAATCATAGATCTAGGTTTGTCTGGGACAATTTTAATTTATGATGATTGTCCTGGTGTTTTCATGAATAATTGCCCTGTTTACTCTCAAGTGTCATAGTTTCAATGGTAAATCATATGATCACCTCTGAGTATCCTCCTAAAACTCTCAGCCTAGAACTTTTACTGGTGTTTGTTATCTTCCTTCAGGTTAACTCTCATACTCATAAATCATAAAATATGTGCTCTTTTAGTGAGAAATGCAGAAATAAAACTGCTTGTTTGGTCATTGCATTCATTCATCTGTAACCATATCCCAGCGATCCATTTGTGGAACCTTGAAAACCAGGCATTTTGTTTTCAGGTTCTTGGTCTTCATTAATTTAAAAAATAAAAACCTAGTACACAATTTACTTCCCTGGTCTTTCCACAAAGTCACAAACCTTGTGAGCCTCACGTTTTCTACCTGTATAGTAAAGGAATTAAGAACAAGTCTTTAATGTTCTTTGTCTTTAGGTCTTTAATGTTTAAAAAGAACACATCTTTTTAAAAATACAAACTTTTTTGCTTTGCTTCTCCAGCCTTCCATTGGTGTATACGAGTGCTTTCAGTATATTAACTTGAACATTGGTAGGGTTTTTTTCTATAGCACTTAACTCTGTAAGTATTCACTCAATCAGCTGAACTTTGTCTAACTTTTTTGTCCCAGACTATATCGGCAACTCAGTCAAGATTCTTGACTCACTGATAATAGCTACACACTACTCTCACAAATTTGTGTTTTCATCAATAATACATTAACCATAAAATCAACTACTGAATTGTGAGGGCTTTGAGTTAAGAAGTGGACAGTATTATTTGAGATGCTATTTTCACATTAATAGCATTTTTCTCATTGCAGGCAAATAGTCCTTTTTTCTTGGAATGATGAATGTCTGCTTATATTGTTGAATAACCACATACCTTTATCCATCTTCAAGGTCCAGAAAAAATTTTCCATGGGATAATTTGCCCAATAGACATTCCCTTTCTAGGCATTATGACTTATTCTCCTTCTGTCATCCAAACCCCGTGCGGTATTTTAGTAAATGATATTGTAAGTCAAGTTTTCGCAGCTGTGTTGACTGTTGAAAAAGAGAGATTGCCTAAAATTATGGATTTTAGTCATCTGACAGCTATTGTTTGGATATTTAGTTTCCTTTTCTTGCCCCACTTTGATCATGGGAGGTGCTGAGCTTGCACAATGCTCTGTGAAACCCTTGCACCACCACCTGTGTTACTGCAGAGTAATTGAAAATTACTGTGGTAACTGATGCTGCACCACAGCAGTAGCCCAGGATGGTGAGATTCTTTTTTTTAGTAGAAAAATCCTACTGCTTCTGAAGCAAAAGGGACCAAGCTTCCTCAAACTGCAGCCACAGCCCCTAACTGAAGAATGGGCTACATAAGACCCTGATGTGCAGAAGACTCCAGGCCTTGCCTCAGTTTTTTTTTGTCTTGTATTTATGTCTGTGGGGAAGCATGGCCATCAACAGCAATGTCTTTGAGGAGGCAGGTAAGCAGTCACCGTTCTTTGGCCCTACATGTTGTGCCTGGCTTACCCATTTTATCTCTAGCCCCTCATAAAAGGCAGACAGCAGTGCTGTGTCTCTGTATGATTCTTTTCTATTATTATTTCTTGGTTCAGGTCATAATTGAGATCTGAATCCAGTTGGAACTGACTTTGTAAAGGACGATATAAGGAAGGAGACAGAGGTAATCTCACCTGCAGGGCACATCCCTTTGACTAATCAGCCCAGGCCATCTCAGTCAAGTTGTGTCATCAACAAAGTACAAGTGAGAAGATCAGTCCCACAATGCTGTTCTGAATAATAGTCGAGGGCGTGGCCCATCACCTGTGCTGCCTGTAAGAAAGTACTTGGCGAATAGATGAATTCTGGTTGGCAAAATGTGGTCTGAATCTCAGTGTAAAATACCTTGGAAACACTTTATTCTCTTTAGTCTGTCTTCAGCTGAATGTGGGTTAAGAAATTAATCAGATAGAGAATGACCACAGATGGACATTGAAAAATAGTCTTTCAAGCTCCATAAAATTCCTTCCTGATTGGGAAAAAAGAGGTATTCATATACTTAGAATTTTTCAGAAAATAGATAATTTAAAAGGCTAGGTAAGAGGATAAGGAATGTAATCGACAATGAAATAGATGACATACAAAACAAAAATTAAGTGACTCCTATACCTTTAGGATTTATCAATGAGTAACAATTAAAGGACAACTTTGAAAAAAAATTAATAAGCTTAACTGCTTATCCATTGGGCTTTTTCTGAACTGAACCTTCGCAAAAACAACATCTGTGGGGCTATTTGGTTTTTGTTCTTTCTTCCCCAATCTAATTTGCTATGGTCAGAACATAGAAAACTGAACTCAAAGCCAGATTTCTTAATAGGATGGCATTTGGACAGCTGTTTTACTTAGTGATCCTGTGCAGTGTAGTAGCAAAGCTGAAATAAGCCCTCTCCTTTTGGGGCAAACAAGACGGTATTCTGCTGAATGCTAGAATTTTATCACTTTGAAAAAAAAAAAATGCTGCTTGAGAGACCTAAGAGTATAAAAGCATTTGAGATCTCAGAAGGAGTTTAAATCAATGCACTGCTACAGTTACAGAGCACATGAAAGAGCCTGCTGTCTCTATTGCCAGGAAACTACTTAGAAACTCTCACTTTGATTTCTTCACGTAGTCCATTACATTACTGCTAAATGCAGTATATAGGGACATCACGACTTTGATGTTGTACAGCTCCAACAAATGGA
Source organism: Monodon monoceros (assembly GCF_005190385.1). Lineage (NCBI taxonomy): Eukaryota > Metazoa > Chordata > Mammalia > Artiodactyla > Monodontidae > Monodon > Monodon monoceros. The sequence continues at coordinate 95,944,620 of NW_021703774.1, forward strand.
AACTAATATGACAGAACTACTAAGATTTGTGGTTTTATGTGGGTTTGCAAATATATCCCTATCTAGCTCCCTATGTACTATGTATCTCCAGGGGCTGTCTTTTCACCTATACCTTTATAAAATCATAATTTTGGTGTTTTATTCATGAATTCTAGTAAGCAGTACCATGTTTATGTAGTACCAAAACCTCACAGGGGGATATTGTTATTCTGAATTATTACTTTAACGGTATGTATTGTACACCAGTTTCAAAAGTACAATGTAGTTTTATACATGTTTATCAGTACTGGTCAGAACTCAATTCAGTGAGGAATGACTGATTCCATGCCTTCGGAAGATCTGATGTTTTTAATCAGTGGGTGTGGACAGATGGAATTGGAAACTGCATTTTCATCCAACAACAGTACAGGTCTGTTTTCCAGTTTTAGTAGTAAACCTTCAAGTAGTCCTCCAATTATTTTAGGATGCTTTTAAAAATCTGTGGATTTCTGCCATTATTCATTAAATAATAAATTTGAAATCATTGTTCAATAATGTGCTTCTTCTTATGAAAATTATAAATATGAGCATATTGAACCATGGAAGACACGTTACAATTAAGATTTCGGAATTTAGAGAAATAAGATAAAAGCAGAGGTCAGAAGATCTGAATCTGACCATTGACTCAACCACCTACTAATCTTTTGAGTTGGGACATTCAATGTTTAGTTTCCATTTCTTCACTCACTAAACATTTAATAGCACCGTCTCTGTCTTCCTCTCCGAATTGGTGTATGTACTAAGTGATGACACTTGAAAGGCGGTGCCTTAGCGCAAAAGCTTCAGACCAGGTGGGGAGGCCAGCCCTGCCTCCACCTATGTGACCACGGACAGTTCTTTCAACCTTTCTGGACTCCTAACCTGTGAAACAAGGAGGCTGGTCTGAAAAATGTCTAAATTCCCTTTTGTCTTTGAAAACAATAAAGCACTATGTAAAATATTGCAAGTGTTTTACATTGCTTAAACAGATTAACCCTTTATCAAAAGAGATTAGTAAAGAGAGATCATAGGATCACATTTTTCTTCTTTTTCTGGGAAATCTTTTAAGAATTGGATGGATAATCCTCCTTATTCAGTGTTTCATCTATGAAACATATTTCATGGTTCAAACATATTTCATGGGAATATTCTTGAACTTCTTCCAGCCACATAAGGCTCTGTTATTAGTATATTTTGGAATGTGATAAGCATTGCAGAATTTCCATTTTTGCTTAAGTGTAGTTACTCTCCAATATTCCTCTTACTAATGAATGTACAGAAACTTTGAGACTACTTTGGACTTAAAATGTAAACATGTATTTTGCTTGCTTACAGTCTGGTGGCACACATTTCTGAGACCTGGAGTGTAGTTTGTCCACCTATTTGGTAAGAAATGAAAAGGAATCATTGTGATCATGGGTTCATCTGAGTTGTGTCTGATACTTCAAGATCTCTATTTAAGAACCTTGTCACATTTTCAAAATATCATTTGAAAGAGGTGCTACTCTGTTGCACAAAAACAAGTCCCAGCCCCACAGTGTTCTATTTCTATAGAACTCTTCTTGGCCAAGTTATTTGCCTGGGATTAGTATTTTTAATCCAGTTTGAATTCTGTTTGCTAGTTTTCTAGTACATTGTCTTTTACGTTTCAAGAGTTTGTTTTCCTTTACAGGCAAAAGTTTCCATTTTGACCTCCACCAGGCCCTTTAAATTCTAGATTACCTGATAATAACTCTGAGGTTTGATACCATTCTGTCTGAATGGTACTCTAATTTCCACGGCAGTTCCACCTACATGAGGTAATTTAATCCTCACAGTAATGAATTAGTTATCATCATCCACTGTTTTCAGATTGGGAGGTGTGAGAGGAGGAAACAACAAGCTAAAAGACTAGCTTCAGTCACACAGGTGCTGAAGGACAGAGCTGGGTCTCACACATGTCTTCTGACAACAAGACCAGAGCTTTTTTTGAGGTCATTACTTAATGTAAATAAAAATAATATCCGTGACCTTCTTTTACTGCATTAGACCAAAAAAGTATAGATTTAAAAAATTATATTCTGCCTAATTCATGCTCTAATGATTTATTCATGTTATGAAATTTATTTTTGGTGCCAATCTAGCTTACTAAGTGCTAGCTACTAGTTTATGCACTTAAATACATTGCCTTTTACTCTCCTATGTGCTAAGTATTTAATCTCCATTTTTAAGTGAAGAAAGTTGCTCACATTTAGGCAGCTAAGATGCAGTTTAAACCTGATTCTGCCAAACTTCTACATGTATGCTCTTAACCCCTAGGCTATACTACTTGATATGGCATAAAAAACACTCAATTAGACTTTAAGAAATAGTTCTTCAAGTCCAAGCTCTTTCCATTGTTAAAGTAAAAATACTATCCTCTCCCCTGCCTAATTCATAGTTTTATTCGGAGTATTGAAAGAAATAATGTATGTAAAGGAGATTTTTAAAATATAAATAACCGTAAATAGGTAATTTACTATTAATATGGTTAATCTCATTTAATGAGAAATAATGAGAAAGGAATAGCACCCCTCAACCCTCTGTCACCTCCCAGGTATTTTTACAGTTGCTTTACATAGACAGGCTTCAATTAAATGTGGCTGCACCTAAAGTGAAAATTCAGGGCACTGTGTCAGACCTCTACAAGAGACTGTTCGGTGGCCACCGGAGCTTTACAGCACACCTCAAAACATGCCGCACAGGGGGTCACCACCTACTCAGCCCCTGCACAGGGCTGGTCCTGCTGAGAATCCAAGGGCTCCTATTTAGAACAGCTCACTGTAGGGAGATTCACGCTTATGGAAATAATTAATGGTGGCAATGATCCTTATAATGGCACCTGATGCCCTGCTGCGAAGAAAGATAAACCAGCCTTCACCATAAAGAACTTACAAATTATACTGAGCAAACATGTTAACAGCTATTAAGAGTCCTAATCAGAGCTGTTAAACAAACAATTAAGAGATGTCATATAAAATACACCCATTTAGGAATAGCAGCTACATGTTTGGAGTTTTAAAAGGAACCATTTGCCTTTGAGATAGAGATAAAGCCCTCAGTGCAGGTTAGGCAAGAGCGAGGCACCTTTCTGAGCAAATCCATTTTCTGAGCATCAAATCCCATGGACAAAGCTCTGTTCCCAGTGGTGTGTTTGCATCCCAAGTTTATTTTGGGTCTCATTACTATTTCCTCAGAAAATTACTCTCTTTTTTTCAGACGTGACTTATTATTATAAGTAGTGCTGCTTTAAAGGGCCATGAAAATGTTGCTACAATCTAATAGTAAAAATCAAGAAATTATTTGTTTGGAGGAAATTTACTTTGCAGACAGCATTTCAGGATAAGATGAGATTCATCCCCACCAGTGCTTAAATCCTTGCTTTTCTAAGTGTAGACCAGTGACATCAGCACCACCTGGGAGCTTGTCACAAATGCAGAATCTTGGACCTCACTCCAAACCTACAGAAACAGACTCTGCATTTTAATAAGACCCTCCGATAATATATATATATATTAAAATTTTCAAAGAAATATCAATGTGAACGCTTCTGTTATCAGAAATTCTATCAGAAAATTAATATTTAATCTTATGGATAGTAAAAGGGAAATTACTCACTTTAGGAAGGTATATAAATAGTGTGACATTTGCTTGATGATGAAACATATCTGAAGTGGTCCCCTCTGACACCCATGCCTGATGGTGGCGTCCAGGGTTTCCAGCATATCACACCATCCCAGCAATGTTCAGTCGCCATCTGGTAGTCTCTCCTACCTCTTCAAGTTCTGTGTCCCCTTCACATGCTCAGTGTAGCTCCCATTTATCTGAAACACTAGCACTATAGGGTAAAGTGCATACAAGAGGGTGGGCAAGGAGGGAGTCTTTTTAGCCTTTAGCCCCACATGTTCTTCCATAGTTAAAATACACAAGTCTACTTTGTGATCACTCCAGCACCACTTGGCTGAGTCTACTCTATACAAATTGTGCCATGTTTGTGGATTAAGAGAAGTAGTGGCTCTTGTATCTTCTCATTGGAAAAGTTAGGGAGGACTGAGATTCAACTTGACTATTCATACACTGCAGAGTATCTAGAGTCCTTTTAGCAGCAGGTTTTCACAGCAGTCATGAACATCCCATAAATTACATGACATGATGTGATTTTCAAAATCTGATTTCTTATGATGTCCATATGGGGAACTATTTTAAGACTATAGTAAAAGTATACACATTAACATATACTACCAAAAAATAGAATCTCACGATGAACAAAGAAGATTAAGTAAAGCATCAGTTGACTTTTACAGTTAAAAAAAAAAAAAAAACCCATGGAGGAAATTATAATGATGTTCTTTATAATTGTTCTGAAAAGAAAATCAACTCTAAGAAAGTTATAACAGGCCTAATTAATGCTTAAATTGTTCCTCCTGAGAAACATTTTTTTTTATGGGATGTAAATGGACTTCCTAGAAAATATTCTTGTCTGAATTTAGTGGTTATTCAATGTTCTTTCCTGCACTGTGGTAACATACAGCCCTTCACAATAAGAAATGAAAGGTTTTTATTTCTGCTTTTTGGTTTTGCCTTGTTGTTTCTACTCATGTACAAGTAAGAAGTAAATAAAACAGGAGGACATTGACAATTTTTATCTAGCACTATCGAGTTTTCAAAACAATAGCTATATTTGGGTTGAAGATAATTGATCATTTAAAATTATATATACATGTGTTTGGGTTATGGAAAAGATAATTGTAGTTACATGAAAAGAGTTTTCCTTCATGAATGTCTATACCTTAGTCACCTTAGACTGCACGGTCATGAATTATGCAGTATAATCCACTTTCTAACCATGTGACCTGCCTGGGGCAAGTCTCTGCATCTCACTTCCCTCATCTGTAAAATAGGGCTAAAAATTAAACCTACCTCAGCATTATTTTGAGGACTAAATGATATAATTTCCTCATGGAAAAACCAGAATGAACTTTTTGGACAACTCAATACATTAAAAAGTGTTTAAGAGAGTGTGTGGCCCATAGTAAGAGCTCATCTCATGTTAGATATTACATTGTTTTCTTCTTACCACACCATCATTCAGCCAATTTTGACAGAAATATAATATACAGAAGCCATTCTCTCCTATTCTGAAATATAAAATGTCCACGTTCCCCTAAAACATAGCTATTTCCATCCTTATAAAAATAAGATACAGGGCTTCCCTGGTGACGCAGTGGTTGAGAGTCCGCCTGCCAATTCAGGGGACACAGGTTCGTGCCCCAGTCCGGGAAGATCCCACATGCCGCGGAGCGGCTGGGCCCGTGGGCCATGGCCGCTGGGCCTGCGCGTCCGGAGCGTGTGCTCCACAACGGGAGAGGCCACAGCAGTGAGAGGCCCGTGTACCCAAAAAAAAAAAAAAAACCATTCATAATTCTCCTACTTATACCCCTAGCTCTCCTATTTCTCTTAATAGGAGCAAAACTTCTCATCAGAGCAGTCTGTCTTCATATTGTCACATCCTCTATCCTCATCCATTCTTCAACTCGCTATAAGATGGCTTCTGCCCTGTTGCAGAGCTTCTCCCCCATAAATGCTAAAGTCTTTTGATTGGTAAATTTAACGATCACTTTTCACCTCCGATGTTACTGACCTTCGTGCAGCATTTGACATCTTCCATGATGCTGTCTTGTATCTCTTCTGCTTAGTGTCCTTCATGGTCTTCCTTTTAAATGCTCGTATTCCCAGAATTCCACACTTGGCCTTCTTTTTCATGTATATGATGAAATCACTACCACTTTTTGCTGTGAACTCTTAGGTATATATTTTTCTTGCCCTTTCTCTGTCTCTGTCTACTTCCCATTCCCTATTCTGGAACCCCTTAGTGTGTTTTCAATAAATTTTCTCAACCAGCCTAGCAATAGCTAGGTATCAGGTAGTGCACTAGGCATGAGGATTACAATGAAATGTATTAATTAAAGACTCAGAAGGCTTTAAGAGAACTTGAAATAGAATATGATTTATTCTATTTTCAGGTATTTCTTCATCTACATTCATGTATGACATGGTTTTTCTTTATTGGCTGCAATCACCAGTAACTATGATATATGCTGAGAATTTAACATCTGGGAAGATGGGATAGAAGTGAGTTTTGCTTTGCTTAGTTTTGTTTGGATAGCTGTTTCCTTGGATTGATTTGAAATATGGATGCAGAGAGGTGTTGAATTCTATATGGTAAATTTTGAATTTGAAGTGATGATGGGCCATATGGGTGAGGAGGTCCTACTGGCAGTTGTAAATGAGTCTCTGGAGACTATGTATGGTATCAAAATCGGAGAAGTATCTTTGTAAATAATCAACCTGGAGTGTTTCTCTAACTCCACTAAATTCAAGCTCTAATTCAAATCCTAACACAGACTCTCAAGTATATTTTTATCTGAATGATCCTAATTTCTCAGAATCAACCTGCCTTAACTCTAGAATTAAATCTCTATTTTCTAAGAAATGTCACTCAAATTTAAAAAATCTCTTCTGAATTATGCATTCATTCAACATATACTTATTAAGAGCAGAATAAATGACAAACTCTGTGCTGGTCACTGGGGATAATATGTTGAGCAAAATAAAATAGCTTCTTCCCTCCTGAAGATTCAGTCTATTGGGGGAGGGAGCTGTCAATCAAATAACGTTGCAAGACTTAGAAGTCAAAAATATATGAGCTAAAGAAGGTCTTAACTTATTTTGGGCTCCTGGAGGCCTCCTTGAGGAAGTGATAATTCCCATGAGACTGCAGCTGTGCTGTTAGCCATATGTAGAAGGGAAGGACCTTCTAGGCGGCGAGATCTTATGAGGTCTTAAGGCAAAGAAGGAATGTGGCGAATTCGAGGAAAGACCTGGGCGGCTGGAGCACAGTGAATACAAAGGGGGACAGTGATAGCTGAGGCTAAAGAGGCAGGCCGTGGTACATGAGAGCTGAGTTGATGGGTCTCCTGCTCAGCAGGACCACCTCCTCGCATGAGCACCACGTCCAGGCTGCACGTCTCAACGGAGGGAGAATGAGAGAGTTAAAATGTCCATTCTCATGTTGTGCTAAATTTAACTCCTGGGAAATTCTTCTGGTTGGGCCTAATTTTTTTACAGCCATACTGACTATACCTGCCATACAGTAAACCGCACATATTTAAAGGGTACAGTCTGATGTTTTGAAATATGTGTATACCTGTGAGACCATCACCACATCAAGCTGATGAAAGTATTCACAGTCCCTGAAAGTTTCCTTGTCCCTTTTGTAGTCCTTCCCTCCCGACCACTCCCATCCCCTCCAGGCAACAATTGACCTCTCATGCTTAGAACAGTGCCTGGCACATAAAATAAATTGTGTTGACTATATGAAAAGTGAGGCTGTTTGGAGAATTAGCTCTTAGCTTGACTTTTAGTTGGTTGCTCCACCTTTTCTAGGTATGCAGTGCTGTTCAGAATCAGGATTTCACTGTCATTCAAGACTACTGCACTGGCCTCAAAGCCTTGCTTTATCTGCAAAGCATTGAAGAGCTACAAGACTGGGACGGGCAGAGTCCAGCCACCGAGAGTCACCAGAAAGGGAAACCAGTTCCTCGCATTGCTGAACTCGTGGGAAAGGTATGTGGCCACCTCTCCTGGGTTGTCCTTGAGAACTCTGCCTTGTTCACTTTCTATTTCAGGTCTTGTTTGCCCTTCTACCATCTCACTAACAGAGGAAACACAGTGCCCATTTGATGTGATTTCTGCTGTAGAATCGTTCTGAAGGAGGCTTGATTACAACTCTATGATAGGTCTCTGAGTTACATTTTTATGAAACCAATATAACACAAGGTCATATAAAAGAAAAAGATTGAAGTTTATAGTGTAAAGTGCCTCCAAATTCTTGCTTACTGTGGTGATGACTGGCATTCTTTCCAGTAGGAGGCTGGAGATTTCTTTATTCTTTAACAAGCTCTGGAAATTATAACATTACCTTTCTATTTTCAAGACAATCAAATCACTGGAGCCCTGAATAATACGATGAAGTTTTTAAAATTAAAATCTAATCAGTATCTTTTGTAACTGCTTCTGCTATGTGGTTAAACCTGGGCTCAAAAGGTTATGTCCCAACTTTCTCACTAACTGCTATTTTCGGAGAAATATACACTACATTTACATTTTGTATAATACAGTGATTTTAGCAAATCTTTTCTAAAACAACATTCAGCGTTTCGCCTTTGTATTTCCTTTGTATTATTCTAAATAGATAACCATTGTCAGAAGATGTTTCTTGAGTCCTGAATGAGGGGAGGAAAAAATTATAATTCTTAGTCTTTTCAGCTTGTCACTACATCAATAATTAACTTTAAAAAAGAGAGAGGCAAGTAAAAAGATTCTTTAAGGAAGCATTTAATAATTCAAATGAATCTTAACTTGAAACAGGTCACATGAAAAAGAATGGAAAACAAAAACCCTGGGTACTCTGCCTTGGACGGCAAGGTTAGGGACTCAGAAAGAATAAGAGAAACATCATATAACAATTTACATTTGGCTAATTTTAATGGGAAATATCACTATTCCTCTCCAAACAGATAGCCAAAAATAAGGGCTTCTTGGAGAATAATGTGTATCCCTGCAAGTGCAGTGATGAAAAATAAAAGGGAGAAAGAAATAAAATCTTACAGTGTGGATTCCAGGAAAATATCATGATGAATGACTCCATGAGTGGCAATCAAACAAAAAGGCTGGGTGACATTAATATTTATAATATTATAATTAGCGAGACTGTGCCTAAGCAGCATTATTAGTGTAACTAATCATATTATCATAAACTGAGTCTGCAAGTATTTAGACAGTGAGTGTTCTTGCCTTTATCAATGACCATCAATATCCTAAAATTGTTCATAACTAAAAAAAAATTACAAATAACTTTATACTCATCCAATGTAAATATATCAAGTCAATTGTTTCTGACATGGTAGTTTTGATAGTTTATGACTGTCTATAAAAGCATTGTCTCAAATGTATGCAGTCACCATGCACGCTGAAATGGAAGTAGCTGCATTGCACTGTGCCATTTTTGTCTTTAAAAGACTTCCGCACTCGTTTGAAAACTTACATATTCAAATAGAAGATGGATAATGATGGAAACACTTGTGTCAGTGACTTAAGTGGAAATTGATTTTCTGATAGTTTGAATGTAGATTCAGACTTTATTTTAGTAAGTCCAGCCTTCATCAAAATCAAAAGTGTAATTTCCAGCATTATCATTTGTTAAAAAAAAAAAGATTTTGCCTATGTGATTATATTAGCAATTCATTTCTCAGCACTAAGTTGAGGAACAAGCAGATGGTCTGCTAATAGATCTATGCTCCAGAGTCTCTGGTGAGGGCTGACATGACTCAAACAATAAGTGACTATCCCCTTTAGGTTAATATCCCTAATAGTGAATCAAAGTGCTGTGGCTTCCTAGCTATTCCTTCCTAGTGTTGCAGGTGTGTGTGTGTGTGTGTGTGTGCATCTTTGAAAATAATTCATATTATATTCTCATTAGCTAAAGAATAGGATGCTGGTTCTTACCCTGTTTTCATGATAAATGGACAAGAGAAGTTGCAGACCCTTTTCAGAAAGCCCCGCTGGAAGTAGCTGGCTTCTTTAGACAGGAAAAAATTTGTTTGGAAAGTACAGTTGTTACTCTCTTTCATCTTTCGCTCAGAGGTCAGGCTAGAATAAATTAGAGTAGAAATTTAGAAGAAACGAATTACAGTACAGTGTTTGAAGATGGAGGAAAAATGAGACTTGAACCATGGAAACAAATTAGTTTGGCCAAATTAGTCATGTTATCTTTCAAGTAATTAGTATATTTAATATACGTAATTAGTATATTTAATATAGTCTCCCTAATGCATACCTCACGTATAAATTGATTAAACTTCCCAAGCAATGTTTCTTCATGTGACTTTGGAAGAGCAAGCAGTCAGGCATTTATGGTTTGCTCTGGTCTTACAGTGCAAGTTGTATAAATTCGTGCCTGCAAGCATGAAAGTAGATCCCACAGGAAGAGCAGTCACCAGCTCTGCTGCACCACAAAGCTATTGATCTCCAACTCCTGGTGCTTAAAAACCATGTGGCATGCTTATGAAAATGTAGATTCCCAGGCTCCACTCCCAGAGATCCTGATTTCATTGGTCAAAGGTGAGTCCAGGAATCTGCATTTTAACAACCTGATTCTGATGGAAGCATACAAGGATCCGCGTTGCCAAGAAAAATGAAAGTAAGAATAGCAACCGAATATAGTCAGAGATCGAGAAGTTAGCAATGGGAACAACACAAGCTTCTCTTGAGGGAGAAAGCTGGTAAGAAATAATTTTGAGCTGGAAGAGAAATGAAATAGAGAGTCAGGAGAGGAAATCCAGAAAAGCAGCACACTGGGCTCTGAATGGCCAATGGTTGAAAATACCCCTTGAGGAACCAGGAGCGGGAGTTAGTTCAGCAGCTAGGTCAAAGACATGTAAGCAAAAAGAATTCTAAGGACAGATACAGTTCTCAAAGCATGACATCCAGAGTCCATGCAGACAGTCAGCAACGAGGAAGTCTGTGAGGATAAGGAAGGGGAGGCTATTCACAGTATCATCAAAAAGGAGGCGCATCGGGGGCTTCCCTGGTGGCGCAGTGGTTGAGAGTCCGCCTGCCGATGCAGGGGACACGGGTTCGTGCCCCGGTCTGGGAATATCCCACATGCCGCGGAGCGGCTGGGCCCGTGAGCCATGGCCGCTGAGCCTGCGCAACCGGAGCCTGTGCTCCGCAACGGGAGAGGCCACAACAGTGAGAGGCCTGCGTACCGCAAGAAAAAAAAAAAAAAAAAGGAGGCGCATCGGTAGCAAAGCACTTTTATTATATACTCAGTTACCTTAATCCCCTCTTCTACCTGGTGAAAACCTGGCGACTTAATAAAAGTGAACTGTTTGCTTGCTACGTATGGGACAGTGGTTACCAACAGAGTTCCAAGTAAGACTGTTAGGTTTCCATGATGCTTCCTTACTATACTAGCTAAGCAACTTGGACAAGTTAATTAATCTCTCTAAATCTGTTTCTAAAACTATGAAATGAGGATAACCACAGTACAAGTCCACGATCTCTCATTAACACTTCTGAAACCCAAAAAGCTCTGAAACCAAATGTTTCACATAACTCATTTGGCAGCAAACCCGGCCTGAACTGATGGGAGGCTTTTATAATCTTTATTTATTCCTCTTAGAGTGAACATTTACGTGTTTACTTCCAATCGACGAATGTGTTGAAGTCCAGGTTGCCACGCCACATCTTGCTGTAGGTGCTAGGGAAAAGGTAGTATGTGTACCATTTTTCTTTCCTAAAGTCCAAAAAAAAATTCTGCATTTTGAGCTACGTTGGCCCCAAGTATTTTAGATAAAGCATTGTGAAGAATACTTAAGTGAGAATATAGTTGCAATTATACCTTTATCCACAAATTCTTCTTTAGAGTTGGAGACAAAGTATATATTTTAGTGACATTAGAAAGTAAACTGTTAGTATTTGGCATTTTTAGGTGTGGAAATAAGAATTATGTGGAGATTATTTGCTTGAGAAACATGAAAGAAATTGGAGGCTCCAGTATTAGAACAGAAAATGTTACAGTCAGAAAGCATGGGAGGAAATGACTTCACTTCTTTGTGCCTGAGATGAAGGATTCCTAAGCAAGAGCCTTTGAAAGGGAAACAGCACAAGACAACACTACTGACTGCTTGGTTTCTGCGTTCATTTTCACATGCTGTTCCTTACATCTGAAATGTCTTTCCAATTCACTAAAGAGTAATGAAAGCATCCACTTCTCTTTGAGTTATTCTCTGACCTCTACACCAGAATTAATTTCTCCTTCTCTTCTTCAACCTTAGTTGCAACCAGTATCACACAGCATTTGAATTTTTGCATCTCTGTCTCTTCTACCAGACAGTCTTCTTCACCTTTGTATCCCAATTTCTGGGGACCCACTGATACTCAGAAAGGGCTTAATAAATGATGCTCAAATAAGTAACTGAATGAATAAATTAATGTAAGAAAACAGCTAAGTGGTAGAACTAAATATTAGTAGTCAATGACTTATCAAGCCATCGCTTTTCCCATGACATCAGAAATGAAAAAATGTAAAAAGAAAAATAATAACTTTGAACTTAAAAGTTCCTTTTGGTGTATAAGTCTAGTTTAGTAAAATGAAATGGAAAGAAGCCAGAGTGGAAAGAGTGAGATAGGCAAGTGAGCAACCTGCATTCCTTCTAGGATTGGCAAAATGTACCTAGAGTATAAGCTTCTTTAGGGCCTAGACCACACACTCTGTGCCAGTGCCTGACCCAATATCTACCATGTAGGAGCAACAGCGTGGTAGCCGAATTGATGAATGATATATTGATCACTCTTTTTTTTTTTTTAAGATCTATCTTAAATGTCACTTACTTTGTGAAGCCATCTATGACTATCTTCCTCTCCCTCTGGGAAAATTGTCACTCCTTTCTCCTACAGCCCTTTGTTCATATAACTGCTATTGCAGTTATGACATTATCTTCTAGTTAGCATTACTTCTTGTCCATCGCTGAGCTCATTATGAGCAACTTGAAAACAGAAATCATGTCTTATTTACACTTGAGTTTTCAAGCAACTAGCACAATGCTACATGTTTATACAATTAAGTTGCACAGACTATCTGTGGTGTCCTTATTTGGAAGGAAAAAAAGGAAACAAATTTATAATTAAAATTCCAGCCAGGCCCTTTCAAAAATAGCAGGCATTTTAGAAGAAAACAGTAAATGTGCCAAATTACTTTCAGTAGGTATTAAAATATGATAAAATACATATCACTGATATTAATAAGTGAACATAATGTGTACTCATGAAAAAGCTTTCATTAGGATAAAGTCAGAGAAACTGTCGTGGTGCTTGTATAATGACTCATAAAACAAGGCTTTATTTTGATGATAGAAACCAAAATTGGTGCATCTATATGACCAGATGCATCATTCTCATGTTTTTAAAACCAAAAGTAATATGATTTTGTAAAACTACTGCTATCTGGTTATGGTGTTTGATACGTAGATGTCTATTTATTTGTCTCTGGTATATTATCCAACACAGAGAACAAAGAAGTATCCACAAGGAATATATAATGTCATAAGCATGATCATCACAAAAGTCCTAATAATAACAGTCTCAGAAGAGGAGAGTGGTATCTCCTGTTTACCCAAAACTTTAAAAGTTTTATGTCTTCATGCTATTTATTTTTTCATACTTTTTATGTTTCCAAATTGAGATATAATTTACATAAAGAAAAAAGGTCTGTCTTTAAAAACACAGGTCTTAAATAAACCATTTGATGAGTTTTGACAAATGATATAGCCATGCAACTCTTAATTCTATCAAGATACAGAACATTGTCAACACCTCAAAGATTCCCTTTTGCACTCTCCCAGTCATTATCTCTCCCTCCTCCTCACCACCAGAAGCAAACACAATCTAATTTCCATCAACATAGATTAGTTTGTTCATACTCTTTAACATCATATAATTAGAATTCCACATTGTGTGTTTTTTTGTGTGTAGTTACTCTCACTCAGCACAGTGTTTCAGAGATTCATCCATGATTTGGGGAGTGTTAAGTAATTCATTTTTTTTAATTGGTAAAAAATATTTTATTGTATAAATATACCACAATTTGTGTATTTCTTCAAAATGACATTTGGGCTGTTTTCACTTTCCCATTATTATAAATATATCTGAAATAAGCATTCAGGCATAACTGGTTTTGTGAATACATATTTTCATTTCTCTTGAGTAAAACCCAGGAGTGTAATATCTGAGTCTTAAGGTGATGTGTATGCTTTATAAGAAACCTATAAACAGATTTCCAAAGTGGTGGTACCATTTTACACGGCTACCAACTGTGGATGGGTGTTTCGGTTCTTCCAGCCAACATTTAGTATCCTCTGTCTTTTTAATTTCAGACATTTTAGTACATGTACATTGGTACGACACTGCAATTTTAATTTTCATCTCCCTGAAAATTAATGATTTAAACACTTCTTTGTGTCCTTATTGTCCATCCATATATCTTCTTCTGTGAAGTGTCTATTCAAATTTTTTGTCCACTTAGAAGTTGGGTTTATTTTTAATTAAACTTTAGGAGTTCTTTATATGTTCTCAGTACAAGTCCTTAGATGCAGAAAAAGCATTTGAAAAGATCCATCATTTACTTATCATAAAACCCTAAGCAATCTAGTGGAAGGAAACTTCCTCAATCTGATAAAGGGCATGTACAAAAATTCTACAGCTCATTTCATATGTAATGGCAAAACAATAAACTTTTTCTCCTAAGATCAAGAACTAAGCGTAAATGTCTATGCTCACTACTTATATCCAGTATTATACTGGAGGTCCTAACTAGTGCAGTAAGGACATGAAAAGAAAGAAATGGCATCCAGATTGGAAACAAAGGACTAAGACTGTTTTCATTTGCGGATAGTAATATTGTGTACATAAAACATCCTAAAGAACCTATAAAAACACTATTAAAGTCAATAAATGAACTAAGCAAAGTTTCAGGACAAAAGACAATATACAAAAGTCAGTTGTATTTCTGTATGAACAACAGGAAAAATAAACAATCAGAAAATTAAATTTTAAAATGCCATTTACAATGGCACTTAAAAACTACAAAGTACTTAGGAACAAATTAAAATATATGCAATAGCCACCCACTGAAAACTACAAAGAATTGTTGAGAAAAATTAATGAAGAAATATCAGTGGAGAGATATGTTAAGATCTCAGTTCTGTCCAAATTGATCTGTAGAGTTATGACAATCCCAATCAAAATCCCAGCACACGTTTATGTAGAAGTTGATAAACTGATTCTAAAATTTATATTGGATTTCAAAGGTGTCAGAATAGCCAAAACAATCTTGAAAAAGAACAGACTTAGATGATTTGACCTATCTGCCTTCAAGACTTTCTATAAATCTTCAATAATCAAGCAAGTGTGTTTTAGTGTCAGGATAGACAAATAGATCAATGGAAAGTCCAGAAGTAAACCCTCACATATACACTCAATTGATTTTTGACAAAGGCACTAAAGCATTCCAATGGAGAAAGGAAAGTCCTTTTGATAAATGGTGCTGGAATTAATGGATAAGCATAGATATAGATATAGATACAGATATAGATATAGATATAGATATATTTTAATGAACCTCATACTTTCCTCACACAGGACACAAAAGTAATTTTAAATATATCATAGATATAAAAGTAAAAAGACTATAAAAGTTTTAAAGAAAATATAAGTAAATATATTTACTTATAAGGAAAAATTTTTAGATAGGATACAAAAAGCACTAACCATACAAGAAAAAAAAAAAGATAGGTTGCACTTCAAAAGGCAAGTGCTCATCAAAAGGCAAGTTAAGGAAATGAAAATTTAAGTCACAGAATGAGAGAAAATATCCATAATACTTATATCTCGCAAAGAACTTGTGACCAGAATAAATATATGTAATACTTTATGCAAGTAAACTGGATTTGAAATTATTTAATCTTATCAACAAGTACACGGAATCTTACAATGAAAAATCCACTGTGAGGGAGCCCGTGGGCTCTTGCAGTGAACTCCCATCCGTGGCCACTTGCACGGCTAGCCCAGAAAAGAGAGAGAAAAGGTGATGAAAGCCATTTTCTTTCAAGTTCATCTTACGGCCTCATAGTTCTTGTCCATGCTATTTTCTCTCATTGCAGCTTTGTCCCTGCGGTTATGTTTTGGGGATACATTGTACAGTTAGAGAAGTTCCAGATGACATGTTATATTTCTGTCAGTTAACTTGGGTAATGATTGAAATAGAAATCAATATTATTGCTTTCTATGACTGATTGCATGAGGCTAAATATTTTTTATTGTTTTAGTTCATTTCATAGAACATGGCAAAAAAAAACAGCATCAGTTCCTGGAAATTCAAACTTTCCAAAATTACCAAATGAGTCTACTGCATAGATATGGGAACTTACCTACATCTCTAAATATCATCAGATGGTTTGAGTAGTATCTTGGGTAGAATGCTGAATTGCCAAGTATCCTTTTAGAATAGGGCAATCACCTGTTATAAATGGTGATTATTCCTACTTATAAGCAAAAAATGCTGGATAAGATTTGATATCCCCCTCTTGTAGTCCTGAGTGTCTCATCAGCTCATTAATGTGTAAGAATCCCACAAAGGAGTCAATATGCTGCTGTAGTAAAAAGAGCACTGTGTTTGGAGTCCAGCAGGTCTGTGTTTGAATCCCACCTCAGTGTCTTACTACTGGGTGAACTTGGGCCAACCACATGAATCCTACAGTTCCCCTTTGCTGAAATGCCAAAGTGAGATAATGATACTGATTTCATGGGTGCTTTGTGAGGACCAGAAATCATATATATGATGTATGTAGCACATAGCAGGCATTCAATGCATGGCAGTTATTGTTATAATTAAGTCTAACATAGATAGATAGATTGGGGTAATTTGGATATGTGATATATTTGTATCCAAAATTTATGGATAACATTAGGGTAAGCATAAACATTTGAGCAATGCTTTATGAGTGGATTTCTTCAATCTTCTGTGTAGATTTTCCAGCTGATACTCATACATTATTTTTATACATTCTCTTGGCTTTCTATTGATAACATGCCCTTATTAGGTTAGTTTTGTTTGATCTGCTTAAAAGCCTGCAACTTTGTCCTTTGAAGCATTCCCTTTCATACACACAAAAAAGCTCCTAAACAAATCAGAAATGTTTGCTTTCCAAGCAAAATGGAGATAAATTTGTTAATTTGGGGTCTGGGCAGTAAGCTAGCATGAATGGTTCATCATTGGTCCTACAATAGGTGAAAGGGAGGGGCCTACTTTGTTGCCAAATCAGAGTAACTGTATCAGAATTTAATATCAACAATTATAGGAGGGGCTGGTAGAAGTCTCTCATGTTATGGGAAGAGATAGTTTTGCTTTGCTTATAACCAGAATAGTGTGTGCCCCTATAAACCTTCCCAGCTTGTTTTCTCTCCCATCTCAGGAGTAGGTGGGTTCATTGCACAGGGGAACTCTGATATTTGGTGGCAATTACTGAGAGCACTTTGTAGAGGAGAATTCTAACTCAAAGCCAAGCCCAGTGGAGGTATGTGATCAATTGGTAATGCCTGCATGGGCACCGACACGGAAAGATGTTTCAGGATATGGCTTTGCACTTCCTGGAGTGTGGAGCACTGACAGCTTGACTGGTTTAGGAATTTGGGCAGCGATGAGCTCTTGAATTTGTAACCATTATACCCACCTCGTTGCAGTCCACCACTGTGTGCCTGAAATAAAATGTAAGCCATACAACATTTTTACTGTTGCCAGCATCCCATCATGCTTTTAAAACTTACGAGTCCCTATTTCTTCTCACTCATTAAATTGATATCTAATTCCAAGTACAAATGAAATTATTCCCTTTGTCACTTTCATGAAAGTAAGTGGTTCAGTATAATTCCTCATACTTCATCAAATATACTACTTTAGTCAGAATGCACCTCATTAATATTAATTATATACTTAGAACTTGTGTAAAAGTGCTTTTCATCTTCAACACAAGTTACCCACATTAATTCTGATAGTACTTTTAAGCCAGGAAAAAAAATTAGGATTTTTCTTGTTCTGGGTGGGGACTGAGGATCTGTAAAGAAACCATTAGTATAAGCATGTAAGATAAAATTTGAATTCAAATACTATCCTCAAACTCATCTCCTATCCTCCCTCCTAAGAACTCTACAAGATCAGTGAACATTTATCACAAACCAGTTAGCTTTGTTCCTAATCCTGATTTTATGGAATAAAGCAAAATATCTCTTTGTAATTCTGAGCTACGTCCCTGAGAAAAAAATAGGCATTTGTTATATCTCTGTTTAAGCTCACTGTCCACTTGAATAAACGGAGCATTATATAAAAGATATAATATTCTGGTATTAAAGGAGTCATTTTGATAATGCAAAGAGTCAACAGAGATTCTAATTATATTCAGCTTTATGACAATGTATCCTAATCTAAGATTTCTTTTTTTTTTTTTTTTTTGGCTGTGTTGGGTCTTCATTTCTGTGCGAGGGCTTTCTCTAGTTGCGGCGAGTGGGGCCACTCTTCATCGCGGTGCGTGGGCCTCTCACTGTCACAGCCTCTCTTGTTGCAGAGCACAGGCTCTAGACGTGCAGGCTCAGTAGTTGTGGCTCACGGGCCCAGTTGCCCCGCGGCATGTGGGATCTTCCCAGACCAGGGCTCGAAACCGTGTCCCCTGCATCGGCAGGCGGACTCTCAACCACTGCGCCACCAGGGAAGCCCTATCCTAATCTAAGATATGAGAAAAAAAAATTAAATGCTATTTGAAATTCAAAAGAAGGATGTGATTTACCCCCTCCCCAAAAACATCAAACAAGACAAACCATAGTTCTTTGGTTTTGTTATTGTATTTTGGTTTTGGTTTTGTATTTTTTTACCTTTGAAATTATATGCATGTAACTGCCATTGAATAGCATTACCAAAACCCTGGAAGTTTAGGAAGGATAGGCCAAGATATCTTCAATTGTTCTGAATAATTGGCAGTCTCCCAATTAACTAAATCCATTTAGATATCCAGATGAAATATCTATCCCTTCTCCTCTTCTCCTTAGAAACCTGATTACTCTGTTTGGTTGCCATATTGACCTAATTAACCACCTAATTTCTAAATATCCCCTCCGTTTCATGCTGTATAGATACTGGAAAGCAATCTTATTAGTGTCTAAAATCCATGCCCTATATTAGTCTGTGCTTCGTGGCCACGAGTGACCCCTAGAAATGTGTTTGAGAAGATGTGACTACAACCTGCCCAGAGAATGTGACTAATGCTACATAGAGAATTCTTTGATTTGCAGCTTCAGGCTCTGTCTGTGAAGTTGCCTCATAGACTTGGAAGTGCCCTGAAGCCTCACTCCCATGCTGCCCCATCTACTGTGGATTGTTCCTGGCAAACCACGTCAAGACCGTGCCTCCTGAACCTCTGTTGCCATATATCTTTAAAGCATTTTTCTTGTCTTTCCTGCTTATCAATTGTATCCTATTTCATCTCAAACTAGAGAACCTTCTCTAGATCCTCTGCTTTCAATTATTCTCTGCATATGCCCATTCCAACTGAACTATAGAATGTCACCCGTCCTTTCAGGGCTATCAAGCTGGTTATCTTTTGGAGCCTAAATGTTACCAAATGTTGCCTAAATGTTTCTTTACTTTTAATATAGGTCCCAAGTGAAATTAATGAAAGTAAACATATGGCATTTGTGGTAATCCGGGCTTCCTAAGAAAATAGAATTATCCCAGGACTACTGTATACATTCTTCACTGAGATATAGAACAAGCCTGCAAGATTATCCTTCTCTGTTCATACGCTCAGAGTTTGTGGTCAGCATTGGTGGTGCTCACTAATATTTCCTTGTTCTGTAGGAGAAGTAAACCTCCTTGCCTCTTGGATGCTTCATAGGGCTAGGTGACTAGATCTCGTTGATGCAATGTGAGTGAAATGTGGCATGTGATTCTGAGTGGAAACATTTCACGGCTGGCACTCAATTCTCTAAATTCCCTTTCCTTCACCATAGCAAACTCTGAAGTCTCATGATGAGAAAGTGGCAACATAAAATGGATGGCCTAGATTGCTAAGCCGCCACATTGAGGATATCCAGAGACACAACAGGCTTTTTTTTTTATGAGTGAGAAATCAACTTTTATTGTGTTAAGTCACTGACATTTCAAGTATGATTATTACCAGAGTACAACCAGCCAGTGAGGATTAATACAGAATTGCAAATAACTTGTAGCTGTTGCCAGAGGACTGATAGCGCTGTAGCCCTTTGAAAATTGTAAAACGGAAGAGCTCCTCTTTAGTGACCTTCACTTTCCTTTCTGCACCTCTTTCCACGTGCTGGCAGCTGGTACCATAATGTGGTTTTCCATTACATCACTCCACCCTGGGCCTGATCTCTTGGCAAAATGCCGGAAGATACCAGATAGCCTTGTTTCCAAACCGTACAGCAAAAATATTTATTCCTGCTTTGTAGCTGGTTTTAAATAAGTTATTGTGAAGAGATCCCACCATTGGCTTAATCCAACTGATGAAACTGAGCAGCGTTTATGCTTTTCACATAGCTTCTTTCTTGTTAGTAGTAAGGCCTTGGGCAACTTACATACTTTCCTCTTAGCCACCATTTCCTTGTTTAAAAAATTGGGATAACAATAGGTATCCCATAGGATTGTTGAGAAAAATAAATAACAGGGTCTGAATTTTTTCTTCCCCTCACAGGTCAGGTTCCAGAAAACATCATCTCTACTCATTGTCTCTCATTCCTTACTTGCTTTACTATCTCCAACCCATCAAAATTAGATTTCTATCCATCCCCACCCCCCAAATCACTAGAACTGCTCTTGTTCAAGTTATGTGATTTAGTGATCACCAAATCCAGTAATTTCCAGTCTTGTCTTTACTAGATCTTCTTACATTCAACAATTGACCACTTCTTCCTATTAGAAATTTCTTCTTTGATTTTTGAACACTCTTTTCTCCTGATTTCTCCCTTACTTTTTATCAAGCAAACAACTGTTAACACCTAGTATGTGCCAGGCGTTATAATGCTGCCTTCTTTAGAAGGATCACAGACTAGTGTGGAAATTAGGCAATTAAAGAGTTATTTATATAATATAGTATGATAATTACAGTGATACAGAGATATGCACAGAATAGCAGGGGTGGCAGGGAACTTGAGAATGTTTTCCAAAACAATCTGAAATTAAGGTCTAGGAAGTGTGGGAAGGCTAGGGCCCAAGCTAAGGCCGAAAGTATGACAGAGGCTTGGGGTCAAACAACATTTCTGTGTCTGAACAGAAGCTTCTTGGACTTAATCTTTTAGACCCCCTCCCCTTTTTTGGCCATCACATAACATTCCCCTGTCCATGGCTCTTCTATTACTGTCTGTGTTCATCAGACCCAGAAGCCAATTTTAATCTCCTTGCTGTTATCATCCAAATGTGTACTCTCACCAAGATCCCCCCTCTGGACCCCACACGCCCATCTCTCCAGCTTTCCGGTGGACTTTGCCACCCAGTAGCTCAGTTCAGTGCTCTTCCTGCAACCTAGGAATAAAACAACAGTAGTGATTATCCCTGACAATTATATAAGCACTTTATAATTTACAAAGCACTTTGGCATACATTATCTCACCAGCTGCTTCCTTAATGTAATAGCAGCAGTGGGCAAAAAACCGTGTCACTGCCAACAGCGCTTTTCTGACCTTGGTCTCCCAACCCCACCTACTAAAAACATAAGAGCAGCTGGATGGGAGCTGATTAGAGGTTGGAAGCTGACCTTGTTTGGGGACCAGGGGAGTGTGACAGCAGTGGTTGCCACCTCCACCTTCTCCATCTCCGGAGGGGTGACAGAGCAAGCCAGAGGTTTCATGGCAAAGTCTAGGAAGCTGCACAGAGCAGCAAGGCTTTTCATGGGCTTCCTAAGCGCAGGCTGAGGGTGGCAGGCATCAGCTTGTGGGAGGTTAAGCACTTATCCACTCTCCCCCTACGTTTCAGATTTCTCATTTCTTACATGCATTAGCTATCATTTTGAAAGTTTCAGTGGGTTAATTAAATTCTTCTAGTGTTGATGCTAAGAAAGCTGAAACATTTTCAACTGAGATTGACACTACTCAAGACATAGGCTTCACTGATGTTTGTTCAGTAACACTCCAATATGTCACAGGATTGCTGAGAGAACATCTGAGAGCTATAATGAGCTAAAAGTCAAGTACAGGGGAAAATGTGTTCCAGACTGCTGCAGATGTTCTCAAATCAAATCATATTTCTGTGAAATGCCATATAGAATATTCAGCAGTTGAAGGATGCAACATGAAAGGACAGTTCAATTGATTTGCACTGTGTTTAAAAAATTTATTTAGCCTAAATTGTATGAAATGTGGTGGGGTTTTTTCACTTTAAGTCAATTAATAAGAGATACACTTGATTCTAAGGAGCTTCAAGGATAATTTCCGTGGGCTAAGGAGGAATACATTAACTGGTTAGGTAGGTGTCAAGGCCTAGAGCAGGCAGTAATTGAATAAAAGAAACAAGGTAGAGTCCAAGGACAGACATTCTATAGCCCCACTTCCTTGCCCCACTCCTTTTTTCTTCTGTTAGTCCTTTGGCACCAAAATTGAGCAGACTTCTGTTTAATTAATTTACCAAAATTAATTTACCAAAAGCCTGATAAGCCTATCTGTGATGGTGGTACATTCTGCCCCTCCTGGAAAACCCAAAGGAAGCTTAGCAGGAGTGAGTCAAGGAAATGTTTTGGTAGATGCATCTTTTGTCATCACCAACTTATATTCCATCACACAGGTGACCTTGCACGTCACCATAATTTAGGTAGCCTGACCTGTGATTAGGAATGATATTCTCCTAAGTAAATGACAGCACTAGGTAAGAACTGACAAACCTGGGTAAGGAAAAACAGAAAAAGCTTAGGTGACATTAAAAAGTGCAGCAGGGCTTCCCTGGTGGTGCAGTGGTTGAGAGTCCGCCTGCTGATGCAGGGGACACGGGTTCGTGCCTCGGTCCAGGAAGATCCCACATGCCGCGGAGCGGCTGGGCCCGTGAGCCATGGCTGCTGAGCCTGTGCGTCCAGAGCCTGTGCTCCGCAACGGGAGAGGCCACAACAGTGAGGGGCCCGCGTACCGAAAAAAAAAAAAAAAAAGTGCAGCGAAACACCACAATGAGATACCTCTTCACACCCACTGTAATGGCTAAAATTAAAAAGACTGACAATGTCAAACGTTGGCAAGAATATGGAGCAACTAGACCTCTGTATTTTGCCAGTGGAAATATAAAATGCTACAACCACTTTGTAAAACTCTTTGGCACTTTCTTATAAGACCCAACAGTTCTCCTCCCAGGTATTTATCAAAGAGAAATAAAAACATATCTCCTTAAAGTTTGAGATAGATGAATTTCAAAAACATCTTTATGTGGAATTTTAGTATGGGAAAAATAAATTTTGTTAGAAATTGATGCTGAAAACTTGTCCTCTGTGCACTGGTGCTGTATTGAATCTTGGAGACAGAGTTTTATGTGAAGTAGCACAGAATAGCTTTATTGCTTTGCCAGGCAAAGGGGGACACAGCAGGCTCCTGCCGCCAAACTGTGTGTTCCAACCCCGGGGGATTTGGTGAGGAGTTTTATAGCAATGGTTCAAGGGTAGGGTTGCTGATAAGGATCAAGGTGTGTGCAGGGCCTGTATTCCTTTAATCTGGCCTCAGGTGGTCTCCCAGTGAGCTTCTGTGATTCTTGAGGTTATCAAACTGTGACCTTCTCTCTGAAATGAAGAATGCTTCATCAAGTAGTTAACATCTTCCATTTGTTGGGGGGTTTGGTTCTGCAGAAGAGCTCAAAGATATTGTTATGTGTATCCCTTGAGGCGGAAGCAGGACCCTGCCCCAAGGCTGCGCTATTGTTTTTGGACTCTTCCTCCTTTGTCTGTCTCTGTGTCCCCTCCCTTCCCTGATTAGCAACAGTTTGAACCTACCCTTTGGAATTCAGGGAAGGTCATGGAAGCTGAAGCCTATTCCCTATAAACAAGAAATGGAGGACATAGAAAAGCTTCTGTGCCCAGGATCCCTACAGGATCCTACAGGGTCCTACTTGATTTCAAAATAACAACAGTGATAAGTAGAAATTGACTGGAAGAAGGCACAAGGGAATTTTCTGGAGTGATAACAAGGTCCTATACCTTGATTAGGGTCATAGTTTCATGGATATATTTATTTATTCAAACTCCTCCAACTGTCTACTGTGTATTTTACTGTGTGTAAATATACATAAATATGTTAAATTAACTTTTAAAAAATAAACTAATTCTGAAAGAAACTAGAAAAGAAGCATTCAGTAATATTTCTAGGGACAAAGTAAGATATATCATACAAGAAATACTAAAGACACTTTTTATGTCCAAATTACTTTAATCAGGTAGCCTTTGGGAAACTAAAACCTTATGAATTTAACTATTGGAAAAGAATAACTGGTACCTAGATAACAATCTTGGCTGGAAACCAGCTTAAAGCAAATGGATGGCTGGGGGCATAAACAAATGTATTTCCCTCTGCCAACTCCCTCTGCCAACTGGGCGTGGAATTGGAATACTTTAGGCCTTGCACATCAGGGAGGTTGGCTAGGGCTTAGAAATCTAGAAGGGGAACAACTGGCTCCGTGAGGAGTGACACAGGTAAGGGATGTGGCATCACAATGCAAATGAGAAGCTGTTTCAGAAAGATGGAAGATTTGATTAGGTCCTTTGATAGGCCTTCAACTTCCTTTGCTTTGTATCATCAGCCAGAGCTTGCAGCCTCTTAAGAAAAGCTGGCCTTGCCTGAGGCCACAGCTCCCAGAACAGAACCTTAAATTGATTGTTGATAGAGTGTTACATGCAAGGCTGGGCTCTTTTGCCCTAATGTCCTACCCACCCTTATACAGACAAACCCAGTGGGACATTTGTCTGGAAATTTAACCCAAATACCTTTCTGATGCTTTAATATATGCATTGACATTTTGTCTTGTAATAGCACCATTATTAATAGATAATAAAATTATAACATTTATAGAAATAAAGACAAAACTCTTGAGGTTGAATTTCGATTCACACGTGTACATTTTGTGCATTTTGTGAGGCGTTACTATGGCAAAGTTGTAAAAAGTTCAAAACTATATTTTGATACTGGTATTTTTTTCCTTCAAGCTTCTGCTTTTGTGCTTCCTATTATCTAAGATGCATCTCCTAAAAAATTATGGCTGGAAACAAATATCACATATCTTTTCTGAACTCGTAACATTTGTGACAGGTTTGATTTGGGGAACTAACTAGAATTTATGTCTCTCTGCTTAGCTCAGAAGCTTTAATTTGAGTTTGGCTTTTAATCATTTAAACATATGTATATTCATTCAACAAATACTGAGTATCTGTTACATACCAGGCATTGTGGTAGATAATTGAGATTGAGTGATGAACAAGATAAACCCTTTATCATCAAGGGATGGTCAATTGCAAAACTAATAATAATAATAACAGTAATAAATTAATTAAATGCTTTACATAACTATCTACACATATACATATATACATGCATTTACTTATATCTATATAAACCCTCATTTTATAAAGGTGGAAGCTGAGGCTTAAAGAGGTTTAGTTATTACTAGTGGAAGCAGGATAGAAACCCAGTTCTGTTTATTGCAAAAACTGTGCCTTTAACCACTAAACTATACCTCCTTTCAACATAACTGCTATTATGATACTGGAGTTATAGAAGCAGAAAGGAACAAGTGTCCATCTCAATCTGGGAAATTAGGAACAATTGGGAAAGGACAGATGAACTGTCTCGAGGGTGGAAAATGGTAGTATAAGCTTTATGTAAATGTCCTCATTAATTCCAATCTATACTAGGCAATGGCTGTGGCCAAATGATCACTTGTGAAAACTGCTGCATTTTTATTTATAGCAGAGAAAGAGTTACAAATCTGTTAGATAATTAATTCCATCCCCTGATAGGGTACAGGCTTCATTCTTAGCTTGTGTTTTTGGGTACTGTTGTCTTTTAGCATAAAACCCATCAAATCTTTGTGAGTTTTGCTTTTACATTTCCTTCATCTGTGACGAGAAGATTCTATTAGCAGCCCTGGCACCTTCCATTAAAGTCTACAACTTCCAACTGCCAGGAAGGGATAATGAAGTGATAAATTTAATTTGCTACCAAAATATGTAAGGCAGAGATATCTATATGAATTTATAGCCTTAGCTATGTCTTTCCTCTTAGCATTAACAAAAGTTTTATGGCACGTTATCAAAATCAGTGCGACAAAAACAAATTTATATGAATTTCCACACACAGAAATCAGATCTATAACTCTGTATCAAATCATGTCTTTCCCTCTCCTTAGCATTTCTAGGCTCATCAGAACTTAATCCAATGAGTTTTAAGTACTTTATTTGTTACTTGAAGGATGTCCAATAAAAACTGTTAGCCAGAGTAAGATACACTTTTTACTCATTTATATATGTACTCTGGAGTTTTTAAAATACAAATCCCCTTCTCACACTCACTGTTAGAGACTCTAAAGGCTATGAAGAAAGTAACAGCATCATCTACCTATAATTGTGACAATGAGGGTGCTTCAAATTCTATGAGACACAAAACCTACTTTCACCTGATTTTTTAATTCCTGTGTCATGGCCATAAACACAATGATTCCTTAGCTTGAAATTTTTATTACATCTTCTCTAGACATTAATATTCCCATTTCAAGAATTCCTTTGTTCCAATGAACTTCCTCTTACATGGTCTCATCATCCCATGTCTTGTCAATGGGATCAGTCTTGTTATTCCAAGGGGCCAGTGATGCCCCTCAACTGCACCCACTGAATGCACAGCCTGGCTAAGTCCTGCGTCTACCATTCAGTGATGTATGTGTTCATCTTATAAAACAGACAAAGCTGTTAGAGTCAGTTCATGACTTCATAGTCATTTGCCCAAAGAAATGTAGAATTAATAATTATGATGATATTATAAAAATACTTTCAACTGGTTGCTGTGTAGTATTGTTTTGACAGCTTTGTATGTTACCTACTTTAATCCTTACAACAATCCATGTAAGGTTTGAACCATTTTCCTCTTTTTCTTGTGGAGAAAAGAGACTCAGGGAGGTTAAGAAAGTTGTACAAGTTCCCATGCTAGTAAAAGCAGAGACAGCATTCTAGCCCAGGTGTATGTGCTCACAAAATCTGCACACTCGCCCACTGTGCTTCACTGCCTCTACTTATCCTGTGCTGAGACAATCATTGTTTCTAATGCTTTAGATTTGAGCTGGGCTGACCGCAGATTAAGTTTCTATTAATCTGTGGGCAAAGTGGTGAACTTTCTACCTGCCTTCCAGTGACCTATGGTAGTGGATTGTACTGAGAATAACACGACACCTGCTTGCTCACCTGTATTCAGTGGACTCAGGATAAATCATTACTTTTGCAGGCACATCACCTCCTTTCCTAGGCCCTTCACTGCTGGCATCAAGATCGTTAGCCACATTGCCATCCTGCCCACTGGCCTGATCCTCTCACCATGTACTCTGTTTACAGGCAAAGGTCACGACCCCATCTCTTCCTTCAGTTCTGTCTCTTTATTTTGGATTTCTTGACTTTGAGCTCCTCTACAACAATTCCAGTTTGGGTTATGAATTTAGATATTTATTTATATGCATATATTTTCCCCACCAATTGCCTTAATGAATCTAGTCCTTCTTGTCTGCTGATTTATGTCTTTAAACATGTTTGAGATAAAGAGAGCTGGGGGGTAATGGAGAAGAGAGAGCCTTCAGACAGTGGGGAGGAGCCTGCACAGGCTCCTGCAGACTTCTATGCCCTCCCCAGCATCGGGCCTCTCCTTCGGCAGCTGCAGTGCCTGTCTAGATTTGTGTGCACGTCTGGCTGGATGCCCAGCCAAACTGTGAACACTGCCTTCTTTCTCTCTTAAGTCATCTCAGTTCCATATAAAATCAGACATCTAGGCAGTAACTGGTATTTGAATGGACTTTAGACTCTCCTATGGTACACAGTCTCTTATGTGCTTCTAGTGCCCTTCACTGTTCAGGGTACCAGGCAATGACTGATTTATACTTAATGGTAAGCAAACCCCTACACACACTTGCCAAGAACATTAGAACATTTTCATTATACTCCAGGCGAAGCTCCCATTCGTGCAGTCCTTATTCAAGCATTGTGGTGCATGTCAGTCTGCAGCCAACCAAAATTAAGTGGTGTTTGAAAGTATCCTAGATCTGTATGTGGGTACTATGCCCTAGCTTTACAATGCTTGTATATTTCCTGTGTTTACTCCTATAAGGTTCTTTCTGGAAGTCCTACAGGATACCTGGCCTTATATTCTTGGACCTAAGAAAAATTCACAGGAAAACAATTAAAATTTTTATCTACTCCTTATTTTTTTATTTATTTATTTTTTTGCAATACACGGGCCCCTCACTGCTGTGGCCTCTCCCGTCCCGGAGCATAGGCTCCAAACGCGCAGGCTCAGCAGCCATGGCTCACGGGCCCAGCCGCTCCTCGGCCTAGTAGGATCTTCCCAGACCGGGGCACGAACCCGTGTCCCCTGCATCGGCAGGCGGACTCTCAACCACTGCGCCACCAGGGAAGCCCTACTCCTTATTTTTAATTTGGTGTTACAAGGTATAGCATGCCAGAGCTCGGTGGAGTGAGGTGAAGCAGCAGCAGGATTTGGGGGTTGAGGGATGAGCTTCAAGGTTGTCTTTGAGGAGATTTCAGCATAGTGAGTATACAAAGTCA
Source organism: Monodon monoceros (assembly GCF_005190385.1). Classification (NCBI taxonomy): domain Eukaryota; kingdom Metazoa; phylum Chordata; class Mammalia; order Artiodactyla; family Monodontidae; genus Monodon; species Monodon monoceros. The sequence goes on from NW_021703774.1 coordinate 95,973,116, forward strand.
AGCGACAATCCCAGGCAGAGCGTAATTGGTGTATACAAGAGTTACACCATCGGTTCACCATCAGAGAGTATTTTTGAGTTTATTTATTATGCCAAATATGTACGCCTGTTCTAATGCAGGTTAGAACAATATAACCTGATTCAGTAGTGATTAACTGCTTCAAGTTGAGAATAGAGTTCATCTAAAGAGCAAAATATGGCAGTGTTTCAAAACTTAACCCAATTTGTCCAAAAAAAATAGAAGAAACTCTGATCATTATTACAGGCATTTGTAAGCTCATTTTCATACTAAGGGTATTTCCCCCAACTGTTTTGCCTTGGAAAGAAATAGATGCTTCATCTAAGACAAAATGTAAGAAGATTGCTAATATGTAGACATTTTGATTTGGAAAGAAAAAAATAGAGTAATATGGATGGTATCCATCTCATCAGTAATATCTTTCTTTAGAGTTACCAGATGAAAATGGTAGTGATCAGACCATTTCTTAGGAAAGTAAATGTAAAATTGTTAAGTGTTTACAGGCGACACACAGTTGACAGAACTACTCAACTCCTATTTTGTTTCCATCCTCTCCACTAAGAAGGATCACCTCAGTCTGGAAAGAGCAGAACAAAAATCACTAAATGGAAACTGAAACCCTGTTTTGATGTGAGCAAGTTTAGTCAGGTACTACTTAACCACTTTAAATGCAAGTCTCCAGCCCCAGACAGATTGCATCAAGGGAACTGAGAGAGCTTGAAAATGTGATCGAACACAGTACTGGTCATCTCTGAGAAATCATCATCCCCAGGAGCAGGGCCAAAACTTTGAAGATACATTGATTTTCCCAAAGGGAAAAAAAATGTGAATTCTGAAAATTTCTGAATATTAAAGTTGAATTTGGCCCCCTGGAGAAAACTTGAACTCACTGGTTTTAAATATATATATAATTGTGAAAAAAGGAAAGCAGTGTTCTTTTGGAAGCAGAATGGGTAGGGATATGGAGAAACGAAAACTCGATAAGAACAATTCATGCCAAATGAACCTAACTTCTTTTGGATATGTTTCTAGCAAACAGATAACAATTGTTAACATTCTTCTGGCTCCTACTAAGTACTGTGTGCTGGACTGAGTGCCACATTTAAGCCTCAGACCAACCTGTGAAATAGGTCTTGCTGGTGTCCCCGCTTCACAGATAAGAAAACAGTCAAGGCTAGTAAATAGCCAAGCTGGGATTTGAACCCAGACAACAGGAAATCAGAGCACAAACCCAAACCAGTCCACATCCTTCTCAGAAGAGAAGAATGGCTGCTGGTAAAATGTACTTTGATTTCTGGAACTTATTTGACACTTGACTGTGATAGCCTGTTGAACACTGTAGGGGTGACTATCACAGAGCAAGATAGGTATTAATTAGGTAAGCCTCATAATATTCTTATTTCCCTGTGAAAAGCTTAACTTGCTGGTTGGAGAATATCATGCTTGTAAAAAGGTTTCATATTCTCAGAGTTCCTGAGATTTACAATTAGAATCTGTGACTATGTGACTGAAAGAAAAAGTTTAAGCTTATCATGCACTATAGAAATCTGTCATCCAAACTTGAAAACATAATTCTCTCAGGATATGATCATATTTAATTAAAGCTATATATTTGTGAATATTGAATAAGAATAGTGGACCTCTGAAAGAAAGGCCTAGAATTTTTCCAGAGACTAGAAATGAAAAACTACAAACTTGTAAATTTGAGATATAACTAATTTAAAATGCAGGATGTTTAGTCATTAGTAGCTGTAATATACCTTTATGCTATTTGATATAAAAAGGACTGCTTTGCTAAACAAATTATCAGTATAAACACATTGCAAGAAACTGTTTAACCTACTTTAGATAGTTAACAGCTTTCAAGTATGCTATCAAAATGCTTATGAAAACCAACAATGTAGGTACTGTTTTAAATGAGCACTTGTTAGTGGTTTCTTCCAGTGGATATGCATTTCTTTCCCAATAATCTATAATTCAGACTTTTCACCAGCTCGAAAGAACTCTCCACACTATTCATCCAAATCAGTGAGCTTTTCATGTAGACTTTCATAGGATACAGAGAGCACCATATTCCCTGCGGATATAATTTGATCTCAGTTATGTAGTCATTGTCTCATTCTATCTGCTTCTACCAGGAAGCTTTCATGAGTTGCTTACTGACATTACTCTAGGGACTCAAAGTAATTAAGTCCAAGAATTGTACAGTGTCAAGAAGTGGTAACTTACAGGAAATAGAGTGATACGGGCTTTAGTTTTTAAATCTAATAGCGGGATACTAGATAAATCCAGGGAGTATATAAATATGAGGTAGATATTCCACAGAAGTGTTTATTGTGCTCTTCCTATGACAGGAATAATTCTAACTTTTATCCTGCACTAAAACTCTTGATAAATATAAAATTTCCACTGGATATCTGCTGAGAAGAAAAAAAATGCCACTCTAAAAACTTAATGTGTAAATCTTTTCTTCCATTTTTTAATAAATCTAAACTTTTGCTATCAGAAACATTCCCATTATCTAATTTAGCATTAATATACTCTCTAAAGTTATTGAAAACATTAGTGGTAATAAAAATTACTGAAAATAAAATATAAGGAAAATTTCCAAATGCTCAGATAATGCAGAACATAGGTAGTATTCCTGTATCTGCATTAAATTCTGATTTTTTTTTAAACTTTAAAGCACAAGTTTTAGCCCATTTGGCAAATTTCTGGGTTCTTGCTTATGTCTGGAGAGTTCTCAACACAAAATGTAATTCCTGATAGGTAATTCCTGGTACCTCTGAACTGGGAGGATAGAGAAGTTTGAAAGGAGTAGGTAGCTGGGTTGATCAGCTTCCAAAGGCTGAGGGGATAGTACAGGTAAACCACCAAGCATCTTAAGGAAACCCCAAGAGGAAAGTGATTTTTTTTTCCCATTCGAATGAAGACTCAGTTTTACTATACAACTTTTTAACCTTCCACTTTTTTTTAAAAATCGAACTCTAGGAGCCAGAAACAAGTGAATACCACAACTTTATCCTCTCAGCCCTGTTTCCAAAGGAGGGTGATCCCATTCCTCTTATACTGTTCACAGTGTGTGGACTTGGTTGGTAGGTTGTTTTCTTTCTACTTGGAAAATCACTTTAACTACACATGGTTTAGATTTCATGTTGAATTTAACATTAAAAAGGAGAATACCTCTACAGATGCCAAATATATAGCTCTTTTTTGACTGGCTTAGAAATACCCTCAGATCCCTCATGACTGCAGCACCTTTCAGAAGGTGAGAGTTCTTCTTTACAGAGTCTTAATTTATTAGAACACTGATACTGTTATTTCTTATACTTGTATCAATGTAGAATAATGATGGATTTCCAGGCTTTTTTCTATGACAGAGCTTCTAACATTAAAAATGAAAGTATTCAAAGATAGTGGTGTATTATATGGCTGGGTTGTTTGAGACATTCCCTGCAGCTGTGTATAAGAGATGCTTTATTTAAGGAAAAATCCTTGGAGAAATTAATTGATATGAGCCAGAAGTTGTTCAGCCAATTTAATCGCTAATCTGCTGTTGTTTCTAAATTGCATGAGATACAGAAGGAAGTCTGCCTGCCTCCAAATCAGCCAATTCAAGATAGGAACGCAGGATGGAATTTAACCACTATATGCTAAAATGCCTGCTTGAAATTAAATAGGCTTTGCTTGGGGTAGGGATGAGGGAGAGATTGGCCAAGTTGTTAAACATGCTAATTCATTTCTGAGGGCATTTTGCCAAGTTAACTAAAGCTATCCTGAAGCTATTTGAAGAATTAACTGGAGAACAGACAGTTGACCAGGTCCAAATTTATGTTTTCAAAATTTGTTAAGAACTGGGCTTTGAAAAAAGAAATGAAAGCAGTAATTAAAGTAAGGCTTTTATTCAAATATCACATTATTGAATCCCAGTAATGGTACAGTCTCTTGTAGACGAACTAAATAATTTGGGTGGTACCCTTCCAACTATGACTGATTCTGCGTGTAAGGCTGTTGTGTTCTCTTTGAAATTCAGATGTTCAAAATTTGTGACAATAAGGGAAAATTCAAGTACCAATGAAAATGTAATTGAGTTTAAACCTTGGGAATTAGAGGAGGGCTGATAGAAGGGGGTAAGTCTCATGCAATCTTTCATTTCTATTTAAAGAGTTAGCTTATCTCTCAGAATCAGACACCCCATCATTTGGCCTTCAAAATTCTGCAGGACCTTTAATCTCATATTTGTCAGGTGGTACATTAAAGAGACATCCATTTTGAACTCTCTTATCAATATTATAGAAAAGCTCCAGGGCATTGGTTCAGTTGAGGATGTATAATTAACATTCTACTATGAGTAGTGTAGAGAAAACATTCTATCTTGCATTTTCAGTATAATTTCCCAGTCACCCTATTCTAATATTCTGAATGGTTAATAGAGAAAAGTTGGCTTGTTATTTTTCCTTTATCACGTATTTTCATAAAATAATTTTCTGTTTTAATTTCATATCTGTCAAATAGAAATTATTTTAAAATCATCTTAGAAATCCTAGCACTCTACTGTATAATAATTGTGGAGAAATTTGTTAAATATGCAATATTATAAATATAAAACTATTGGTTATCACAGTAACTCTTGACCCAAATAATCTAATCTTCAATCTAATGGTGCCAATAAGAAAAATTATGTTCTTTGCCTTTCTCCAGGATAAAAGGGAGAGAGGGAAGGAGAGAGAGAGGGAGAAAGTGAGGAAGGAAGGGAGGGAAATGAAAGGAAATCTTAGAATTTATTTAAGTGGCATAGTGACTGAATAATATTATTTTTATTTAGTTATCTAATGGATAATTCATTCTTATAGTACTCCTGTTTAACATTCTAATAATAGATTTAAAAGGAACAAAATGCACTTCTAGTTCATTTTTGTTATGTTCCCATTTTTCCATATCCCCAAACATATTACAAATTCAGAGTCCCCAAATTTTTCCCCAACTTGCCCCCTACATAGCATTAAAATGTTATAAAACATTTTAATGTTTCAAAATCAACTATAATATTTATTCAGCTTAAGTTTCTCTGGGCTTCTTGAATTTGTAAATGTATGCATCTTACTAAATTTGGGCAATATTTAGTTACTATTTCTTCAAGTAGTTTTTGTGTCCCGTTCTTTCTTTCCTCTTTTCTGGGACTCCAATTAAATATTTATTAGAGTTTGATATTGTTCCACAGGTCCCTGATGTTCCTTTATTTATTTTTTTTTCAATTGTTTTTCTCTGTTTTTCAGATTGGATAATTTCTATCGATCTCCCTTCATATTCACTGAATCTTTCTCCTTGTACCATCACCATTATGCTGTTAAGCCCACCTAGTGAATTTTTTTTAATCTCAGATACCACATTTTTCCATTTTAGAATGTCTTCTTGGTTTATTTTTATAGATTTTCTTTCCTGCAAGATTTCTTATCACTCATTATCATTATATTTTTTTATACCCTGAGTATAGTTATGATAGCTGCCTTAAAATCCTTGACCTCTAATTCCAATATCTGGATCGTCTCAAGATTGATCTACATTGACTGCCCTTTCTCTTGAGAACTGGCAGAATTTCCTGCTTTTTCGTATGTCTGGTAATTTTTTATTGTTTCTGGACTGTGTGAATGATACGTTGTGGAGACTCTGGACTCTATTCTTTGCTACCTAAGAGTGCTGACTTTTGTTTGTTTCAGCAGACAGTTAACTTATGTGAACACAAACCCCAAACTCTGACGCCTCTGCACTTAGCGGAAGCTGAAATATCTTTTCAGCTATTTCAGTTATTTCAGCTTTGGCTGGGCTGCTTGAAGTCCACCAAGCACATTCATAGCTCAGAAGTCAGCCAGAGACTTGGGCCAAGTACATATGCAGAATTCGATGTTCTCTGTAGCTTTCCCCTTTCCTAGAAATTCCCCCAGTTTCTAGATGCTTTGATGGCACTGAACTCTGGGTTCTCAACTAGTAGGACTATGGATTTCTCTCTGAATTTTAACCTCCCTGCTTGATACCGCCTGAACCCATCCTCAAGCAAAAAGAATGGTGTTATTCCCTTCTTCCAAATGTCAACTTCCCTTCAGTTTCTGCTTTCTTTTAATCATTCTTAAATCCCTTTGGATAACTTTGTATGTGTGTGTGTGGTGAGTTACTTGCAGAAGTTCAACACAAGGTCCTTGGCCATTACCAGAAGTGGACTCTCCAAAATTCATCTCTGGTAAATGAGGAACATGAAGAATCCTCATAAAAAGAACAATTCACCTAGATATAAAACTCTCTGAAATTGCGAATTTGTATAAATTGAAGACCTAAATGTTTTTTGCTATTGTTTTTAAATTCTCATCCAATGTACTGCTATCTCTAAATCAGAGCAATGAATTCAGTGGTTGTGAGCAACTTGACATGATTTGTAGAAGCACAAAAGGCCCTGGGGAATTAGACTTGGTATTGCTCACTTTTAAGCTAATAAAGAGAAAACCCCACAATCAAATGCAGTGAAGGGTATAATTGGTGCAATATTGCTTGCTATCAGTGTACTTTTCAGGGTCATTTTTGTTAACTTCGGAACGAAGTAAAGCATTTTTAAGCACCCAGTGCTTCAATAAGAATATATATGGTTACCCTGAGCAGTCAAGTCCAAATACATGATGCCTGATTACTGTAGAAGCACCTATTCAACACTGCTCATTGTAAAGAATCTTATTCTCTGGTTGCACATATATATCACCTGAAATCAAGCCATGTCTAGAAAATATATCACTTTTAGTTCCATGTACCATTAAGGGTAAATAAAAGAGTCAAAAATAAAGGAGCGCATATACACATATTACAGGTATGGGAATGCTTGTACAACTTCAAAATATATCCATCAAGAGGTGTAGGCAGTTCTCACAGAAACTGAAATATTTCAGAAGTGATACTCCATTCTGTGCCATGGAATACATATTTCCTAAGTCTGGAGAAATTTCAAGCCTCCTTTTTTCTGTCTCATATGCTCTGGCTGGCTCCTTGTAATCATTGCTTCTTCATTCAGTCACCATGGAAATGAGAGGGACTTTGTTGTCCTGCATAGAGAACTGACTTAATAATAGGAAATTACAAATAGGGATAACTAGACATTTGTGTTCCTCAGGGGTCAGTAATCAAACCTATCTTATTTGAGGAATAAAATCCCACATAAGTAGATAAATCTCCCCAATAAGCAAAAGGCAAGAGGATGACAATACACTGAAAAGGGATCTATCTCTAAAGTTATATGGATAGGCAGAAAAGGTGACATGTGATTGAATGGGAGCAAACACTAGGTAATATAGCTTACCATCAAGAAGGGTTTGAAAGAACCACGTAAGCATTTTCGTACCCCAAAGCAGGACCCTAGATTCTGAAGAAGGGAAAATCAAATCCTAATCACCCTCTTAGGCCGTATGGAAGTAAGATCCTTTCTCTAATACAAAGTCTAATACAAAGAAATTCATCTCAAGTAACCACCATTTCAAATAAGTTCCATGTGTAAAAACATGAACAGTTTCCTTAAAACTTTATTTGAAATCAGTTTATTTACATTATTTGCATGAACTAAAATTGTCTAGATAAATGCTTCTCAAAGCGTGGTACATGAACCAGCGACATCAGCATCACCTGGAGCTTGTTTGAAATGCAGAATCTCAGGCCCAACCCCAGATCTACTTAATCACAATCTGTATTTTAACAAGATCTCCAGGTGATTGATGTGTATGTTAAAGTTTGAGAAATACTGGTATATATATTACAATAAAGTAATATCTCAAAGTAGGAAGGACTTTGTATATCTTATTTAATGAAATCATTGGAAAATGAGGTCAAAAGAACAGTAAGGAAATTTGTAGATGGTTATAATTTGAAAGCCACTTTTCAATTCTCAGAAAAAGCTGACTTCTATAAAAGAATCTAAAGAGGTTACAAATAAGGACAAAGAAATGAAGCGAAACCTGGTTAGATGTAAGATATGAATCTGTGAAAAAGCAATGCCAAATAAGACATTTAATAGACACAATTTAGAAAATAGATTATCAGGAGACCTAGAACTGGGATGAAAATGAAGAACAAATTATAGTAAAATCAGGCTTTCAATGTATTAGGATAATAAAAACAGCTAATGCAATTTGGGGCCTCCTATCCAGAGACAAATCATGGAAGAGGGAGAAAATGACTCAGGTGAAAATTCAAAGAGAATAGTTGGACACAAAAGCAGAAAGGCTCATGCTTCACACAGGACCCAGAGAACAACAGGTTATAAAATTTGATAGATGAAAAGAACTATGAATAGTTTAAATGATGATTCCAAGGTCAGATGTATGACAGCACACGGAAATATGAAATGCGAAAAGCCTTTGATTTTAGGAAGCATGAAGTTTGACGTATAGTAGTGAAATCAAACAGAAAACTATGTCCCAAATGTTACATCCCACATACCTAGTAGTACCCAGCCCAAGTCTGGGTACTCATTCAGGCCAGGTAAGCCTTACCCCCCACAGAAGATAACCAGTAGAGGCCAACTCCCCACTTCACTACCAGGTCTTGAGAAAAGTTCAGTCTAGTACAGCCCTAGCCTGTTCCACTTTCGTGATGACACAGGTAAAACCACATTTAACTTACCTAGGACAAGGGTACCTACTGTGCAGATTACCTAGACACATGCTTTTAACACTGTCTTCACCACATTCTACAGCCTACAGCCAGGCCTCAATTCACCTATCATGCCATGTTACCAAATAGTCCACAAAAAAGACAGTGCTAGAAAAGGAGTGTGGATGCAGTGTAGCTGTTATTCTCTTTCCCCCACAGCTGAACCTAAATCCTGTTCTTCTGGCTTTTAATTCTGCTCATTAGGCTCTAAACTAGTTTTGTTACAATAGCAATGCAAAACAAAATTTTTTTTTAAATAGGCTGTATCAGCTATCGTCAGATTAAGCTGCAGAGCGTCCTACAGGTTTGCCCTGCAGAAGAATGCCTCTACTATATGAACGTTAGTAGTTAAAGCACAAATAAATAAATCGCTGATTACAAAGGATTTTCTGACATTTCAGAAAGCTTCTCTGTAGGGTTTCTTTTAAAAAATGAACTCCTCTAGTGTTTTTAAGTGTTTTACAGATCATTAAGTACATGACAGAGGGGCAGTGAGAAGGGATTTCTAAATTTAATGAACTAATGAATCTGTCCAATTGAGGACAGATAAAAATAAAATGAGTTATATTTAAAATTCTACTTTATCAGTGGGAAAATACAATGAAAATCATCAAACATAAGCTTAAAAAAGTATCCATTTCTTAGTCATGCTATACCTGAGAGAGTAACAACTTGACCAAAGAAAGCTGATAGTGTTAATATCATATAGATAATTATTATATAAAAAAACTAATATATAAAAAATATCATATGTCAATATCGATTTTGTATTGTATATGTCAATATCTATTGTATGTATGCCTATCTGCTTATATTATATATAATAGCATATATTATGTATAATATATAATATATTAATATCTATTAAATATGAGTGTGTATGTATATGTGATATAACACCATCATTTAATAGATACACTAATAGATATTAAATATGGGCTTCTGCATATGTATGTGTTCATATATAGGTATACACAATATATGTGAGTCAGTCATCTTCTAAAAAAGTGAGAACATCAAACTTCCTACCTTTGCATTTTACACCCAAATTTGATACTGACACTGACCTTGCAAATCTTATTCATCTGAATGTAATGTAGCCCAGCCATACATTCACCACTGGCTTTTTTTTTTTTTTAAGGCATAATAGTTTTATTTGTGAATGCAAATTTATTTTGTACATGAAATATTTTACTTAACTTGAATATCTTTTATATCTTCATATATATATTTATTTATTTGGTTGCACTGGGTCTTAGTTGTGGCACGCAGGCTCCTTAGTTGTGGCATGTGAACTCTTAGTTGCAGCATGCATGTGGGATCTCCTTCCCTGAGCAGGGATCAAACCCAGGCCCTCTGCATTGGGAGTGTGGAGTCTTAACCACTGCACCACCAGGGAAGTCCCTTAATTTGAATATATTTTATTTATCTATTTTTTAAACATCTTTATTGGACTATAATTGCTTTACAATGGTGTGTTAGTTTCTGCTTTATAACAAAGTGAATCAGCTATACGTACACATATATCCCCGTATCTCCTCCCTCTTGCGTCTCCCTCCCACCCTCCCTATCCCACCCCTCTAGGTTGTCACAAAGCACTGAGCTGATCTCCCTCTGCTATGCGGCTGCTTCCCACTAGCTATCTATTTTACATTTGGTAGTGTATATATGTCCATGCCACTCTCTCACTTCGTCCCAGCTTACCCTTCCCCCTTCCCGTGTCCTCAAGTCCATTCTCTACATCTGCGTGTTTATAGCTGTCCTTCCTCTAGGTTCCTCATAACCATTTTTTTTTTTAGATTCCATATATATGTGCTAGCATACGGTATTTGTCTTTCTCTTTCTGACTTACTTCACTCTGTATGACCGTATCCACCAGAACACAGGCACTACTCCCCTCCACTACCAACTTTTAAACTCTTAAATCTCATTTAGAGGTGGTTTAGGCCAGGAAATAAATCCTCCATATCCCTGGAAACTTTGGCTGAAATTGCACAGTGTAATTTCCTATAGAAAGTATTGAAAATACTTCCTGTGAAGTAAATGCTTTACCAAGTTAGCATAAGGAATTTCCTGGAAATACCAGTTTAAATATCTTCAACTGCATTTTGATGGAAAACCAAGAAATCATGATAATTAATACTTTATCCATAAAGTTAAATCAGGCTAGAAAAAAATTAGTTCTTAAATAACTATAATGTTAATTTAATACACTTCTTTTTGATGGGGAAAGGTTGAAGAGGGCTTAGTAAATAATACTAGACCGATTCAGATAATGTACGATCATAAATCTTCTTCATGAATTAACTTTTTGCTATTAAGTTCTTCCATGGAATAATAGAATATGTTCATCAAAATGTTTTTAATTTAAAATGCTTTTTATGGGCTTCCGTGGTGGCGCAGTGGTTGAGAGTCCGCCTGCCGATGCAGGGTACGCAGGTTCGTGCCCTGGTCTGGGAAGATCCCACATGCCGCGGAGCGGCTAGGCCCGTGAGCCATGGCCGCTGAGCCTGCGCGTCCAGAGCCTGTGCTCCGCAACGGAAGAGGCCACAACAGTGAGAGGCCCACGTACCGCAAAAAAAAAAAAAAAAAAATGCTTTTTATATCTGCTGTATTTGTTAAACATAGAACAGTAAAATAGAACAGGAATCTGAAAATCTGAATTCTGACTCTATCATTAGCTGATTGCATGGTCATAGGTAATATTTCTGAGCCTCAGTTTTCTCATCTAGAGAATGGAGATAACTAAATCTTCCTCTGCTGATTTCATAGAACTGTTATAGAGAATCAAAAGAAAGTTTACACATATATATTTATTTATATATATAATATATATTATATATGTAAGCATAATATATATATAATAAAAACATATATAATAAAAAGCTTCTAAATGAAGTAAGGTGCTATATAAATATATATAAAGCATTTTAATGTTTTCTATAGCATTCAAGTTGTAAATGGAATACATTTCATAGAAGAATATTTTAAGAATGTAATGATTTTTTATTTTGAGCATAAGATAGCTGGATTTGATATCAATATTAATTTTCCATGTATGTACTGACTTCGCTGCTTATCTCTTAACAAGAGGCCATAATCCTAGCATAGTTTTTTTCTATTGACTTTATTACTTTGTCAAAGCTAGTAATTATACTTCTAGTATTTCCAGGCCAACAACAAAAACAGTTGAACATAATGCAATGAATATTGCTATGAAAAACATTTGTCATAATAATGTACTAGAATTCCAGGAAGAGGCAATATACTCTGTTTGTGTGTAGTTTCTTAAAAACGGCCCTAGTTCTATTTGAAGCCAAAGAAGGACAAGATGGCTAGTGAAAAATAACAGCTCATTGTTCTGAAATAGAATAGAAAATGGGAAAGAGAAGGCCCTAGAAAGAGGCATTATATTTCAGACCACCCAGGAGTCATGAAAACAGATGACGAGGGAATGTACTTAGTTCTGGGTCCTATTTTGTATAACAAAAATAAATATTAATAAATACTCATTATCCTGAGAAAATAGTTTCTTCCTGGGTACAGAACAGAGCCTGGTACTCCCCCCTCCAAATGCCAGAGTGAACTTGTATATTTCTGGTTGCCCAAGCAAATTACATCTTAACTTCATTAAAAGAATGAGAAAAATGTCATTGATCATTTGAATGAATCTTTCATTCATTCATTCATTCGACAAATGTTTATTAAGCACCTATTGTAAGCTAGGCCCTGTGCCAGATGTTATACTGTGGTGAGTAAGATAGACTGGGCTCTGGCCCTCTTGGAGATTACAGTCAGATAATGGAGAGAAACAATTTTAATTTTTTAAAAAGTTAAATTTTGTCATAACTATAATGAAGGAGAAAAAGGTGTGCTTAGGAGAATATGTGGAATGTGTAGCTACTTTGGTTTGGGTATCAAGAAAGGGTTCTCTGAGGGAGTGATATTTGAAATGAGATCTGAAGGATGAGAGGGAGTCAGGGAACAGCATTCCACTGGGAGAGAAAAGCATCTGTGATTCAGTTTAACAGACTGAAAGAAGGCCTGTATGGCCAAAGTTAGAGAAAAAGGGTAAAAGTCATACCACATAGGATTAGAGAGGCTGGCAGTGACCACATCATGTGGAGCTTTATGATAAAGAATTTGGACTATATTAAGTGTGCAAGGGGAAGCTGTCAAATGGTTTCGCCCAGAAACAATGATATTATCTAAATTTCATTTTAAATACATCATTGTGCTGCAGTGGGAAAATAGAAAATATGCAAAATCAAATCCGAGAGATCATTATAAGACTATTACCAGGTCCAGCTTCATGGGTGTGTGACATGTGCAGTCTCACAACACTCCCCTCTTCAAAAGAGTTCTGCTCTTGGTTTAATGCCCTGCTAACTCCATCTTAATGCTTTTTAAAACAATGGGCCTTGCATTTTTATTGTGCACTGGGCAGGTGGGACTGGCTGTTAGAGAAATCTAGTTACAAGACAATGTTGCCATAGACTAAGATGATAGCACTGGGGATGGAGTAAAGTAATCTGTCTTTTGCAGGTGAAATACGGTTAGAATCCAGTATCATATTGCCACCAATATGAGCTTTCAGTTTGGTCCTTGTAGAGCATTTTAATTGTTTATACAACACTAACTTATAACATATATTCCATCCATTTAATAAATGCTAGTTTTCCAAAGACTGCTATTTTTTGTCATTCTCTGTTAGCACATCTGCATATTATGTTTCTATAATAGAGAGGAACTCTGAAAAGTGTGAAACATTTAGATTTACCTTTCTATTCCACTAATATCTATTTAGCCCAAAGCACATGAAAGGCTCTGTGCTGTGAACTTAGAGTGAAGCAGGTGTTATCTATTGAGAACTTATAGTTTAGTTGAAAGGTAAGATTTAAATAGCTATAATGCAAGGAAGAATATTCAAGGGGAATATAAAGAAAATACAAGCAGTGCACTGTAGGGGATTCCATTTATGTAGAACAATCATTAGAAATTTTATCAAGTGTTTCTGATTATTTAACAGGTGTTCAATGATTTTTGTCATGACATCAGCATGTGGAATGATATTATTGAGACAGATATTTCCAGGGATCTCATAGTAGACATGTCCCAGTATGTAGTAAGCCATAAGATACCCCTGGTATATTTGAAGATTCCATTTAGAAGATAAATATTACTGAGGTCTTTAAAGTAAAAAATTCACAATACTTCTTATTCCCTACAAAATGAAATAGAGCTATAAGTAAAATAATTCTTAGTATTCATCATCAGAGTTGAAAAATAAAACCAGAATTTCGACCAGTAGATGCAAATCTAATGAAATTAAAAGGTGAATGAAAGCATTCTGGTTGCCGTGCAGTGTGTCTGTCTTCAGTTTAGCAAGTTACACAAACTGCAGGCAAATGTGGATGTTTTCTCTATAGGATGGTGCTCTCACCAGGGAAGAGCCTAGTTTGATGACCAGACTTCAAAGCAAATGTCCCAAAGGAAAACACATACATACATACACATACACACACACACACACACACACACACACACACACACACACACACACA